>NW_020944605.1:10404-159750 GCF_900497805.2 Vombatus ursinus
TTTCAGCAGGCACAGCTTTCAGCAGGCACATTCCACAAATCTGCAAATCCACACTTATTGACCAATGCTCACTTGATTTATAGAGGAACACACAAAGAAGGTATTTCGCCAACAGTAGGCTCCTAAGTTTTCATTCACTTTAGCAATATCGTGGTGACTCAGCATAGCACAGGTGCAGTGGGCTATTTACCAGCTAAACTCAAATGTTTATATGTTCTTGGTTACATAATGATATGCAAACGCAATGAGCTTGTTTATAGGCTACGATCCTGTGAACTAGCAGATTGTTTATGGCCTTGGATCCTGAGAATGAGTATCTTAAAAAGGAAAGCAAATCCACTTACTTACAACCTCCCTTACCTGGCTTCTTACTCTGCTCAAGGCAATTGCTTTTTCACTTAGAATAAAACTTTATTTACTTTCTCTACTTTAAGGAGATCGTTACGCTCAGTTTAATCTGACAGAAAGCTACTCTCTGATACGTAACCCCAAAGACTTGAAAGCAAGGATTGTAACTAGAGATCCTCTCACAGCTCAATGACCCAGATTTCTTTGGAAATCCTACATTGATGACATTTCGTGGTTCACTACAAGCAAAATGGAGTTTGTGGACCAAATTTCAGAATACCCCGAATTTCCCAGGTGGCCCTCAGACTGTATACAAAGTTTTTCCTTTTATCTCCATTCAGTCCACTTCAGGAGATCTCTTTCAAAAAGGACACATTGTATTGATATGCCCCCCACTGTGACAGTGAAAAATCAGAGGGCTGCAGCACAAAGAAAACAACACACTGAAAACAGACAGAGAACATATAAACTTACCCGGACAAGATCTAATTGCTGGTAATAGAGAGAGAGAGTCAAGTCACAGCCAGAGTCCTAACAGAGAGTTCCCCCTTGTGGACAATTTCCCACTTGGGCCCAAAAAGATATAGAGGAGTTTTCTGATAAGAATCTGGGGTGCACAGCTCTGATCTCTTCAATGTTCACCAAACTGAAACAAATGAATAGCCTGAGATATAGAGTTTCTTGGTAATTAGTCATCAGTTTGTTAATTGGGCTAGCTGATAATAAATTGATGGTCATTGGTTTAACTTGGTAACCAAAGACACCTAATGGAGATGCTGAATGCCTTAAATATTTTTAGAAAGGGGAATGCCCTTGGCAGAAGCAATCAATCCTGATTGGTGAACAATTAATGAGAGGGTGGACATATTCAGGAGGAAGTGGGCTAAAGTCTTCAGTTCTGCTGCTGAGGGTGTGGCTTGACCAAGAGGGTCAGCCATCTCCACCAATCCCAGACAAAGGAATCCATCTCTACCCAGACCACTGTGGTTGGTTTTATCCTTCGTAACCTGGATTCCTCCAGGCTCCAATGGAGGGGTGTCAAGGTTTGGGCTTAATGCTTTAAGGCTGGAATTTACCTAGGTTAGATTCTGTTTATCCTATAAACAAAAGTAAGGTCTCCTAGTTGAGTGGGGTCCAGCCCAACATCCAGTAGCAAGTACCCTGAGGATTAGGCTGATCTCATCTATCAGCCTGTCCTTCAGAGACTGGCTGAATGTTCTGCTGGGACTGGTCTCTGAAAAAGGGAATAGAAAGGAAGAAACCTCAATCCTAATTGAATAATTGGTTATTAACATAATAGAAAATTACACACCTTCCAAACTTCCCTACTACAGTCCAGGGTACCACCATGTTCCTGGTCTCCCTGGCTCACAACCTGTATATCATCTTCAAATTCTCATCATCTCTCACCTCCATAGCCAATCTGTTGCTAACACCTAAAGATTTTACCTTAGCAACATTTCTGGAATATGCCCCCTTCTCTCCCCTGATGCTACCTACCACCCACCACGGTGGGGGCCTTCACCTCCTCTTGCCCGAACTATTGCAATACAGTTGAACAAGACATTCCCTCCCTCTGCTTGGGGCATTTTTAGTGGTTGTACCCATTCCTGCAATGCTCTTCCTCCTATCTCTACCTCCTGGCTTCCTTCAAGGAGTCCTAGCTAAAAATCTCACCTTCTACAGGAAGCCTTTTTCCCAATTCCTCTTAATTCTAGTATTTCCCCTCTGTTGATGATTTCATTTTTTTTTCCTGTAGAAAGTCCTATTAGTTCATAGTTTTCAGCTTGTTTTGTTCAGGTTAATATTGTGAGCTTCTTAAGGGCAGGTGCCATCTTCTGTCTTTCTTTGCACACCCAGCACTTAGTATGTGGCACATAGTTGGTGTTTAATAAATAGTTATTGACTGATTAGAATAAGAAAATAAACATGCTTAAATTTCCATGTTAAATTCGTGATGATGAATATTTACTTTCCTTCTATTTTATTTATTTTACTTTTTCCTTTACTTTGTAAAACACACTATACTTAAACAACCTGTTGATGTTTTATCTGCTGCAATATTTTCTCTGGATTCATTCCTGGTTGAGAAAAGAAAATAAGGAGGAAAAAGAACAAAAGATTTCCTATTGTAATGCAGAATGATACTTAAACATTATACAAAAATTCAAAAATTTAAGATTTTAATTTAATTTAATTGAAAATTTAAAATGAAGCACAAAAAACTTATCCTAGGATTAAGTTGTGATATACCACTTGTTGTGGTGAATTGTGAATACCACATGTTTCTCAGTGCATGTTATGAAGGGGGGAGAGTTTAACACCAATAAAGTGCGATTTGAAGAACTGAAAAACTATTCAGGCAGCACAAATTCAAACAGCCTAATCTCAGTCTAATAGTGTCATTATAATGATGTAGAGCAAAAGTAACAGCAAAATGCTAGCCAGGGAGGTGCTTCATTTGTGTACAGACTGTTCCTTAAACACCCATGTTTGCTCTTTTAGGCTCTAGCCTTGTAAACCCAGGCTCAGTTGCCCAGCTAATTAATCTCTTAGATAAAACTAAATGGTCCTCCAAGAATGTTCTGGAATTGACAAAACCAAGCAAGAGGGCAAGTTATGTTAATGGCACTCAGGATAGAATCAGTTTCATAAAACACCTTCTATACAGGTTATCTATCAAATAATAGGGATAGAAGGTGTGTCCCATTTACATACCAATAAATATGTATCCCAAATGACATTCAACTAAAAATCATCCTAATAAAATTTATTCTTTCCAAGGTCCTGGCTTCAAATGTAGCCAGATGGCCTAATGGATAGAACACTGATGTTGGAGTCAGGATTACCTAAGTTCAAATCCAGCCTTAGACACTTAACCAGCTGTGTGTGAGTCACCTCACTTCTCTCAGGCTGTTCCACATCTATAAAATTGGGATAAGAATAGTACTAGGGTTATTTTGAGAATCTAGGGAAGATAACTCATGTAACACTGTTAGTGAACCTTAAAGCTCTACATAAAATATTAGCTGTGATTACTATCTGAGATTTTTATACCACTTTACCTCTCCAAAAGGATTATTAATTCTGATGAGTAATAAGTCTAATACAGTTAATTCCCAAATAAAAAGGGGCTAAAGTTAAACCTTCTATATCATTGGTTTCTAACTCAGGTTGTATTTCCCCCCATTGAATTAAAATCAGTTCAACACACACACACACACACACACATACATATATATACATACATATATACATATATATATATATATATAAAACAAATATTCTGTCAGAGGTGTTAAGGAAGGAAAGATGAATGAAGACATAGCCATCGCCCTCAAGTAGCTTGCATTGACTTGTACAATTCTATGAATAACAGTTTCTCTGAGTATTTATACACAAATCTATTTAAATCCATCATGGAGCTGACCATGAGTTCTCAGAGTACCACAGTACCAAGAGAAAAAGGAAGGGTGAAGGTGACAGTCCCACTATAAATATTTTTGGGGGGTGATTAACGTTAAAAATGGATAGAAAAATTAGTATAGAAGTAACTCTACTATCAGCTGCAGGGAGTAGCTCCCTTGGTATGGGACTAGAGTAGCCTTTGGAAGTTCCAATGCAGGGATTGTACTTGCTAAACATTCCTGAGTCAGAGACTATGATTACTTACAGGTCCCTAGAAGTATCTCTGAAATCAATTGCACAAAAACCCTGAAGCTCCCTGGGACACTGCATCCTCCACCCTGGAAGCAGAGCTCTACTTTATCAAAGGAGTCAACTAACAGACTGGGGAAATGACCAAACAATGGGAAAAAAAACTCTGACTATGGAGAGTTACTATGGTGACAAAGAAGATCAAAACACACACTCAGAAGAAGACAACAAAGTCAAAGCTCCTATATCTCTAAAGCCTCCAAGAAAAATATGATTTGGTCTCAGGCCATGGAAGAGCTCAAAAAGGATTTTGAGAAGCAAGTAAGAGAAGTAGAGGAAAAACTGAGAGTGATGCAAGAAAATCATGAAAAACAAGTCAACAGCTTGCTAAAGGAGACCCAACAAAATAATAAAGAAAATAACACCTTAAAAAATAGCTAACCCAATGGCAAAAGAGGTCCAAAAAGCCAATAAGGAGAAGAATGCCTTAAAAAGCAAAAATGGCCAAATGAAGAAGAAGGTCCAAAAGCTCACTGAAGAAAATAATTCCCTAAAAATTAGAATGGAGGAAATGGAATCTGATGACTTTATGAGAAATCAAGAAACAAAAAAACAAAACCAAAAGAATGAAAAAAGTAGAAACTGTGAAATATCTCATTGGAAAAACAACTGACCTGGAAAACAGATCCAGGAGAGATAACTTAAAAATTACTGGACTACATAAAAGCCATGATCAAAAAAAGAGCCTAGTTTTTTGGCCTTTTGGCTTTCAGAGTGGGATCATGGCTGTGGGAAAGAACAAGCACCTCAACAAGGTGGCAGAAAGGAGCCAAGAAGAAAGTGGTTGATCCATTTTCAAAGAAAGATTGATATGATGTAAAAGCACCAGTTATGTTCAACATTCACAATACTGGCAAGACACTGGTTACAGGGACCCAAGGAAAAAAATTTCCTCTGAAGGTCTCAAGGGTCGAGTTTTTGATGTGAGACTTGTGGGATCTGCAGAATGATGACGTTGCTTTTCATGAATTCAAGTTAATTACTGAAGGTGTTCAGGGTAAAAATTGTTTGACTAATTTCCATGGAATGTACCTTACCCGGGACAAGATGTGCGTCATGGTTGAAAAGTGGCAGACCATGATTGAAGACCATGTTGGTGTCAAAACTACTGATGGGTACTTGCTCCACCTCTTTTGTGTTGGTTTTACCAAAAAGTGCAACAACCAGATCCATAAGACCTCTCATGCCCAGCATGAACAGGTCCGTCAAATTCATAAGACAATGGTGGAAATCACGACCCGAGAAGTGCAGACAAATGACTTGAAAGAAGTTGTCAATAAACTAATTCCAGACAGCATTGGAAAAAAACATAGAAAAGGTTTGCCAGTCCATTTACCCTCTCCATGATGTATTTGTCCAAAAAGTCAAGATGCTCAAGAAGCCCACATTTGAATTGGGAAAGCTAATGGAACTGCATGGTGAAGGTGGTGGCTCTGGAAAACCTTCAGGAGATGAAATGGGCACAAAAGTAGGAAGGGCTGATGGCTATGAACCACCAGTTCAAGAATCTGTCTAAGAACTTTTAAAGATTGAAAGATAAAAATTTATCATTGTGAAAAAAAGAGCCTAGACATCATCTTTCAAGGAAAACTGCTCTGATATTCTAGAATCAGTGTAAAATAGAAATTGAAAGAATCCATCGTTTACCTCCTGAAGGAGATTCCCAAATGAAAACTCCCAGGAATATCATAGCCAAGTTCCAGAGCTCCCAAGTCAAAGAGAAAATATTGCAAGCAAACAGAAAGAAACAATACCAGTATCATGGAGCCACAGTCAGGATAAGATTTAGTAGCTTCTACATTAAAGGATGGGAGGGCTTGGAATTTGATATACCAGAGGTCAAAAGAGCTAGGATTACAACCAAGAATCACCTATCCAGTAAAACTGAGTTTAATCCTTAAGGGGAAAAATGGACATTCAATGAGATGGAGGACTTTCAAGCATTCTTTTTTGGGGGGGCAAGGGGTGAGGTAATCGGGGTTAAATGACTTGCCCAGGGTCACACAGCTAGTAAGTTTCAAGTGTCTGAGGCCAGATTTGAACTCAGGTCCTCCTGACTTCGAAACTGGAGCTCTATCTATTGTATCACTTAGCTGCCCCATCAAGCATTCTTGATGAAAAGATCAGGGCTAAATAGAAAATTTGTCTGTCAAATATAAGACTCAAGAGAAGCATAAAAAAGTAAACAGGAAAGGGAAATCATAAGGACTTAATACATTTAGACTGTTTACATTACTACATGTGAAAATTATATGTGTAACTTATAAGACATTTTTCTCATTATTAGGGTAGTTAGGAGTATATATAGACAGAGGGCACCAGTGTGAGTTGAACATGAAGGGATGATATCTAAAAAATAAAATCAAGAGGTGATAGAGGAATGTACTGGGAGAAAGAAAAAAAGAGAGGTAGAATGGGGTAAATTATCTCATAAAAGAGGCAAGAAAAAGCTTTTATGGTGGAGAGGAAGAGAGGGGGAGGAGAGGAAAAGTGAGTGAACCTTACTTAGTCTCATCAGAATTGGCTCAAAAAGGGAATAATATGCACGCTCAATTGGGTATAGAAATCTGTCTTACTTACCCTATAGGAAAGTAGGAGGGAAAGGGGATAAGAGAAATGGGAGTGATAGAATGGAGGGCAGATTGGGGCATGGGGTAATCAGTAGAAAAAAACTTTTGAGGAGGGACAGGATGAAAGGAGAGAAAGAATAGAATAAATGGAATAAATGGAAGTGGGGAATAGAATGGAGGGAAATACAGTTAGCAATAGGAAGAGTGAAAAAAACTTTGAACCAAGTTTCTCTGATAAAGGCCTCATTTCTCAAACATATAGAGAACTGAGTCAAATTTGTAAAAAGAAGAGTCATCCCCCAATTGATAAATGATCAAAAGGCATGATCAGTTTTCAGATGAAGTAATCAAAGCTCTCTATAGCCATATGAAAAAATACTCAAACTCACTATTAATTGGAGAAATGCAAATTAAAACCATTCTGAGGCTCTACTTCATACCTATTAGATTGGCTAATTGGACAGAAAAGGCAAATGACAAATGTAGGAGGAGATGTGGGAAAATTGAGACACTAATACTTTGTTGGTGGAGTTATGAACTGATTCAACCATTCTGTAGAGCAATTTGGAACTATGCTCTAAAGGCTATAAAACAAGGCACATCCTTAAGTCTTTCAAAGTTGTTCATCTTTAAAATATTGTTATTGTATATGTTGTTCCCCTAGTTGTTCTTGCTACACTCTACATCAATTCCTATAACTCTTCCAAGATTTCTCAGAAACTTCCCTTTTTATCATGTTTTACAGCACAATAGTATTCCATAATGTTTAGTCATTTCCCAATTGATAAGCACCCCCTTAGTTTCCAAATCTGTGCCATAACAAAAAGAGCTACTTCAAATGTTTTTGTACATTTGAATCTTTTTTCTCTTTCTTAGATTTCTTTGAAGAAAAATAGACTGGATCCCACTGGATCAAAAGACATGCAGTTTAGTTGACTTATTTGGCATAGTTTCAAATTTGTTTCCAGAATTGCTGGACCAGTTCACAGTGCATTAATACTCCTATTTTCCCAAAGGCCCTCTAACATTTTTCTTTTTTGTCATTTTTGCAAAATGACAACTTTCAGGTGGAACATCAGAATTGTTTTAATTTATATTTCATTAATTGTGAGTGATTTGGAGTATTTATTAATGTTAAATGAAGCAGATAATATTAATATTACTCTATGTCAATTTTAGGCCTATAGGGATTCTTATGTACAGTTTAGTGGACCCCATTTCTGAATCTGAGAATCCTTGGTTTCTGATACTATTTGTATTATTAAAGACCCATTTGTCCTTGTTTTCTGGTGATCTCAATAGGAATGGGTGTTTCATCATAAGCTTTTCTGCATATGATATAATCATGTGATTATCATGTTAACATGATCCATTATCCTTATAATTTCCCTAATATTGAGCCAACCCTGGATTTCTGGTATAAATCCATCCTGATCAAGGTATGTAATCTTTGTGATGTGTTGTTGTAGCCTCTTTGTTAATATTTTAAAATTTTTGGTTCATTGTTCATTAGGAATATTGGTCTATAGTTTGCTTTTTGAATTTTAATTCTTCCTAGTTTAGGTATCAAGACTATTTTTGTTTTATAGGAAAAAAATTGGTAGAATTTCTTCTTTTCTTATATTTGTAAGTAGTTTATATAATATTATAATTAATTCTTCTTTGAACATTTGATATGTGATGTGTAAAAGTTTGAAAAAATAATATCTGGTAGTTAATCATTTTATTAATTATATTAGCAGATAATTAATAAAAGGGGTCAGTGACATTCTGAAATGCCAAATACCCCTTATGGAACCCACTCAATGCTTATATGCCCTTGGAAGAATGGGGTGTTCCTGAGGGTACAAATCAACTCTGACTGGTTATAATAATGAGAGAAGGAATATCATAATGAGATGAGCTTATTCTAATGAGGGTTTGGGGACCTGACTCTGACTATTCAATCTTGGTCAAAGACACTTATCTATGCACGTATCCCCGACATAGGGTAATCTAGACAAGAGGGGGAATTCACTTCTACCCAGATCTGTGTGGCTAAAATGCAATGGGCTAGAATCCACCAATTCACCTAAACTAAAATTTCTTTACCTTTTGATCAGATCGAAACTTTTCCAGTTGGGTGCATCTCACCCAATATTTCATTTCAGTGTCAGCCCTACACTTCAAAGGCTGTCTGAAGAGCCTATAGAGGTTGATTTCTAAATAAAGAAAAAGGAACAGGAAAAATCTTAGTCTTAATTCAATAATTAACTATTAACATGGGAGACAAATAATCATTGCTCTCAGAATAGGCTTGTAAATCCACTTGGTCTCAGAGAAATTTTCTTTTGCAGTTCAAATATGACTTATTTAATTTCTTTTTCTGAGACTGAGTTATTTAAATTATCTATTTCTTGTTCTATTAAGCTAGGAATTTATGCTTTCGTAAATATTCATCCATTTCATTTAAGTTGTTGGTTGGCATATAATTGGATAAAATTGTAGCTAGTAATTTCATTTACTTCTTCATTTGTTGTGAATTCTCCTTTTTCATTTTTGCTACCAGTAATTTAGTTTTTCCTTTTAAAAAAAACTAATTAGCTAGTGGTTTATTTTGTTAGTGTTTTTCCTTTAGAAAAGCAGTTTATACTTTTATTTATTAATAAAACATCTGCTTTCAATTTTACTAATCTCCTTTTTGATTTTTCGAATTTATATTTAGAATTTAGAATTTATATATTTTAGAATTTATATTTGATATTTAGAATTTATATTTTTAGAATTTAGAATTTATATAGAATTAGAATTATATATTTAGAATTTTAGAATTTATATGTTTAATTAGGCTTTTGAAATTTCTTTCTTTTCTAGTTTGTTTTGTTATTGTTGCATTTCTAATTCA
The DNA here is from genome assembly GCF_900497805.2 of Vombatus ursinus. Classification (NCBI taxonomy): domain Eukaryota; kingdom Metazoa; phylum Chordata; class Mammalia; order Diprotodontia; family Vombatidae; genus Vombatus; species Vombatus ursinus. The sequence continues at coordinate 19,924 of NW_020944605.1, forward strand.
TTAGTCTATCCTTTCTCTCTTTAGTTGATTAAAATGAGATGTAAATTTTCTCCTTAAAGAAGATTTGGCATGCTATCTCTCTGCAGTCATTCTCTTTGATGAAGTTATGTGTTATTTTTATGACTTGTTCTTTGACCTACCAATTCCTTAGAATTTAGTTAGTATCAAATTTTAATCCTTCTTCAATGACCCATTGCTGAATATCATTTTAATTGCATTACAGTCAATAAAAGTGTGTATCTGATATTTCTGCTTTTCTGTATTTGTTTATCAGTTGTGGATTCTTGCCTTAATGATCAGTTTTTGTAAAGGTGCTATACAGTTGTCAGAAATAAATGTATTCCTTTCTATTCTCATTCAATAATTGTTGAAGATCTATAAATCTAACTTTTCTGAAATTTTGTTCAGGTTATTCAGTTCTTTCTTGTTTATTTTTTGCCTCGATTTGTCTTGGTCTTTATACTTTTATCCTGAACTATGTGCTTACCCAAGTCGTAGCTGAATCTTTGTGTCTCTCCTTGTTCTGCTCTCAGTAGATATATATTTGCCACCTTGTTATTTTCTGAATTTAGCCTACGAGAATGAGCCTTTGTTGGTCCCATTAATAGGTCTGGGTTTCTTTTTATTATTATTATTATTTTGAGAGTCTGTTCTTCTCTGCCACTTTTTTAGTTGGACTGAAAAGTGGCTTTAGATTCTCAGTATCTGCCAGCTGTACTGCTCTGATAAGGGAAACATCCTGGGAAACAGTTTGGAATACTTGAATGAAGCCAAGCCTTAGCAGAAGCAATCTCAGGAGACATTTTCTGAGTTTTTATGGGGATAGAAGAGAAGCTGAATTTAAAGCAAGACAAGAAATTGTCACATTATTCTTTCATTTGCAAAAATGATCTTATCCAGTAGACACTATTGATTTCAGAATGAAACATTTTACATGTATAATGATGGTGTAAGTCAGTCAATAAATCCTCTCTGAAACCACATTGTATCACTTTTGCATTCTTTCTTTTTGTCCCCTACTTAATCCTTTTAATAACTTCCTAGATCCTACCACAGACACCCAAAGGAACCAATTAATAAGCTAGGGCCTACTTGTTACAAAGACACTCTGGTCCACTCTGTTCACCGGGATTCTGGAAGCATTGAACTCATAGTGGTAAAATTGTTGGTTTGGTTTGAAAGGTGATTGGAGGCATTCCAGACAAAGATGGCACTCTTGTCTATGTTGGCATCACCAGTGTGAGTTTGGCTGCAAAGACTTAAACTGCAACAGCCTTCTTTTGTTGTTTATCATGGCTTCTCTTCTTTGCTGTACAATCTGCTTCAAATGAACGGTACATACCCAATTTGACTTTTGCATATCAACTCACCTTCCTACTACTCTTTCTTTCTGATATTGCACGGTGTGGATTTTGAAAATCTAATTTCTTCTCTGTACTTATCTCATGTCTACTTTCAGTGTTTCAGGGGCATGGATGGTCAACTCTAATCATCCTTTGAGCAATTTCTCCCCTGGTGAACACTTGAATCCAGCTGCACAATGACTCGTCACTGAATAAGTATGACTCAGCGGGGCCACAGAAGAAGATTTTGGCTGGTCACTTGAAACACTGACACTATTATTATTGAATATTTATATTGTTTAGAGCTTCTGGATTCAATTTTGGACTTCAATAGACATGCAGTACTATTAGATTCTCATAGCTTTCAATTCTATATTGATGATGAGACACTTTTTTTTGTTTTTTTTTTCCCCTGGTGATGCAATTGGGGTTACATGACTTGCCTAGGGTCACACAGTTAGTGTCAAGTGTCTGAGGCCAGATTTGAACTCAGGTTTTCCTGACTCCAGGGCTGGTGCTCTATCCACTGTGCCACCTGGCTGCCCCAATGATGAGACACTTTTAAATGCATTTAGAGTGGCTATTACATTTTGTCAGTTTTATTTTAATTAATTGTTACTCCATAGCACGGTGTCCCTGATTTTCCATCTTAAACATGTCCAAAGTCATCTTTAGCATAAAGAAGTTCCTAGATAATTTTCTACAGCAAATAATTTTCTTCAGTGATACTTGGTTGAAAGACTTTCTTGATTTGAATAAAACTAGTTGAAAGTCAGTTTTCAAGTTTCTTGTCAAGTGATTCCATAAACCAGATGAATATATAAATTACTGCCCAATTTAATGTATTGCTATCCTTACCCTCCTTTGTTCAGGGAGACTGGGAGCCAGCTGAATCCCTGAACTTTGTAAATTCCATTTGGAGAAGACCAATAAAGAGGTGAAAGAGTTTTTCTTGAAATTGTGTATGTGTAGTCTACAAACAACTTCTGGATTTCTTATCATTTGACTATGCAGCATAGAAGAATGGATGTAAATGCCTATTGTAGAGTCTTGCTTTCATTAACGATGGAACTTCCAAAATATTAGCTATACTGTCATGGAGTAAGTTTAGGATTATAATGAATTAGGGCCTAACCTTGGGAGATGAAGGTCAGCACAGAAACCCAAGGGGCTCAGGATGAAACCAAGCAGAAATAATCATCCAACCCAAACATGCAGTAGGGGTGAAGATAAGAGGAGACTGGCCCTAGCACAAAGATCTAGTTGAGGAACTAAAGTTAGAAAGGTAAGTAAATCAGTTTTTTGTTTGTTTGTTCTGCTGGCAAAACAAAACACTGACCAGTATCAAATATAATTACACTAGCTTTAAATGGGACCAGGATGGAGCAGCTAGGTGGCGCAGTGAATAGAGCATCAGCCCTGGAGTCAAGAGGACCTGAGTTCAAATCCAGCTTCAGACACATAACACTTACTAGCTGTGTGACCCTGAGCAAGTCACTTAACCCCAATTGCCTCATCTCCCCCCCAAAAAAATGGGGCCAGGAAAAGCTTTGTGCAGAAAATAGGATTTTAGTTGAGGCTTAAATGAAACCAGGGAATCCTGGAGGTAGATATGAGGAGCATTTCAGGCACAGGAGAAAGTCAGTGGAAAATGTCCAGTCAGGAGATAGTGTCTTGTGTGAGGAACAGCAAGAAGGCCAGTGTCATTAAATTGTAGAGTACTGGAAAGGTAAGAATGGGCCATGTTATAAAGGCCTTTAAAAGTCAAATAGATGATTTTATAATTGATCCTGAAAGTAACAGGGAGCTACTGGAATTTATTGAGTAGAAAGGCATGACATGGTCAGATCAGCACTTCAGGAGTATCACTGTGATAGCTGGATTACGGGATGGTCAGGAGTGGACTGGAGGCAAGGAGACCAATCAGGAAGCTATTGTAACAGTACAAGTGTAAGGTGATGGAGACCTAAGTCAGGGAACTGGCCATGCCAGAGGAGAAAAGGGGCCATAAAGAGAGATGCTGTAAAGATAGAATTACACAACTTGGAGACATGGAGGTGGGAATGTGAGAGAGGAGTAGAGGATACCACCTACTGTGGGAACCTAGGTGACTAGGATGATGGTAGAATCCTTGACAGTACTGGGAAAGTTAGGAAGAGGAAAGGATTTGTGGGAAAAGATGAGTCCAGTTTTGGACATGTTGATTTTAAGGTATCCATAAGATATCTATTTTGACACGTCTAATCGGCATTTAGATATGCCAGTTTTCAGATTGCACATTCTTTCCAATACAAAAGTAGCTAATTTCCCAGTAGTTAAAAACTAACAAACAAATGACTGAATAGTTCACCAGTATGGCTGTGGATCAGTATATTACTGCATTTTCAGGTTTTAATATAAGTAGAAAAAGGTGATCACACTGAAAGGCTGAAAATAAGCTTCTATATTAAAGAACAACAAACTTATTCATGGGGACCATTGGATGTAAAATAGAAAGTATAAAATAGAAAATTGGGACTCAATCTCCCAACCTCCTTTCCCCTTTCTTGTTCCTCCCCTCTCCCTCTTCTCATTTTATTCATAATAAATCAAATATCATATTGTTTATGTGACCTATAAAACCATTTTGAGAAGGCTAGTTGAAATGATCTCCACCTTGTTAACTGATCCTCAGTCAGAATACTAGCATATTTTGCCCCCCCCAAAAAAACTAGAAAATTTCATTATGTGACCTAGATATAAAGAGAGATTTTACAAGAAAATTAGAACATAGAACGTATTGCTTATCAGACTTATGTATAGGTGAACAATTTATGAATAATCAAGAGCTAGGGAGCAGAGTTAGGTATAAAATGGATAATTTCAATTATATTAAATTTTAAAAATTATAAATAAGACAAGTATAGCCAATATTAGAAGGAAAGCAGAAAATTGGGAGGAAATGTATAGGCAGTTTATCAGATGAAGGTCTCATATCTAAAATATATAAAGAACTTTGTCAAATCTATAAGAATATGAGTCATTCCCCAATTGATAAATGGTCAAAGGATATGAATAGGCAGTTTTCCAATGAAGAAATCAGAACAATCTACAGTCATATAGAAATGCTCTAAATCATTATGGATTAGAGAAATGGAGATTAAAACAACCTTGAGATATCATTTTACACCTATCAGATTGGTTCAAATGATAGAAGGGGAAAATGTCAAATGTTGGAGAGCATGTGGAAAAATTGGGCCACTAATTCATTGTTGGTGGAATTGTGAAACGATCCAAACATTCTGGAGAGCAATCTGGAATTATGCCCAAAGAGTTTTAAACTACCTATACCTTTGACCCAACAATACTACTTGGTCTATTTCCAAAGATGATTAGGGAAAAAGGAAAAGAACCTATATGTTCTAAAATGTTTATAGCAGCTGTCTTTATGGTGACAAAGAACTGGAAATTGCAGGGACGTCCATCAATTGGGAAATGGCTGAACACATTATAGTATATGATCATGATGTACTATAAAAAATGATGTACTCAGGGATTTTAGAAAAACATGGAAAGATTTGCATGAAATAATGAAGAGTGAAATGAACAGAACCAAGAGAACATTGTATATAGTAACAGCAATATTGTTTTAAGAATGACTTTAGGAGAATAAGTTATTTTGTCTATTATAAATACCTATAAAGAACATATGAAGAAAGAAGCTATCTGCATCCACAGAAAGAACTGATAAGTAGAAGTATGTATAGAATAATTTTACATATATATATACATATGTGTGTATATGTGTATATATGTGTTTGTGTATATATACATATACATGTCAGATATATAGATATTTGCATATGTGTGTAATATTAGGTAGCTATTTCTAGGGGGGAAAGATAAAAAAGAAATTTTTACAATAATTTGGTTGCATATTTGAAAGGAATAGCAAGTTTTGGATAGTAGATTTGCAGTTTCATGTACAATCATCTTTTTTATCATATTATGTTATGTAAATGCTTGTTTTATTCCATAAATTTTTTTTAAAAATTTAATAAAAGAAAACTTCACTAGGAGTATTTGGTCTTTGCTTTTTTCCTTCATAATTACTATGATTTTGTCTGTTTAATTCTGAACTCAATAAATACCAAAATTTTTAAAGTATTTCCATATACATTGTAGAACAGTAGGAATGAATTATACCTGAAACTTCAAATTTCTGTTATACAGAGCTTGCTCTTTTTAAATTTATGGTGAAACAAACATGTAACCTTCAAAACTGTCCTGCTTTTCTGTCATTACACTTAGCCTCTCATCTATTCTCTTATTTATTTTTATTTGTTGGGCTACCCCAAGCCCTCTTTTCTCTCCAATTTCCCCCCTTCTGATATGGGGAAAAAATAAAAGCACAACTCTTGTTACATATATATTTAGTCAAGAGATATAAATTCCTAATTTGCCATGTTCAAAAAATTTATGTCTCATCTTGCATCTTGAGTCTATCAGCTCTCTGTTGGGAAACGAATAGCATGCTTCATCATTAGTACTCTGGAATCATGGTTGTCATTATATTGATCCAAATTCTAAGATATTTTTCATTACATTATTTTTTTTCCTTTAACTTGTTATCTATATTCTACTCACTTCATTCCGTATCACTTCATAAAAATTTTGTCAGGTTTATCTGAAATCACTGACATAATTTCTTATGGCACAATAACATTCCATTACATTTATATACCATAATTTGTTCAGTCATCTTCCAATAGATGTGGACTCCATAAGTTTATAAGTTTTTTTGCCACCACAAACTGTTGCCATAAATATTTTTGTTCATAGGGTCACTTTCCTCTTTCTTTGACCTCTTGAGGCATAAGCAAAGTACTTATATTATGCTGGATCAAACAGCATGCACAATTTAGTGATTTAAGAGGAACAGTTGCAAATTGATTTTCAAAATGCAACAATTCACAATCCCTCTAATAGTGCATTAATGTATCTATTTTTATGCAATCACTTCAAAATTTGTCATTTTCTTTTTTTTTTTTGTCATTACTGCCAATTGGATGGCTGTAGAGTTCCACCACAGAATTTTCCAGTTGTTAGTAATTTGGAACCTTTTTCATATGGCTTTTGATAGGTTTGATTTTGTTATTTGAAAACTGCTGCTACAGTCTTCTCATAAATAAATCCTTTGACAACTTTATTGTTTTCTTTAAAACTTAGTAAGAACAAGATAATAGCATATAGTCTAGAAAATAAATTGTCATTGTTTCCCCATATAATAACCTTTTCTCGGAAAAAGTTACTGAGCATTTTCTTGATATAAAACCTGAGCTCCTCAGAAGTGAACCTAAACAAGTTTTATTTTCATATTCAATATGTTGCACACATACCAAATGGAAAATACCACTTTCAAATTTCTTTACAGAGTACATTTGTGTCCATGATTGGAACAACACACGAAAATAAATGAGAATATCATACATATTCAAATCAGAAAAAAAACTGAAGAAAGAAAGATACCTCATCAGATTCACTAACTCATAATACTTTAGCCATGGGAGCAGGAAATCTAAAATGAATGGGGCAAAGTAAATATCTACGCAGTATATATTTTATTTTAAATTGTTTTTCTCTTTATCATTTGTCCCATCATATCCTCAATATTAATTGTGGCAGTATGTAATGCATCATTAAATCTTGCATTTGTGTCATAGACTATATTCTATATTTCTAAATTATTAATATAGGTAAACTTGATACTTTGAGCAGTGGGCTTCAGACCTGGGATTCCATTTGTGTGGATGAACTCCTGAGATCAAATCTACCTTTTACCCAAACAGATTGACAACTTGAAGGAAAAAAAAATTTAGAAAGCGTGTGTGTTATATAGTTTAAAAAAAACTCTTTGTTCAAGCTTTCTCCCTGATTAATGAGGCAAAACTCAGGAAAAAGAGAATTTAAAGGAGTTTATTAAAATGTACGTTGAGGTAACATTGCTTATTCTTTCCTCTATAGTTCTATTTATTGATCTTTCTTTTGTTTCTGTTGTTTAGGATATTCACAAGTCAGATAATCTGCTTAAATTTATTTGCTGGGTGCCCCCTTCCCTGCCTCAAATACTTCTCTTATTGAATAACCATATTTTTCAATTGATTATTAGACTTAGGTTTACAGATTCTCTTATTTTGACTTTCATCTTGAGTTCATTTGATTTTCAGAATATATTATTCCACACCCTTCCGCAACTTCTACTAGATGTAGAATATACCCTTCTATTATTCAAATTTTTATATAACACACACATTGTATTCACTCTCAGAACTGGGACACAATGCTGTTTTACCCTCCCGCATCATTGGGAAATTTACTTTTCACCACTTTGGTTTTTTCTCTAAGTGGCTTCTGTGAGACAAGACTAACCTCAGTTAGTTTCCAAGTCCCCTTGCCTTCAGTTGGCCTCCTTCTACAGTCTCTTCGGTTCTTTAGTTGTCTGACTGGGCTGAATCAGTGTCTGTTCCTTTTAGTGGGGAAGAGAGGGGAAGGGGCACCAGATGGGTGTTCTAGGTTTTTGTTTCTTCCATAATTCTCTCTTCCCCTCACTTGTTTGGGCAGAGTTGATGTGTCTTACTTGCTCCAACAGGTTAATGAAGGAAGGGCAAAAGAGGGGTGTATCAGAAGATCTCTGTAGTTAAAGGAAAATACTAGAGTGGGTCTCAAAGTACTAGGTCCAAGTTTGTTTTGCTTGTATTCTAGAGTGTACAGGTTGATGAGGGAGTGGTGATAAGTGAGGATGGCTACTCTCCACTATTAATTTTGAAGGATATTATATCGTTTGGATTCTTACATTCTTGTGCTGTTGATTTAACTGTAATTGTTCTACTGGTACTTAATTCCTCTTTGGAGTTTGTTTTTTTTGGGGGGGGCGGGGGTTGAGAATTAATGGAACTTCAGGAAATCTCTCATCTTTCAGCTTGTTGTTGGTCATATGATCAAACAGATTCTCTCTTAAAAGATCACTTTCCTAGTGTGACTCTGTGCTTAAAGGAACAATTACATGGGGTTCACTTTTCATCTGGTAGAGATTGTTATCAAAGCCCTGTGCCTACTTGAGGGGCATGCAAAGTTAGTGAGAGGGGAAGGGAAGAGAAGAGAAAGATCTTGTCCTTCCTGGCTTCTTCTAGTTTCCAGGTTAGTCAGTCAATAGACAGTTTATTAAGTACCAAGTATGTGCCAAGCACTGTGCTAAGTGCTGGGATACAAAAATAGGCAAAAGACCTTCCCTCAAGGAGCTCACAGTCTAATGGGAGAGACAACAGGCAAAATACACACACACACACACACACACACACACACACACACATACAAACAAGCTATATACAGTATAAACAGGATATAATTAACAGAAGGAAGGTGTTAGAATTGAGGGGTTGGAAAAGGCTTCCTACAATTTTCATTGAGGCTTAAAGGAAGCCAGGAAAGCCGGGAGGTAGAGATGAGAAGGGTGGGCATTCCAGGCATGCATTACAGCCAAGCAGAGCCAAGAAATGGAGTATCTTTTTCATGGAGCAGCCACGAGGTTGGTGTCGCTGAATCAAAGAGTACCTGATGGGAGGAGTGTGGTGTAAGAAGACTGAAATGAGGGCAACAGGAAGAAGAACAGGGTTCTTTGTATTTTTTTTTATTAACATTTGATTTTCAATTACCCCAAATGAACCTCCATCACCTCTCTCCTTAAGAACCATTTTTGTTGAGAGGTTTTCCTCCATCAGATCCTGATCCCAGGAATCAGCTTGATGCAGAGGGTTTAGAAATCCAGAGAAATATTCTAGTCCTACAACCATGGATGGTCACTTCACTCTGAATCTTGGTTTCCTCAGTTTCAGCCCAGACCCTCCTTTCATTCACTTAGTTGCTGGTTGTTATGTAAGTCATTTAACCTCTTTGAGACTTAGTTTTTCTCATCTATCAAATGGCAATTAATATTTATACTATCTCCAATGAGGTTGTTATTAGAAAGTAGCAGTGCATAAAGTTCAAAAAGAGGTATAACTTATTCATGTTTTGACCATGGCAATCAGGCCACTTTGGTCTCCCTTCCATGACCTACCCATATAACTAATGCTCTCCTGGGCCCTAGTGACAAGCCCAAGGATACAGACAGATCATCCTCACATCCTGACCATCAAGCAATACTTCAATCATGCAAAGACCAGCTGTTGCTCCCTGGTTAGAGATTCTCCTATGTATCAATTGCTGTGCAACACCTTAACTAGGTTCCAAGAAGTAGACTGAGGCTCCACCAGGCCCTATCTACAAAGATGACACTGTCCTGGGTTGATGCCAGGTAACATCTAGGCCAGGCCTTGACTTTTGCCTTACAAATACAGGAGGCATAGAACATCAAGCCTAAGTCTCCACTAGGGGCTGTCCAGCAGAACACACCTTCATAGGACCTTGACCACTTCCATGAGGCTAAATTAAATACTGGTGCCTAGGGCATACCTCTAGAAAGCTATGACTTCCAAGCACAAGCACATCCAAACACAATGGATATTAACCCCAAACTAATGCTTCCAATGAGCCTGAATTACCAGGCCACACCTTCAGTAGGTCTGAATCATCAGACAATGCCACCCAAACCACTTGACCAGAGACACCATATTCCAATGCCCAGGGCATTCTGCCAAACCTAACAAATTAGGTAACAATGCCACCAGGTTAAGACCAGCAGGGCAAAGATGAGGCTGAAGCTTGAATTATACCTCAATAATTCCTTGAGCAATGGGAACCAATGGTTCTAGGATATGACCAACAAACCATACTTCCAAAAGACCATAAAAACAGAGCAACAATTCCATCCAGCCTCATCTACCAGGCTCCACACAATTCTAACTACCAGGCTGAAACTGTAAAATTATCTGAAAGGTACCTATAACAGGTCTCTAACAGCCAAAGAACACTGTCTACAACCTATACAGGGACATAACTGGCCAATACCTTTATTAATTCCCAGTTCCAAGACTGAAGCTCCAGCAGGCTTTGACCACTTGGTTGAGACTGCATTGAGCTCTGCCTCCCAAAATAAGGCTAATTCTTGCCCCCAGTATATGATCCAGACTTTGCAAAACAAAGAAGCCATGTGGTGTCTTAATCATCAAACCATACACGGTTGAAGGAGAAACATACTCACAGAACTGTTAATGATATCATTATTCTCATCCATCATGAAATGGCATCTATAAGCAGATTCTCCTGTAGTTGATGAAGAGGATGTATTGACCTGGTCAAAGTTTATCATGGAATGATAAGGTCTATTGAGTTTGTGTCCCCTGAATCCCAAATAGCTGTCCCTTTGTTCAAGGAATGATCGATCAAGCACAATTGTTAGCCATACCAATACCCTTTGCCAGGACACAAGAAAGAGATTGGGGTGAAACTTGTCCTCCAAGTGCTCCAGACAAAGGCATGGTCAGTCTCTCATGCACTCTGCTTCCCTTCCCACCATCCCAATCAGAACGAACGTCTCCTGAATTATTCATTTACTATCATTCAATTACAAAAGTTCCCTGGTTCAACTTGATGCTTGGTATAGGATGGCTTGGCAAATGATCAATCACCAGCCCCGGCAGACAGACACTATTAACACGGCCCAGAAAAGTCAAAAGTTTTCCCAAGAGCCCTAAGAAGTACATCAGCTCTCAGGCCATGATGACCAAGCAGCCTGAGGTCTAAGGCACAGAGATTCCCAAAGAGATTTGGGGGTGAAAAGTCCATTTCTCTTATGATCTGGCTTACCCCAGATGCTAATAAAGACTAAAGGGAAGACAATATCGTGAGTGCGTGCATGCCCAGGCAGGAGCTCCAGTTGTAAGGGCAATGGGATTCATAGACAAGAAGAGGAGGAGCCAAGGAGGGTGCAGAGTTCAGGACATTACTAAGTCCAACCTAAAGTCATTTTGTGTCTTTTACTTAGCAATAAGAAAGAAATAACAGACAATAAAGGGATTCGATCAGAAATGTCAATTTATTTGTAATGCTGGGATTGAGGAATTGTAATGCATGGAATAGGAGGAAAAGGGCTGAATATTCCAGCTCTGTCACTGCCTTTAAGACATTGGGGAAATCATTTCACCATCTCTAGACCTCAGTTTCCTCATCTATAAAATGAGGGAGTTGGAAAGATCTCTAAACCTACTTCAAATGCTAAAATTATAATACCACAGAGCCTGCTGAGTGGTGACTGTGCAAAAGATGCCTGTTTGCCCACAAATTGCTGCCCACTTCACCCAGTTTCAGCCAGCACTGACACTCTCACAAGGCTGATGACTGCTGCTATATCCTTCACATAATGTTATGATATGTTCCCTCTTCTCCAAGCTGTATCATTGTGAGAGGCACAAAGGACAACACTTCCAAGGCTCACCAATACAACACTGCTTTTTTCTCTCTGTTCTCTCAAAGCAGGATGTGGGTATAGACAGAATGTGGTAATTGTCATCACCTCTTTACTAAGAAAGGAGAAACATAATTCATTATCAGTAGTCCATAATCATGATTTCCACTGAATTACATAATACATAGGACCATGCCTTTCACAGCTATTTTCCTTTACAATATCACAGCCTTTGCATAAATTGTTCTCCTGCTTCTGTTCACTTCATTCTATATTAGTCCATACAAGTCTTCCCAGATTTCTCTATATTATTGTTCCCTTCACCATTTCTTACAGTGTAATCATATTCTATTCTATTCTATTCATATATCATAAATTGTTTAACTATTGCTTAATTGATGGATACCACTTTGTATACAATTTATTGCTGCTACCAAAAAAAATGTTCTTATAGATGTTTTTGTACATATGGATTCTTTCCCTCTGTCTTTGACCTCTTTGTGGTATGAGCCTTATAATGGGTTTGCTTGGTCAAAAAACATGCATACTTTAGTGACTTTGGGGGTATTGTTCCAAAGTGCTTTCCAGAATGGCTAGACCAATTCAAGACTTTACTTACAGTACATAGTGTGTATTTCTTAAAGTATCACTAATGATTGTCATTTTCCTTTTTTTGTCATGCTTGCCAACATAATGAGTATAGAGGCAGCATTATTTTCATTTACATTTCTCCTGTTATTAGTGATTGAAAGCATTTTTTCGTATGATTGTAGCTAATTCACCTTTCTTCTTTTGGTAAATACCTGACCGTTTATCTATCAGAGAATGGCTCTTGTTCTATATATTTGTATCAATTGCCTGTATATCTTGAATATAAGACCTGTACTAGAGAAATTTGAAGTAAAATTTTTATTTCTATAAAGAACTAAAGATGACTATCACAAAGAGAGGAATAGAGAGGTTCAGAGTGATTGTATAACAACTATAACACATAACTAACAAGGAACTTCAAAGAACATGAGAAAAATTCATCATCAAAGAATTGAATAACAGAAAGGGCTAGTCATGTGACAAGAGTGAAGAATGACAGGAAGACAGCCAGAGTATTCAATTGAGAGACCTACTCTTTAGATGTCAGTAGCAAGGAAGCCTCTTGTATGTTGAGTAAATCAACTGCATTGAACTTTTGGAAAAATATAGAAAAGAGTTGAACTAGATGGACAGACCTGGATGGGTTGAAATCTGTATTATTAGAGGGAAATCCAAAATAGATATGAACATACAACCCTTTGACTATTTTAAGAGCATGGCCCAAGCATGAACAATTAATATCTCTGTAATTATTTAGGTCTGTCTTTATTGTTGTAAAGAGTGTTTTGCAATAGCATTCATGAAATTTGTACATGAATACATGTGTGCATATATGTGTATGTTGGTAGTTGTACTCCAAGGTATTTTATGCAGTCTGTAGTTATTTTTGAATGGAATTTCTTTTTCCATATCTTCTGAAATTTTGGTAGGTTTTTTTTTGTTTTGGGTTTTTTTCTTGTTTTTGTTGTTGTTGTTTTAGTAATGTACAGATTTTGTGAGTTTATTTTATATCCTCCTACTTAACTAAAGGTATTTTATATATTAATTTTTAGTTGAATCTTTAAGGTCCTTATCATGTCATCTGAAAAAAGCAATAATTTTCTTTCTTCTTTATCTTTGCTTAGTCCCCCAGTTTCCTTTTCTTTATTACCATAATTAGCATTTCTAGAACTATAATAAAAATAATGGTAATAATGAACATCCCTGTTTTGCCTCAGTTCTTATTAGAAAGGCCTAAAAGTATTTCTCCATTACAGATAATGCTAGTTCTTGGTTATAGATAGTCGAGTGCTATGCTTTTTTCTAATAATTTCCTATATTTCTTCTTTACTCATTCTGAGTTCATCTTTCTTATTTTTAATATTTTGAAATGTAAATTTCCTTCCTTTTTATCAGACAAGTTCATAAGTTGTTCATTTTTTAAAGTTTTTCAAAGTAGCTCTTAGTTTTATTCATTCAATTTCTTCAAATTTATCTTTTCTTTGATTTTTCAGATTTTTTATTTTTATGTTTAGTTGGGATTCTTTAATTTGTTGGAGATTTGGGTAATTTTTTGAATATCTAATCCATTGATTTGTCCTTTCTCATTTGTGTCAATGAAAGTTTTTAGAGATATACATTCCTCCTCCCCCCCCCACCCCAGGACTGCTTTAGCTGTATTCCAAAATTCTGGCATTTTTTCTCATTTTCTTTAATATGATAATCTAATTTTTCTATGATTTGTTCTTTGGCTCTCTAATTCTTAAGCATTAAATTATTTAGTCTCCATTTAAGTTTTTGATACTTTCTTCAAATGTTCTGTATCAACTATAATTTTAATTATATTGAGGACAGTCAGGATGTGTTTTATTTTCTGTTTTTCTACATTTGTTTATGAGGTGATTATTCTCTCGCACAATTAATTTTTAAAGGTACTGTGCACAGTCTTGAATACGTATGTTCTTTTCTATTCCCTTTTATTATTTACCAGAGATCTTTCACATCTAGCTTTTTTGAAATTCTATTCAGATTTTCAATTTCTTTCTTATTTGTCTTTTTGTCAGATTTCTCTAGATACAGTTTTGCTATTTTTCACTGTAATTTGATGAACTTTTCCTCAAGTACTTAGATGCAATACTTTTCAGTGCTCATATGAAGCACTATTAATTTTTCATTAACTATGGTACCCTTAAACATAAGGGAGTTTCTCTGTTTCTCTTTTTTAAACTATGTCTATTTTTGCTGTTGTTTTGTTTTAGATCTACTCCCTCCTTTCTTTACCAAGACCAGATCCCAATCTCTGATTCTTTTACTTTCTCTCTTCTTAATGTCCCTCCCTTAATAATCAGGCCTCTGGCAATTTACTGTTTGTGGCCATGTAATTTATTAGCAGTACCAATAGCAAAGAAAGCACAGATCAGCATTCAAACAATACATACTTGGCTTCAATCACATTGTACCTGTCAGTTACTTTCTCTTTCCTCCTTCCACCCCATCCTCTTCACCAGATAGAGGACTAATTGGAAAGAAAATCATCAGCAGAAAAAGAGGCAAGAGTTTCCCCCAATACAATGTTCTGGGGAAGCAGAGAGGTGAAAGAAAGGATAGATCGAACATCATTTGCTCTTATCAACTGAAGCCCTTTTTGGCCTGATCTATTGGCCCTCTGGCTGATTCCAGTCCCCTCCTTCTGTGTCTGCTCTCATCTAGCTCTCTTTCTCAATCATTTGCTTTCCTCTACCTATAGATGCAGGAAATAGCAGACCCAAGACATGTTTCCTGTCAAGAGGGCAGGAGAAACTTGGAGATCAGAGCAGTTCATATTTCTGTCCTTTTTTCCTCTCTGCCTTTATGCCCCAATCCTAACCTGGATAGAAAAGTCCACAAGGCCTCCAAAAACCAGGGTGGTCTTTTTATGTACCCAAATACATTCTGGTTTGCCAACTCTGGTATACTTTGTGGTCCTCTATGGTTGCTCTACACTCTACACTTTCAAAGAACTATAATTCAAAAGTATAAGGAGACCTATACCTTATCTTCATTTTATTAAATAAAAGAACATGGGGGGGGGGGGAAGGTAACTAGGTGGTGCCCTAGAGTCAGGAGGATTTGAGTTCAAATTTGACCTCAGACACATGACACTTACTAGCTGTGTGACTCTGGTCAAGTCACTTAACCCCAATTGCCTCACAAAAAAGAAAAAAGAAAAAGAACATGAGGAAGGAGGAGATTTGCTCGTGCCCTCCAGTCTTCAGTACCTTAGTGGCAGAGATGTGAATGGAATCAAGCTGCCTTTGGAGCCAATCATGAAAACAATGAAATCTATTTTATTTTCCCTACTAACTGTTGCATAGTCCTCCGTTCCACCTTTTTGTTTTCCCAAAGTTGATGATCTATCTGGTCCTAAGAACTCTAGCATAAGCTATCATAAATGCTAAAGACATCTTGACCTTGATTTGGAAATTCTAAATGATTACACATTTGGGAGCCAGGGCTTCTATAATGTCTTCCTCCGCACTTTTGATACTATGCATCTTAGGGAAGGAAGAATACCAGGAATGACTCTGACCCTGGCCTTGTCATTTAAAGTACCCTTAATCTATCACTGAAGCATTTCAATGTGCAACCTTGTTCATGGTTAGGCTGTGATAACTGTCTCCAGATGCTTTCATTTAAAAGAACATTTTAGTCAATGTTCCTTGAGAAGTAAGAGTAACCAGCCTTGCTCATTTATCTGATCACTTCAGGCTCCAGATGGCCTCATCGATGCTTGATAAAATGGGGGTGTTATGTCATAATGGAAAATTAAATAATATGTGTCAAGCCAATCCTGCCACTTTTGGAAGGATTTGAAATCCAAGTCTCCAGCATTTCTTGTCCAACTCACATGAAGTGGGACAAAGTAATCAAAACTTGTTTTTTATCATAACAAGTGAGCAGTTAATGTCTCTTCTACAACCAACAATTTACAGAATTGCCCCTTTTTTCCTATTAATAGTAAAGCATTTTGAAATATCACTGTCTAAATTGCAAAAAAAGAAGTCATTTCAGGGACAAAGGGGGAAAAATCTATCCTGCCTCTTTCCATTATTCATTAAATGTATTTCAAATGTGGCACTTTATCCTACAAGAAAGATGCTTGGAAGTGATTTGGCATTTTACTGTGAGGCAACCTTAAACATTAGGTCATATGAACACTCATTTCTCAAAAGGCAAAAATATTTTTCTCTCTAATGGAATTCATGATATCCTCAAGCTTGTGCTGTAAAGTGTATAACAATGGGTGGGGGTGGGGTGTGAATAAACACAGGAGACAATTGTTAAGTTTAATTTGCATTATTAACTTTTTCTCCAACACCTTTTTTCAGCCTAGACAACCAGCAAAAACAATAATGATTTGTAACATTTGCTGATTTCCAAGGTATAAATGCTCATGCTAAAAACTTAATAATTGGCTCTCTGCAGCAGTCTAAGGTGACTCAATCATGCCCCTACTTATCTCCCACTCTAATACTCATTAGCCAGCAAATGTTTCTTGCACACCCAATAATACATGACTATTCAAGAGCAATTTTGACTTCACTTCGGATTTTAGGATTTGCCTGGGCAATAGGTGCGGTATTAAATCTGATCTCTGAGGATGCTAATAGTCATGGTGAAGCATTGTATGTGATGGAACGGTGTTATCTTCTAAATATATACAAGAAGGGGAAAATGTTTTTTCTTTTCTTTTTTGGGGGGGTGGCAAGGGGAGGTGGTCTCCAAAGGAGCTGTCTACTGCAAAGAAGAGCAAGAGTGGAAAAAAGATGGGAAAAAATGCAAATATTATCTGTAGGTATTTTTTTTCTTTTCCCAAGTGTGTGTGACTACATGAACCTCAAGATTTAGTCAATTTCTAGGTGTCCCAGCACATTATCTAAGAGTACCTCAGGACACAAAGATAGAAGAAAGAAATCAAACATAAGATGACAACTGCAATAAATCATTTTCACATAAGATTTTATAGATTCAGAGAATTTTTGATAAGTTATTTGGCTCTCCACAACAGCCCTCCAAGGTAGGTAAGTGCACTGAAATCAATGTATATATGAACTTGGCTTTGAAATAAAGAGTTATAGATTCATAGTATCATAGAATTTCAGAATCCACAAAACATTCTGTTGTTTTTTTTATTTTTGTTAAATATTTTGCAATTACATTTTAATTTGGCTTGGACTGCCCTCAGGAGTTTTTTAGGCAGTGAGTAATGACAATGTTGGTGTAAAACACTGCAAAAGTATTAATAAATGTTAGCTATTATTTTGTGAACAAACCATGCAGCTTCCAAGTTTCAATTTCTTCATGTGCCAAAATGGGGATAAAAATACCTGTACCTTACCAGATTTTTATGAGTAAAGAAAACTATAAATTCTAAAGTGAATAAAATGTGTGGTTATTTCAAGAACTATCTAAAATGTCAATGACAACATTCCTAATACAATATACCAATTGAGTATATGTATGAGCACTGCCAAGAACATGATCTTTTCTGATTTTTTCTTCCCTCAAAATGATACAATTGGGAAATGTAAATGTAGCTACTATAGTGACTGGCATTTTGATAAGAAGTTTTGGGTCTCTAGGACATTAGATACAGAGATCTTAGTTTTTGGTGTAATATCTGAATGCTCTTGTGATGTCCCACTCAGACAGAGAAGTGTAAAGTGGTTGTGGTGGTAAGGGGCGAATTTCAGAGGAAAAGGTGTGAATTAACTGAGGGGCTCTTAATGATAGACTAGGTAAGCTTCCTGAGGGTAGAAATGGTTTTATTTTTGTCTTTGTATCCCCAGAACCTAGCACACAGTACCTAGGTGCTTAATAAAGGCTTATAGGTTGATTTTTAGAATGAATGAGTAGAAGGCCCATTGATATTTCAAGGAAAAAAGCATCTATCAGAAGCCAACTAGTGCCAGGCACTGTACTAAGCGCTTTACAAATATTGCCTCATTGTCTCATACAACAACCCTGGAAGGTACGTAGATGTTATTATGCCCACTTTATAGGTGAGGAAACTGAAGCACATAGAGGTTGAGTAACTCACCCAGGGTCATATAGCTAGCAAATGTCAGATTTAAACTTAGATCTTTTCCAGGCCCAGTGCTCTCTACTGCACCACCTAGCTATCTATTTCAAATGACTTTTAATCTCATTAGTATGGATGAGGTAGCTACGTGGTGAAGTGGATAGGGTGCCAGGCCTAGAGTCGGAAAGACTCATGTTCCTGAATTCAAATCTGGCCTCAGATAGTCACTAGCTGTGTGACCCTGGGCGTCACTTAACTCTGTTGGCCTCAGTTTCCTCATCTGTAAAATGAGCTGGAGAAGAAAATGGCAAACCACTCCAGTACCTCTGCCAAGAAAACTCCAAATAAGGTCACAAAGAGTTGGACATGACTAAAAATGACTAAACAAGTGGATCCTCCATCCACCAATACAAATTGCAACCCTTCTACCCCACAGCCATTGCTTTCCTGAGTTTTCATCAAAATCATTTAAAATCTTTTGACCAGCCTTTTGGCACTAAGCCTTGGCCTTCCAAGGACAGACAGTCTGCCACCCAAGGACACAGGAAGTCTCTCCAGCTGTGTAAAACCTGCCCCAGCTTGTGTTTCTCTAGTCTAGCTTGTCAAGAACCCAAAGTCACCTCCATGAGAAAGGGCTTAAATCGTTGGTAATAGCTAAGTACAAACTATTAAAAATGAGACTTCCAGGCTCTGTTAAGTGATGATCAAAGGTCTAAAAATAGAGATGAATGATCCTTTTTGGTTATATCCTTAACCTCTCATTTTAAGTTCAATAATTTTAAAACAGTATACAAAAAAAAAGCTTTGGTATCAAAATGTGTGATTTATCACATATTCAGGTCAACTTCTAATCATTCGGGGTGCTTTGAAATTTTTGTTAATACAAAATTTTAAATCTATTTTTCAGGGATTTCAGGCAGTCTCATTTTACTTCTATCAGCTGGCTTGCACTGCCAGACATGACCTAGTTTTGAAGCACTTTGAGGCCTAGTGTTTGACTGATGCTGTCAATGCCTCTTCTAGTACAGCTGCAGCATTGCAGCTGAGCTCCCTTCCCACTCTTCCTTTATCATCTCACAAAAACAAACGAGGGCTAGTAAAATGCAGAGGAATTGGTAGAATGGGGGATTTTGGCTCCTGTATTTGCTACCATAGCCCTGTTCCGTAACACTTATAAAGAACATGGTAATGCCTTTTTTGGAAAGTGAAAAATTCAATTTCAGATTTGACTGTTAAAAGACCAAAACAAAGGGACCTTCTCGGTAGGTGTCTTAAATAAGATACTTCACATGTGAGATAAGTGGCTTTCATTAACATTAAATGAACATCAAGCTAAGATATTTATGTGATAATATACAACTCAGACATTTTGCATGTATTTCGATACTTTCTGTATTAAGTTACAAAGACATGACTTTATCTGTTTTTATGAGGCTATTTTTGGAGATGTTTTTCTCAACACGCGGTGAGTTTGCTTCCATTTGATAGATTGTGATTTTTGAAAATGCTCTTTTGCTCCAAGCGGCCTTTTATGCTTTGGATTTTTACATGCCTTCAGAGCATAAAATTAGTCTGTTTCTATTTGTTGCTTTGCTAATTACAAAGTTAACTCCATGCTGAAACATTCTATCATTTAGGCTTTTATTGTTTTTTGGCTGTAAACTTCCTATTTATATTTTCTGTTTATTTCTCTGTGTTTACAAACAGCGTGGTCTCTAGAGTACCTACCTAAGTCACCTAGCAGAAGTTGCACTTTTCAATATTTGCTTTCCATGGACTTCTTGATTAAACTGTTTCCCCCCCTGTAAGATCCTTGAACTTTAAAAGGGCAAATCACACATAATTGGTTAAATTATATTTGGTCAAAACTTTTAAAGACTTCATTGGATTCCTATATTTTCTGTGCAACAGGAAGAAAATGTCATTCAACAGTATTAATATCTTGGCATGAATCAACTGGTGATCCTCCCCAAAAAATTGGAGGATTAACTCTATGTATAGTTCAGTCAGAACTTCAGAAAAATGAATTTGATATTTTGAGGGATGGGGGTGAGAAGGAAGAAAGGAAAGAAAAGAGAAAGGGGGAAATGAGGAAGAAGGGGGAGGAGGGAGAGGGTATTCTACCCCTATAATCATCATCCAGCGAAGCAGTTCCTAGGGAGAAAGGGTCAGCTTTCCCTACCAACTGACAACCAACCCTCCCCCATATGGTAGATAAGCCAGTAATATAAAATTTCAAAGAGGTAGGTTTTCAAAGGTAAGAGAGAGATACATTTCCTTGGGGGACTAGGTGTCTATCCTCTCCTTGCAGGTGGGGTTTAAAGACAATGAGTAAAAGGCCAAAACATCTGGATTCAAATATTGCCATACCAGATGTCTATAAATATTGGTCCTAGGAATGAATGAACAAATAAATAAAGCATTTGTAAAGCCTTTACTTTGTGGTAAACTCTAGGGATGCAAATAGAAAAATCAGACAGTCTCTGCTTTCAAGGAGCTCACATTCTAATAGCAAAGACTACATACGTGGAAAGTTTTAGCTGCAAGATCCCATAGTTCTGAGGGTGCAAAAGTAAAGCAAATGGTAATACCTCTTCTTTCATAGCATTTCCATTGACAAAATCACAAATTTGTGATGTTGAGACATTTGACAGTGCCATGGATTTCATTGACAAGAACTTTCTTTTCTGGGTCTGTAGTAGCTGCAGCTGTAGAAACAGTTACGAGGCTACATCTTCCACAGGGGTGGCTCCTTAGAATGATGGCTACAGGCAGTGGGCTGGAAGCTTTGCTATTCCCAAGGCTCTTGGATCCTCTCCCTCAAGGTCTGAAGAGAGATGGCGGTTGAGGTAATGGTGGTTTGACTGGTCTGGCATGTGCTTTCTCCTGTCTCTCCCTCAGGTGCTGTTTCAGCCAAGCTGGCTTGCCTGTGGCAATGGGTGGGGGTGGCTGGCCCCTTCTCCATAGGAGCTGGCCCTCCTGATAATGGTTGTGAGGGCTGGGTAGAAAGCAGGAATGGTAGTCTGGAGGGTGCTGCCCTGCCTAGGGTTACTCTGTTTATCTGCCTATTGGTAGTACTCAGTCAGTTGTTGCTGATAGCTATGAAATGCATCCCTCTCTATAACGATTTCTCCACTCAGTGATGGCTGTAAGGGTCCTGCCGAAAGTTGGTCTGCTGGAAGTAGGTCCGGTGGTTTAAGAGACCTCACTATTCTCAAGGTGCTTCAGTTCAGGGTCTTACACTATCTCCATCAGTGTCTAAGGGAAGATAATGGTCAAGGTGGTGGTGGTGATTTGACTTATCTGGCTCATGTTGCTTCCTGTCTCTCT
This sequence comes from Vombatus ursinus, assembly GCF_900497805.2. NCBI lineage: Eukaryota > Metazoa > Chordata > Mammalia > Diprotodontia > Vombatidae > Vombatus > Vombatus ursinus. Next base: position 41,609 of record NW_020944605.1, read on the forward strand.
CAGAGTGCCTTGCTGCCTCAGCAAGGCTGGCTTTTCTGCCCTATGGGGGATAGTTGATTGGCATTTGGTAGGGATAGCTAACCCTTTCTCCCTAGGAACAGTTTTACTGGGTGATGGTTGTGACGGTAGAATAGAAGCAAAAGTAGTAGCAGTAAGGAAAACAACTTTAATACTTTATACTCTGAAAAACTAATGCATATAGCAGGACAATTACTCTAGTTTCTTCTGGATCTGCTCCCCAAGTCAGGCTGGCAGCTGCTTAATCCCAAAAGAATTGTTAACATTGATATCCTTGAAAATGTGAAAATATAGGGAATTTCAAAACTCACCTACGGTAAGAAATAAGGTAGGTCTGAGCCAAGGGAAGTGTAATCCCTGATCCTGCTTAAAAAAAAAAAAAAAAAATTAGCCCGGGGCTCTTTGAACCATGTGTTTCTGACATGAGTAACATCGATATTTCATATCCATAAAATGACAGATCTCAACCAATGGTAAGCTATTCTTTTCCTTATGGTGAATTTTTCCCCTTGAATTTAGAGATTTAGATTCAAACACAGGACTGCATAAAAAGTTTCAGTATCAAAATGGAATGTGGTGTGTGTGTGTATGTATGTGTGTTGGGATGGGGGGGGCAGGGACCAGATCCTTTTTAGCTACAGTTTAAAAAATAAGATAGTGACCTCCCATTGGTTTGAACATCCTTTCCATTTCCATAGAGATAGAGAATTGGGGACTGCAAAATGGGAGAAAATGGAAATGCAAAATGGAAACTCTTGCAACATTCCTTTTATACCTTTTATTACTAGATATCTTGTTTTAAAGAATCCAGGGGGTGAGCTAGGAAAGGAAGAAAAATAATAAAATGTAATGAGATTAGCATTGGGGCTTTTTTGTTTATTTGGTTTGTTCTGTTTTTAAATAGCTTTTAAAATATTCTGAAGTGGGGGGGAATTTGGAACATCTTTTCTACTAGGCGTATATTTATTTAGTGCTCTGTACCTGACTAGTGGTAAATGAATGTAACTGCACTGACTAACTAGATTAAAATGTAGTGACTCCTGATACAATTTCTTGGGATTTAGAATATTTCAGACCTTGTAAATTTGGCCTTTTTATAAGCATTTTATTATGACTCTGTTTCCATGAAGCAATTGATTCCTTCTTCTACCTTAAATAATTTCCTTTCCTCATACAACCCAAAGTGATCATAGGCAAAATGCAGACAGGCTTGCAAACCAGTTGGCATCTGTCGGACTTTGGCTCTTAATTCCCTTTCCTTGGCATGAAATGCAGCATGGTTTAGCAGAGGTGCTGGATAAAACACATGTGGCCTATAGCCCTCCCAAGTACCCCAGAACCAGATTATAATGTAATTGGGAAACATTTAACAGAAAGAAAAATACAATAAAACATATTACTTTTTAAAATTAAGTCCATGTGCCACCTGCAGGGATCCTTATATATGATTTAGCAGCCTCTGTTTCTGTTTTAGTTTTACAGTTAGAACACTGTAGTTTGGTCGATAGAACACTGGAGTTAGATTCAGAAAGATCTAGTTTTCTATTCCTCTTCATTCACTAGATCATTACCCTAGGCAAATCATTTAACCTCTCTGGGCCTCAGTTTTCTCGACTGTAAAATGAGGGGTTGGACTCCATGTCCCCTAAGATCCCTTCTAGCTCTAAATCTTGATCCTATGAGATCAATTACAACTGTAATTATTTATAGCACACTGGTTGATGTTCATAAATAACACATTGCAACACCACATTCATTTCAATCCATGAGTAAAAAACACCATAAGGTGAGGCCACTTTGACTATCCCTAAATTACACTCACTTGCGATCAAATTGACCTTATGTCAAGGTGTGCAGGTAAGAAGATAGAAATCAAAACTCCGTAACATCTCAAATAGGTTTGGAATAAAACTCTTCTCATTCCCTACCAATTTTTTCTCCTCCCCATTCCCTTAATATCCTGCCACCTTCAACTTCCTCCAGTTCGTAATCATGGCTATTTCACCTAAGTTTTGCAGTGAGGAAGCAAGAGTTTGTAAAACATATCTTGAGTCCATAGAAGCCTGTTCAAGGAGTTCTTATGTGGATTCCAGGTGTGTTTAAGAGGAAGTTTTGGAAGCTAGGTGGCACAGTGGACAGAGCTGGGCCTGGAGTCAGGAAGACTCATCTTCATGAGTTCATATCTGGCCTGAGACACTAGCTGTGTGATCACAGGCAAGTCTGTTTGCCTCAATTTCCTCATCTGTAAACTGGGGAGGCAAATGGCAAATAACTCCAGTATCTTTGCCAAGAAAACCCCCAAATGAGGTCATGAAGAGTCAGACACACTAAAATGCAACAAGAAGTTAGGATACTCTGCCCAAACTCTGCCCTTCCTCTACCACGAAAATGAGGAATTGGGAATAAGCCATTATGCTATCCCAGTCAGGTACTTAGCAACTACCCAAGCCTTCCTCAAAATTTCTATACTCTGACCATAGCCATATTTAAAGCCCATATATAAAGTTGAAATTATCTTTCTGATACTATGCTCTTAGTTTGTCATAATCAGTCCTAACACAAAAATTAGATTATATTCTGAATCTATTATATTCTGAATCATTAAGAAGAACTCAGTTATTAGTGCTTTCACATCTACTTACAGATTTATGCTTTGTCCCTTTTGTTGGAGAGTTATGTTGAAAGCAATATTGTACTTAGAAATGAAAATACAATGAAGTATAAATGAGAAGATAGAATCATATAATTGTACCATATTTATTTAGGAAACCTCTCTAAAAATACATAAGGCAAATGTGTTTGTTCTAAGAATTTGAATCATTTGTTTAGAAAAAGAAATAGTAACAAAAGGAAGCCATGTATTAACAAAGGAGCTGTTTTACAAAAATAATTCAGGTTTGTTGTTGTTCTTCAGTCAGGTCTGACTCTTCCTGACCCCATTTGGGGTTTTCTTGGCAAAGATACTGGAGAGCTTTGCCATTTCCTTCTCCAGCTCATTTTACAGATGAGGAAACTGAGGCAAATAGGGTTAAGTGATTTGCCCAGGGTCACAAAGCTAGTAAGTGTCTGAGGCTGGATTTGAACTCAGGTCTTCCTGACTCAAGGCCTGGCTGGTCCTTGTAGAAACACCACCTAGATTTTTCAAGGGGAAAAAAAAGTGTGTGTGGTGTGTGTGTGTGTCTGTGTGTCTGTGTCTGCATGTGTATGTATGTGTGGAGAGGGGGAAGAGAAGAGGAGGAGAGAGAGTGGGGGGAGAGAGGGAGAGGGAGGGAGAGAGAAACAAATATTAGTGCATCTGAAATCAATATTTCATTGATTTCACTCATTTAGCTGGTACCAGGATGATCTAGGTCACTGAATGATGAACTTTCACTTGGATTGAAATTCTTGCCTATAATGGGTACTTTAGAAGTTAGAATATTTAATTTGCTGCATCAGCAACTATGTTCCTGACTATGGTCCAAATCAAGAAGTTGGGCATGGAGTGACCACCCAAGAGCCCTTCAGGAACATGGATGCTACTGGAAGGCAGCTGGTGACTGCTGAGCCCTGTTTAAACAGACCAATGCTTTCACTCCTCTGAAGTGGAGCTGAAAGGCAATCCAAATGCAAGTCCCTAATTGATTTAAACTAACATGATGTTAGCCCAACACGTCGATTTCAGACGCTCTGCAATCTCATTATTGAGTAGGCAATGTACCTCAGTGCCTCTGCTAAAAGCCCTAGGAGAAAGAGAAAGAGAGAGATATCAATTTAGCAAAGACCTGAAGAGAGTACAGATGAAAAATCAACAGCTTCCCTGTGGGAAGAGCAGGGCTTTACTGCTTGTTGGAAACAAAAGCCTTTAAAAAAAAAAACAAACAGAATATCTCTGAATGAATTTTTTCCCTCATCTTGGATTTTGTGTCCGTAGGAGGAATTTTAACAAGTCAAGTAAAGATTTTTTTTGATTATTTGAAGGAGGGGGGAGAAAAACCCTCAAGGAGAGGGGCAGGAGAAGAAGTTTATTTACAGCTTGTCAGCGATCCTGAATTTTGCCATCATTATTGCATTGTTTAGCACCAAACAAGCTCCAGGATGTTTTCCTATGAATCTTAATGATCTTTTCAAGTGCCAGGTCTTCTGCTCAGATAAGTTATCAAACAGCTTGCTTTAAAGGGGTTTGGGGACCCAGGTCTAGAGTCTTCAATTCAGTGTTCAGCATCCTTCTCTAGCCAAACAACCTGTGCAAGTTTGCAGAGTGCAGAGTCATGAATTTAAATTAACTCGGCTCCTTCCAGAAGTCTTTTCTGAAAAGGCTTTTGTTTTGTTTGAAGGTCTTCCAGGGTCTTCATTCATTAGTGAGCTTCTGCTCTCTGCAAGGCCCACGTCAGCCACTTTGGGCAATTCTGTTCCTGCCTTCACGGAGTTTAAAATTTAGAAGGGGAAATATTATATATACACAAATAACTAAAAGATGGGGCAGAAGAGAATAAATGTAAGAGGGTATATACCAAGAACTGCGGTAGTTCAGAAGGGTTCACTTGCAACTTAGAGGGATCCAGGAGGATTCTGTGAAGGGTATGGCTTTTGAGAGGGGATTATTAGGGAAAGGGTCTAAAGTAAAGGCATGGAGGAAAAGGCACAAGAGGATCTTTGGGGAATGATGACTGGACCAGTTACATTATTAAAAATAATGTTGGGAACTGCAAGCAAGGTGAATTTCAGTGTGTGTAAAGTGGATTTTTTTGTTATTCTTTCTTAGAGTTCTCTTCCGAGGAGCCATAGCCATAACAATCTCTACTTCTCAAGTGTTAGATATGAGTTCTCACGATCATGGTTCAAAATAGTTTCTACCACACTTGTGCAGTAGATATAGGGATGAAGTGATGTAAAATTGTGATACTATTGCTGGCAGTATGCCTTCTTTGTTGCCCTATAAAGCAAGTGGGCACTGGGGTCAGTGACTGAGGACGGTCATAGGGGTGAACGTGTAGGCTGGAATGCTGTGCATGCCTTGATAGGCCCCCATCAAGGCTTGGGAGGGGGAATCTGTGTGTTTGCCTCAACTGGCCCCCATTGAGGCTTGAAGGGATTTAGGAGAAAGCACAAGTTGTACTGGTCTGGATTGACCCCATCGGGACAGAGGGGTAGTTGCACCCCACTTCATGCCAGCCCCTGCAAGAAGGGTTCTTAGGGAATGCTGTAGGAGTTGGAGCTCCCATTATCAGCAAATTCCCTTTGAGAAGACTAGACCAGAATAAAGTAAGCTTATTTAACCCCTTATTATGACTCCATTCCTGTCTTCCTGTATGACTGGATCAAAAGCAAACCTGCTAGTGACAGGTGCTAAAAGCCCTCCTGTGTCTCCTTCCTAAAAAATGGCATAGTCAGTGTGTTTACTTGTCCAATAGGAACACATTATGGAGGACATTGGATGACAATCTAAAGAATTTGACTTTATTCTGTAGGCTGAAAGTTGTTAAGGAAATCAACAAAATGGTCAGAGGTATTTGAAGGAAGACATGGTATGGTGGAAACACTTGACTGGAATTAGGACTATAACTTGTGTGACTATGAGTCTCAGTTTTCTTATCCGTAAAATAAGTTGTGGAAGGTGGAAGGGAGAATTAGAGGATCTCTAAGCACTAAGATTCTATCTCATGATAAAAATGGCTTAACAGATTAAAGACAGGGAAATCAGTTAAAATATTATTGCAATGGTTCAGATGAGAGAGAAAAAGGACCTGAACTAAGGTAGTGAAAATGGAAGCAGAAAGGATTCTGTCTTAGGCCCTTTCTTTTCTTCTGCCTCTATGCTCTCTGCCTTGGTAATCTCATATGCTTCCTGAGTTCAGGTATCACATTTCAGCCTATGTCTCATATGTGTGCATAGCTTTCAACTACCCAAGCCTTCCTCAAAATTTCAATAAGCTGACTGCCCTACATCATGTGATTTCTATATGTGCACATATATGCTGTTAATGCTTTAAATTTTGTATGAAAGTGATATATCATGTATGCAGATGCAATTCTAATAGGAGAAAAAAAAACAACTGTGGTGCTCAGAAAAAAAAAATTCTCCCCTGAACTCTATTCCCTCATCTTCAACTATCTGCTATACATCTCCATCTGGAGCTCCCAATTGTGTATCAAACTCAACATGCTTGCAAACATTTCACCATCCCACAAACCCAGAGTTGCAACTAGGGTGGGGGCAATGAGGGTTTTGCTCAGGCACCAAAATGGGAAGGAGAATGCTACTTCCTCCTGAGGTGGAGAATTGCTTCATCTGAAGACTGGCATCCTATTTGTTCTATTATTCCCTCAAAGTCCCTGGCTGTCTCAAGTCCCCATGGAGTTGGGATGGAATTTGGGCTCTGGATGGGGTAAAAAAAAGTGAGGTCTTTATGCGTATAGGTTGTTTGTCCTTTGTTCTCAAAGAAGACCAATGACATCAAGAGGGTGATGTCTTGACTTGCAAATGAATTAGATTTACATGAGGCAGAGCTGTGCAAAATCATCAGCCTCACTCTCTCCTCCAGAGTCATTTGAGTCCAGTGGCAAGACATAGGTCAGGATGAGTGGCGATGACTCCAGACGCAGCGGGGAAACGTTGGCAGGAAGGCTCTAGGCTATGAAGGTGTGAACCTTTGGCCTCGAGGTCACATGGGGTCCTCAAGTGCGGCCCTTTGACTGAATCCAAACTTCACAGAACAAATTCCCTTAATAAAAGGATTTGTTCTGTGAAGTTTGGATTCAATCAAACGGCCGCACTTGAGGACCTAAAGGGTCACATGTGGCCTCAAGGCCGCAGGTTCCCCACCCCTGGACCCAACAAATGCCCCTATTGTTGGACTATCCCTTCTGATGCCTCCTGGTTTTCCCTGCTTCTTTTGAAGCCTCGGTTACCTCTCCCTATTTCTCCCTAATTACCTTTTCATTGCCAAACCATGCCACCTGTACTACAGTCATTGTGCTCATCCTCCTCAAGCCTCTCCCTCTAGAAAATAGGACTCCATCCCTGGCACCACCCTGTGCTCAGATAGATGAGCTTTCGTATTATTTTGGCCATTTCCAAGCCAAGTCCATCCATATATCCCACCTCCTCAGCCTATCTAGCTTTCCATTGTATGTTGCCTTCCCCCATTAGAATCCTTGAATGCAGGGACTGCCTTGTTTTCTTGTATTTATATCATTAGCACTTAGTATAGTCCCTGACAACTAATAAGTCCTTAATAAATCCTTTATTACTACCATCTCATTCCTGTCCATTTCAGCTATCGCCCTCTCCTCTTCTGCCTTTTCTTTCTACCATTTCCACTGCACCCTTCAGAGCACACTGCTCCCGGTGTTAACACAGCCCCCTTCATCTTGATCTCTTCCTCAAACATTCCTTCCATCTCTGGTGCTTAGTCAAATCTAGATTTCTCTTAAAGATACCATATATCTTGGCACCCTTTTCAAGGCTGGCTGCTTCTTCTTGAAGACCCTTGGCATACAGGCTGCTCAGGAGGAACATATGCTACACTCTTTGCTCCCCAATGCCACTTTCAGATCCTCACTCTGGGACCAACATCCAGCAACCATCTCTCCTCCTTTAAAATTTACATCATCCCATCTATATCCTTATTGTTGTTTTCCATTGGCCTACAGAACATACTCCCTGTACCTTACTTAAGCTTTTCACTTCTCCCCTGACCACTCAGTTCCAGTCCATCAATCATTTCAATTCTTATGACCTTTATCTCTAGAATACCTGACCCATGCAGGGTAGCTAGATGGTCCAGTGGATAGGGTGTCAGGCCCAGAGTCAGGGAGACTCATCATCTTCCTGAGTTCAAATCTGGCCTTAGACACTTACTAGCTGTGTAACCCTTGACAAGTCACTTAACCCTGTTTGCCTCTGTTCCTCATATATAAAATGAACTCAAGAAGGAAATGGCAAACCACTCCAGCATCTTTGCCAAGAAAACCCCAAATGGGGTCAAGAAGTCAGATACAACATCAACACCTGACCCATGCAAAGAATTGTTTTTCTCTTTGACTGCCTTTGTTGGGTCCCAATGAATTTGTTCAAAAGTGAAGGATTTCTACTTTTGGCTCTTTCTAAATCTGCCTCTTCTCTAACTTTCTTGTTTATTTTGATTGTCCCTAGGCTCAAAATCTCAGTCATTTTAAACTCTTTACCTCTCCTTCACTCTGCACAAAGAAGCAGCTTTCAAGTTCTACCTAGTCTATCTCCACAACACGTCTCTGTGCCCTTCCCTTACTCACATTGTCAGTGAGCTTATAGAAAGGTTAGCTTTTACATTTCGTGACTTCTTTCCTGAACTATTATAATAGCATCCAAATTCATCTCTCGGCCTCTAGTCTGTCTTCAATTTAATCTTTCACAAAACTGGCAAAATAATCTAATGCACAGTGAGTGTGACCATGTTTCTCATCCACTCAGACCTTCATTGGTTTTATTGCCTAGTGTGGGGCTTAGCAAACTTTTTCTGTAAAGGAAACATATAGCAAATATTTTAGGCTCTCTGGAACAAGAAGCAAAATCAAAGATATTATCTAGGTACTTCTATAACGAGAGAAAACAAAATTCCATAATTTTTTTAATTAATGAAATTCAAAATATAACCATAATACAATTTTTTATAATGTGGGTCTACTAATGAGAAAAATTGTATTTTTGGGGGGGAGGATGATAATATTATCTCCTTTAATATTACTTAGAAAATGAGTGGGGGGAAAGAAAATCAGAGAGGAAATTAAAAAGGGGGAGGGCAATTTTGTTACCACCATGTTACATGGAAGATAATCTTTTAACTACATAACAAAAATTCCCAGGTTTATAGAGAGGCCTCTTTTCTGTTCTTATATTTTGGAATGCTTTTGTTTGTTGATGATTGTTAAATTCGTAATAAAAAGTAGGTGGGTTTTTTTTTTAAAGAAAAAAACTAATTAGAAATGGTAAATCTGTACAATGAGCACAGCCAGAAGTCAAGTAAATTACACTGCAGTCTAGCCAAAGCTAGCAGGGGCTGTTGCTTTATCTGAGCTATGAAAATTTATTCATTGTCTCCTAGGGACCAAAAGTTCAAAACTATTCTAGGTCTGTTCCTAAAATACATGCGACCTTTTACAATACAAAGGGTCTAGGAATCATACCTATTAAGAGGCTCCATAAATCTAGCAATTTAATAAATAATCGTGGTCTGACATTTTCAAGGAAAAGTCTGCTGTTATATAAACATTGAAAATGAGCCAAGAAACTGCAGTGTACAGCTAGGTATCATTGTACTGCTTAAATGGCATTGCTCCTAAGAGCATGGTTATTTGTTCATTTTCCTCAGAAAAGAAAGAGCACTTGACCTGACATTGCTCTAAAATAAAACCCCAAACCAACCAGAAAGCAAAAGTCATGGTTTGTGGGGGTCGGGCATACAGCAGACCAACAACTATTCTCTCCTTTCTTCTCTCCCTTCATTCTATGAAGATCCCAACCTGCCACAGCCCCTCCTCTCCACAAAGCTTCCTTCCCTCCTTTCCAGTCAGGTAAGTCTCTCTCTTGTCCTCCCTCCATCTACCAAGAGCAATGTTTGCTCACAGGAAGGGGGAGAAAGAATTCAGTGATCACTTTCCTCCTCTGTTGGAGGGAACTGCCTTACTGAGGCCTCAGTAGAAGTAAGAAAAGAAAGAAATGGGACTTGAAATCCAATAGGTTAAACTAGGTGAATCTCAAGTCCTTTCAACGGAGATTCTGTCTCCTCAGCCACTACTAATTCTCCTTTCTGCTTGTTTGAGAAGGCAGGCAGTGTAATGAGAAAGGATCATCCTACATGAAGTCAGAGGACTAGGGTTGAAATACCAGCTCTTCTAGTCATTACCTATATATTTCTGGGCAAATCCCTTCATTGCTTGGGGTTTGGTTTTCTCATCTGAAAAAGAGAAAAAATGATTTTGGACCACAAAGGTTACATTAAGCTCCATGATGTATAAATTTGTAAATCCATGATATTGTAAATTTGTCTTAATTTCTTCTTATATTACTTTCACATCTTAAATTCAAAGTTGATTCAAGGGGACATTTTCTTGTTTGCTCTGGGAAAGTGGTTGTCCCAATACCAAAAATTGCTAGGTTTGACGATATTCCCCCCAAAATTAAATTCTCCATTAAAAAATAGAGAAGTCAGTTCTGATGTTGAAAAAGGGAAGACACTTTTATTTTCCTTATAAAGTGAAAAGACAGTCTACTCTGAGAGAAAGGCTCTACCATTCTCTGAAGACAATATGTTTACAGAGATTTTGAGAACTGTTATGGTTCATGTCTAACTTTACGTTGGACCCCATTGACTTTGTCTGTGGCATTTTCTTGGCAAAGATACTACAGAGGTTTGCCATTTCCTTCTCCAGTGTGTCCCTATTTCACAGATGAAGAACTGAGGCAAATAGGAATTAAGTGACTTGCTAGGGGTCACACAGCTAGTAAATATTAAGGCCAGATTTGAACTCGGGTCTTCCTGACTCCAGGCCCAGTGCTCTATCCACTGTACCACCTAGTTACCCCATTTGATTACTTTGAAAACTATATATCCCTTAATCCCTACATTCCCCTTAACTTAGGAATTCAAACTATACAGGAAAGGCAAAAACTGTGGTATACTATTTTTTTTCTTTTATTTTCACTATGCTCATAATGACACAGGCCAAACTTGGCAAAGAGATGGGAAGAAAAGTTGATATTAGATTGCTTCAAACTATACCCAGCCCTTTGCTAGGCTAACTAACCTTATAAGAGTTTCCCTTAACTACATGTACCTCTCTGGGTGCCATAATGGATGGTGCAATAGGCCCAGGAAAGCAGGAAAGAAACATTTTTAAAATGCCTACTATGTACCAGGCACTGTGCTAAGTACTTTCCAAATATTATCTCATTTGATCTTCACAACAGCCCTGGTAAATAGGTTCCATTATTATCTTCATTTTACAGATGAGAAAATTGAGGCAAACAGAAGTTAAGTGACTTGCCCATGGTTACAAAGCAATTTAAGTGTCTAAGGGTGGCTATGAACTCATGTCTTCCTGACTCTGGGTCCAGCAGGCTCTCTGCTGCACCACTTGGCTGCCTCTGAGTCAGAAAGGCCTGTCCTCCCACAGTGCCTCTGTTACTAAGCAGCTTGTGGTCCAAGGCAAGTCACTTTGCCCTTATGTTCCTCAGACAATTCCCCAGATTTTTTTCTGCTAAGTCACAGAAGGGTTGCAATTTGTGCTGGTGAAGGACTTCTCACTGTTGAACTCACAGATCTTTCTGTTTGATCCTAGGCAGATCTGTAACTGGAGGGACCTAAAATACCATCTAGTCCAACTCCATCATTTTACAGATGCAGAAATGGAGGGACGTGGAGGTTAAGTGACATGCCTGAGGTTAAAAAGGTAGAAAGCAGAAAAAATGAGAAGTCAAACTGAGGCTCCATGTTCAGCCCTCTTTCCACATGTGACAGGGCCTCCCATTGCCAGGGAAGAAAGTCTAATGAGTTTGAAAGCTTCAATTGTTAATGATGTTTTTTTTAACCTGTCACAGAAGTTCCCAGTACAGTAACAGTGATAGAAAGGCCCTTGTATCCTTGAGAACAAAACAGATTATTCGAGAGCAAGTGTAGGCAATTTGTACTTTTTGTAGAAGTATTACATTTTTCTTCATTTCAGAGACTATCCATCTCAACACAGTGTCTCAACAGACTAGACAGATGAAAAGCTGTGGCCCACAATGAGTTTAAATGAAAATAAAAACAAACCTGGCTCTGTTGATCTCCAGAAATTTGGAAGCATCAGAACTCATGAGGAGCCCAGTCATTCCGTATCATGCCTTGGCCTAACATCTTTCCCCTTGAGAGACCCACAGCCCAGGCAGGCCAAGTGCTAGGATCTCTGGGGAAAAAGAAACCACTATGATTAAATTGCTAGAGTTTAAGCTGTCATATGTCACTTCATAGCTCTGAGATTGGCCTCTGCCACATTATTTAATTTCAAGAAGACTCTGAGTATAAACTACAGATTTTTCAGAAAGGAAAACCAAAGAACTATCCACTCATCCATCCATCCATTCTTCTGAAAGGCTGCCTTTAACTATTGAGATGTCGTTTTTGTCACCTGCTGTCTTAAGCAGCCTGCCTCTCCTCCCATTAGGGGTCTGCCAGCAATCTTTGATTACTTTGAAAATGGCTGAATTGAGCTAATTTGAATTGAGCTTGATGTTACGATTTAAAAAAAAAATTTATGATGGAATTTAGGCTTTAGAAATATTTTTTAAAATTATCTTGTTTTGATATTATCCTAATACATATATACATGCATGTATGTGTGTATATATGTGTGTATAGGGGTGTGTGTGTGTGTGTGTATGTGTAATATAATCATACTGTTCTGCCCAGAAAGCCAGCCTACACTTTGTAACAAGGAGTAAGAGAAACAAAGACTTGTACCAAAACTTAATCGTTATCAGCCTAGTGCCTGGCCATAATAAATGTTGATTGATTGATGAATACACCAAGTCTGACAGTATATGCAATAAGTATGCATAGTCTCCCACCTCTACGACAAAGGGGAGAAATATTTTCTTGTCTTTTTGTTGTTTTGTTCGATTTATATTACTATTATCATTATATATAATATATGTACATTATACATAATATATACATTATATATGTAATATATTATATGTATTATACATAATTATAATTTTATATATAGTTATGACACTTTAGTTAGATAGATTCGATAAATAGATACCTTTCCTCTTTTGTTCCTGGAGATGGCAGTGTATTGGCTGGAGGCTTGATTGCCCACATGGTCAGGAAGATCTGGGTTCAATTCCTACCAGCTGTAATGTACACATTGCTATCTCCTCTACCTGCCATATCAAAAAAAACTATCATTTACATGTTTAACACTTTTACTTCCAGAGTGCTTTGAAACAAATTTCTGCATATTTGATATTAAAATATCTCCTGTGAGCAAAGAGAGGCAGGCATTATTTTCTCCAAGAAGACATTCCTCTACAGGCTTTACTCCTCACCCTCCACACTTTGGAAGTTCAGACTACCTTTGGATTTCTCCTACTTGCAGTCTTTCTGCCCCTGGAGCCTCTTCCTCTCTTTGGCTAGTGCTTTCCAGAACCTCCCTTCTAAGGAAGACCCCACAGGCCAACCCTGTATTCGTTCCTCTGATCAGTCAGTAAGTCAGTAGATATTTTTAAATGCCTACTATGTGCCAAGCACTGTGCTAAGTTCTGGCTTTACAAAGAAAGTCAAAAGACATTCCCTGACCTCAAGGGGCTCACAATCTAGCAGAGGAAGAGAACATATAAAAAGAAGCTTAAAGTGAGGAGGGGAGAAAGGGACAGTACCTGATACTGGGGCAGGAGATGTCCTGCAGCCAAATGGGAAAGTGTAAGGTAAGTCTGCCTTGGACCCCCTCCTTAAAATAACAACAATGACAGTGATAAAGATTTATAGTGTTTTCTATGTGCTAGGCACATCTCATTTGATCCTCACAACAACCTGAGGAGGAGGTAGGTGTTATTATTATCCCTCATTTTACAGATTAGGAAACTGAGGCAGGCAGCAATGAAGGGACTTACCCAGAAGTCACACAGAAGTAGTTTCTGTAGCTATTTGCTCTCCACACTCTAATCAGAAGGAGGATGGGACCTAAGGTCCAGGGAGTACCAAGGAGGCATGAGTTTCAGAGTTGGTGTGATCTTGTAGAAAGATAAGTTTCCGGAGACAATGATGGGATCCAGGTGAGCAGCCAGGAGGGAAATTATGAGGTGTCTGTCCTGGAACACCTCCTGAAATTGAGGATCTGGGAAGAAATCTCAAAATCATACTTCTGACTTTCTTGGCTATCTACTATGTCATGCCTGAGGCAAGTGAGTCAGCTCCATTTTTCAGCGCCTTTCTATGGGTGGTCTTCCCCCTTTAGAATGTAAGCTCCCTGAGGACAGGCATGTTCTTTCCCCTGGTATGTGTATTCTTAGCACTTAGCATAGTACCTGTCACATAATAAATATTTAATAAATGCTTGTCAACTTGACTTGCCACAGAGGTAGGTATGTCCTTAATTTCTAAGTGAAAAACAAAGGGCATGTACTCACTGAATGACTAAGATGACGGAATTTATATTGGGTCTTCTGCTTTCCAGGATAATGCATGCCCTTTCCACCCGGCTGGGGTTGCCATCTTTTGCTTTGTTTTGAATGGTTAATTATTCAAATGACTAAGATATATTCATAATTAATTTGAATAAATATATTCAAATGTTAATATGATAAAAATTATTCCATCTCAAAAGAAAATAAAGAAACATTTATCTTTAGCAATTCCTTTAGGATTTTGTGAAAACAACATTTTTTTTAATGCTCAAGTTGAAATAGGAACGTCAGGCTTCCCTTACATTACTTTGATCTGGCAACTTCTGTAACTTAGAGAGTGACCAGGGCACTGAGAGGTCAAGTGGCTTGTTTGTATATGGGCAGCTATGCCCAATGGATACCAAAGGAAAGATTTGAATCCAAGACTTCCTGACTCTAGGGCAGGCTCTCTCTCCACAATAGCAAGCTGCCTCATTCAGCACCAGTGGAGGGAGTTTTCACAGTGAAGTTCCTTTCACTGACAAAAACACCGGCATGGACTTTTCTCCACTAAAACCACCAGTAAATGTGTACTCTAGTTTGGTTTTAAAGTCAGCATTTTAGGATTATAGATTTAAAGTAACCTAGGAACTTAGATGGCATCTAGTTCAAACCCCTCAATTTACATAGAAGGCACTGAGGACCAAAGATGACTTGCTCAACACTCAAGCAATAAGCATTATTCATTGGTTCAATGTGCCAAACACATTGTAAGCGCTGGGAATACAAAGAAAACAGATTTTCCCTGCCCTCAAAGAACTTGGACTCTAATGAGCTAAGGGAAGAGAAAAAGCATTTATATAATGCCTACTATGTGCCAGACACTTTACAAATATTATCTCATTTGATGCTTACAATAATTCTGTGAGGTAACTTCTATTATTATCCCCATTTTACAGTTGAGGAAACTGAGGTAAACAGAAGTTAACTGACTTGCCCAAGGTCACACAACTAGTAAGTGTCTGAGATTGAATTTGAACTCGGGTCTTCCTGACTCCAGGCCCAGCTCTCTATCCACTGCTTCACCTAGCTGTCTCTAAAGACAACACGTAAATAAATAGGTGTATACAGAATAGATAGAAAGTAAATGGAAGGAAGGCTTTAGCAGGCCCCAGATAAGCCTTTGGTCAAAGGTGAATAGTAAGCAGCAGAGGTCGAATTTGTCTATTGACTCTGATTCCAGAAACCGTTGTGCTTTCCACTGGGTCACTCTGTCTCTCTATGCCACATCTTTCTATACTCTAGATATACTGTCAAGCCAAGAAAACTATAGGTCTCAATTTCTTAGTAAGGTTTAATTAATCACTTTAATAACAAGAGTTACATTACATTTAGAAAAAAAGTGGCTTGTCTTTATAATTTTATAATATTTAAAAACTGAGAATGTTTTTTGAAGGATTGAACAGGAATGGCCAATTTAATTTTCTAGAGAATTGTGCTTCTCTTACTAGATGTGTGACCCTGGGCAAGTCACTTAACCCTGATTGCCTCAAAAAAAAAAACAACCTAAAAATAATAATCATAATAATAATTAGGCTTCAGATTGCAATAGCGTGCTTTGTACCAAAAAAGAACCGTGACATGTTAGTGTAGGACAAGCATCTCTTAATTATGTAAGAGATGGTAATTCCTGGATGCCAAGAAACCCTTCATTAGTCAGTAAGTGTTCTGTTTAAGCTCTATCTGCTTTTGTTTTAACACAGAGTATGATGGTTGTTAGCCTGTCAGAAGTACTTCTTGCCATTAGTAGAGCTCATAGAAAGACCTTCTCAGCAAATGTTCCCTAAATGCCAGATACATAAATAAGAAAAGCTCTAGAAACAAATGCTTCTGTTTCCTCCTTTAAAACTCTTATTTGAAAGTCCCAAGTCTTCAGTACCATAGGACTAGTGAAGCCATCTTGTTTCCTAACCATCTTTGTCCATCACCTTGCTCATAGGAGATACTTAACAAATGTTTCCTGAATAAATAAATCTTAAAAATCACAACCTGACAACATTTTATTCAATAGGGTAGAACAGCACAATGGTGAAAACTCGGCTTTTTGATATAACAATATGTCTACACATTGATACTGCTCACAGAATATAACAGTAATGATTTTAATTTCATTTTATGTCTTCCTAGAGAAAGGCCTCTAATACATTGATAGATTACAGATGGATAACTGCAGAATGAGTAAATTGCTAGACTTGGTGTTAGAAAGACCTGAGTTCTAGGTACGTAGCCCTGGAAAAGTCATTTAACCTCTTTCAGCCTCAGTTTCCTCATCTGTAAAATGAAGGGATTGGACCTCCTGCTCTCTGGGGTCCTTCTAGCCTCAATCTATAATCCTGTCACTCAACTTACTATTTTCCTTAAATGATATAAAGTTAACATTTTAGAGATGTGAGGAAGCCAGTTTAGCTGATTATTCTATTTCTATTGATATAAAGGCATATAAGGCCATAAGAAGCTACTACCTTACACTGGCACCAAATCTGCTATGGCATGGCTGAGTAGCTACTCAGAGTACAATATTTATACAAACCACTAGGTGGAGCTCCAAGGTTGAATGTTTTCTAGCTCCCTATCATTCCATTCCACATTAGTGGAAACCACTAGGTGGTACTATCAGTTTGCCCTACCACCTCAAGCAATTGGTGTTGGTACCACCTTTGACACCCTAAGCCCAGAGCCAAAAGTCCCTTCATTGAATGTAAGAGCAAGCAGGACCACTAACCCTCCGATTCTGAGTCTTTTTCTCCTAGTTCTTTGCTGTTGCTACTATTTGGTCTTTTCAGTCGTGTCCAACCAATTCTGCATGACCCCATTGTGGTTTTCTTAGCAAAGAAACTGAAATGGTTTGCTATTTCCTTCTTCAGCTCATTTTACAGATGAGGAAACTGAGGCAAACATGGTTAAGTAACTTTCCCAGGGTCACACAACTAGTAAGTGTCTGAGGCCAGATTCGAACTCAGGAAGATGAGTCTTCCTGACTCCAGGACAGGCTCTCTATGCACTGAGCCACCTAGCTGCTCTGGTAATATGAATACACCCAACAATAATTCATAACTTGTCAAATGGTTCTAGCACCCATCCCCACAAGATCTCAATTCTTTCTCCACATCAGCATTACCCTGAAAGAATTTCTCACTCAAATATATTAAAATACAGGATGTTCCAAGGTTTTAGTGCTGTTTTAAGCTTAAAACTGCACTACAACAGCTTAAAACTGCACCAAGACCTTTGGGACACTCTATTCACTGAAGTGAAATTTAAAAGAAGTGCAGAGTTAAAATCTACCACAACTTTAATAAACTATGACTGCTAGTTATTAAAAGAATGAACTTTCCAATTCCCCCACCCAGTATTCTGTGCCTGTTTTTCACAAGTGTACCCAAATAGGAAAGTGCTCTAAGTACCCCTGCCTCCATTAAAGTCTCAAAGGAAGAAGTCATCTCACCCACCTTTGGTACCCACTCCTAGCCAAACAAATGAAAGCTTTCCACTTTTTCCACTTACAGCTGTCATAGTAACTGATCTCAATGCTCCCCCGCCAACACACACACACACACACACACACACACACACACACACAGACCCTTACTAGGCAAGTCTGGATACCTCAGCCAGTTGCTCTGGGAATACAACCAGCATGTTTCTGTGACTCTTGTTTTCAGATCCTAAATTTTACTATCCATGTGACCTTAGGCAAGTCACTTTATTTCTCTGGGCCTCAGTTCCCTCTTTTGTAAAATAAGGGGGAAGGTGCATTAAATGATCTCTAAAGTCCCTGCCAGCTTAATTCTTTTGATCCTTGGCCTTAGGAGATGTCACAACCACCCCAAGTACTAAGCATAGATCTGTGCTCTGTGCTCATTCAACCTCTGGTGTCAGGGCTTGCTGAGTCCTTTTCAGGGCTGCTCATCCACCTTTGGTATCCACCTGTCCCCCAAATCTCACCTGTTGCTCCAAGAAGCTGTAGCATGTGCAGCAGCCACACCCTGATAAAACCTTGGCAGATGGGCTAACCAACAGGCCTCAAACCCACTGTTGAGTTTGGGGCATATTACCCAGGCAAGTGATGCCTTCCCCCAAAGGAATGAGTAGATGAGAAAAATTTGTTCCAATAGCCATGAAAGTGGCTGAAGCAGGTGCTGTGGAGTACTGAAAGCTTGGTCAGGCATTGAAGATGCTAAGGTCATCTACTGTATCACTGGCCATCATCAGTCATCTTGCCTTTTGTCTTGCACTGGACTTCGATGATTGTGGAAGAGAGAATGAAGTACCATTTTTTTTTGCCTCACTTAAGTCCAATTCACTTAACAGGCAAGATAGCACCCTGTAATGTCATTGGTCCTCTTTGAAAACAAAGGACAAACATCTCTATGACTTTTCTCCTTGGCTTCTAGTATATTCCTCTTAAAGCAAA
Organism: Vombatus ursinus; assembly: GCF_900497805.2. Taxonomy (NCBI): domain Eukaryota; kingdom Metazoa; phylum Chordata; class Mammalia; order Diprotodontia; family Vombatidae; genus Vombatus; species Vombatus ursinus. The sequence continues at coordinate 60,211 of NW_020944605.1, forward strand.
GTGATTTTCTTTTTAATTATCCCACTCAAAGAGCAACATAAAAATGATCTCAGGCAATTCTATTCATGTTATATACCCAGAATCAGTCTCAGCCCTGCATTTTTTGGCTCTTCTTGGCTGCTTTTTTTTTTGGAAGGGGGGGTTCTGAAATATTATTGGATATTTGCAAAATCAGGAATGAACATAAACCCAAAGCCAACGTACATGCAGACATGTCCACACAACTGTCCTAAGAGAAATAAGCCTATGAGAAAGGACATATCTACACAACTCTCCTAAAAGATTCAGGAAATTTCAGGGGAACATAGGTTGGATATTTTATAAAATGACTTTTTAAATTAAGATTATACTTTATCTTTCTATTAATTTCTATATAGATCAGAACGATGCTAGTGGTTAGTAGCTCATAGAAGTCAGTCATTGAAGGTCAAGTGAATGATCTGTTTATTACTGTTAAATACAAATATTTATAATTCACTATTCATGTAGGACAGAAATAGGGGGGAAAAAACTTAGCATTATGAGAGGTTACTTGAAAGAAACTAAGGTTTGTTTTTGTTTTGTTTTTTTTTGTCTTTAAGTTTATTCTAGTAACAGGGACTGGCAATTTATTTTAAAGACTCATCCCCAACCCATAATTCTGCTGTTGCTACCATTCTAGATCTCTTTGTGTTCAACATATTCTCTTTTTCCTATGTGAACCCCATAGGGACCTGATCATTCTGCCATTCAGATCTTCAAATCTGATATGGTACCAGTGCATGAGTGGTGAGAGTGCTGGGACAGAGCACAGCCCAATCCCTCTCACACATATTTACTAGTAAGTGTCTGAGGTCATATTTTTAAAAATTTATCTTATTTTTAATTTATGGAACAAAACAAGCATTCCCATAACATAATATAATAAAAAAAGATGATTATACGTGAAACTGTACATCTGTTATGTGCAACTTGCTATTCCTTTTAAATATATAATATTTAAGTATATGATTTATATTTTTAAATTTTATTAAAAATATATAATATATTTTAAATATATAATAAAGTTATGGGAATCTTTTTTTTTTCCTTTTTTGCTTCCCTCCTCTCCCATCCTAGAGATGGCTACCATTAGACACACACACATACACACACACGTACACACGTAAAGTTACTCTACACATAATTCTATTTATCAGTTCTTTCTCTGGAGGCAGATAACGTCTTTCTTCAAACATTCTTTATAGCTAATTTGGATATTTGTAATAGTTAAAATGACTTATTTGTTCAGTTATTCTTAAAGCAATATTTCTGTTACTGTATACAATGTTCTCTTGTTTCTGCTCATTTCACTCTTCGTTATTTCCATGTTTTCTAAGATCATTGGGCTCATTTCTTATTCCACTACAATCATATGCCACAATCTGAGGTCAGATTTGAACCCTGGAAGATGACTTTTTCAGACTCTAAGCCTGGTACCACTATACCACCTAGCCCCTAAGATTCTCATGCACCTCCCAAATATTTTGTCTTCCATTCACATTGCTATTATATATTTCCCTGTCATTCACACTATTTTTCACATTGTTTCAATCTGTTTGCATTAATCTTTCCTCTAGAGAACACATTCATTGACTCAGACACCTAGGGGTTAGTTTCTGCTGCCATGTCCCAATGACAAAAGTACATACCATGTCTTGGTATGTGAGTTGGTAAGTGGGTTGTGGAAAGTTGTGGGCCTTCATAGCCTTGGGTGTACAGCAAAATATCTCTTCCCATAATTGAGTAGGTGTCAAAACAAGCACGACAATAAGACCTTCTGGGTTCTCTAGGCACCAGCTCTTTTGAGGTCTTCCTCAAAGTTTATAATGCTTTATAGTAATAGTGAAGTGTGTATATGTATGTGTGTGTATAGTGTATACATAATGTTTATATTATATATATACTAACACTTTTAAATGGAAAATAGGTTTAGCTTTCTATACCTGCCTATCTGACAAATCAAGCACTAGTCAAAATCAATCTCAGATGATCGTTCCATCAAAGGCTATCCATTTTTAAAAATTATTTAGATTGGGCATAATATTCTTAGGCCAGATCTTTAATAGCATTTTTTGGAACCTAGACATCTTCCTTTTTTGATAATGTAGTTATATTTTTTCCATATGTATTCCTGACTCATCTGCCCTTTGTTGAATGTGACACACAGAGATGAACCTGTTCCTTGAAATGTAGTGAAATCTTTTCTGTAACTCTTCTGCTTAAGAACATGAAGAGTCAGACAGGTAGAAAGAGAAAGAAAGGGCCTCCTCTCACTGGCCTCTGACTTCTCTGGCATTTCCCTCTTTGAGCAAGGTGACTTTCTTCTTAAATGTTCTTCCTTGTGCTTCCTTGGGCTCTTTGAATGCTGAACTGAGTGATGATGACTTGTTTATCAGTTAAAAAAAAATAGTGAAAACAGTCCTCAAGAATCACTTTTAAAAAAATGATTCCACTACATATACTCAATATGCAGATAAGACACTATTCCTTCCCCCACACACACCCCATCACTGTCATAGGATAAGGAAGTCAACTACCTTTTGACAATTCATTAATAATCTTTATAAAGAAGCTACTACAAAAAGTGAAATGGGTCATCTTTGGTCTCCTCTCTTTTTAGGGGGTTGTATTCCCTGTAAATATAATTAGATGCCTGCTCACTTTGATGAAGTAGCCTTGGACCCCCTGGAAAATAATGTCAGTAAGAAATATATGTAATGCAACTATCCTGTTACCACTGTGATATTTATACCCAGGTCAGGATTCATATCTATTAATTAATCAATCACTCAGTAAACATACATTTACTAAGCATCTACTAAGGTCCAGACATCGTGCTAGGTGCTGAGGATATAAATATAAAGGTAAAACCATCCTATCCCTTGAAGAACTTAAATTCATCTACTTATACCTATTCAAACAAATACACTGACCCCCTATTTTCGCTCTGAATCCCTATCACATGATATACACTATTTGGGGGAGGGGTCCAAATCTGTGACTATCAGTGTAGGGAGCCCCCATTGTAGAAACTCTCTCCACTAATGCAGACAAACATTTTAGCAGGATAAAGACACAATTTACTTAAAAAAGGAAAGCAGGATAGATGTCAGAAAACTATGTTAAAAGCATTTTAAACTCATTTCCCAAAGCAATAACCCTCCAACTGTCTGATATAAAAGTTATGAATTCAGCTTGCTTCCAGTCCTATATCCCATGGCCCCACACCACCACTACCAGCCTGGCAACCCAATCTAGAGAAACAGAAAATGCTGGGTTAATAACTTGCCCATACGATAACCCAAAAAGATACTGTGATTATGAGACCACATATCCAAAGGAGTCTAATAGTTTAATCAACTATTAAATTACTAAAATTATTTTAAGAAAAATAGGTCCACTGTTAGCCCTAATGTAAGTATATAAAGCGTGTGGAGCCTCTCACTACCTACTCTTCACTCTTTAGCTACAATAGGCTTTCTAGTTGCTCCTAAATTATCCATGTGGGAGGTTAACACATATTTGAAATTCCCTCATCCATTTCATGTAAGGACTTTGCTAGTTAGTCAGTAATAAGAAAACAAGAAAATAAGTAGCTGAGTCAGAAATGTAAATTCAGAATTAGCTATTCTGAAATGAGGAAGTAGAGGTGGGGAGGGGAGTGTCAGTGAAAAAATGTGATGTTTGAAAATGATTACTAAAAGTTTTGGAATTCTTAGTAGAAATTCCAGGGAGCTAGAGGATTCTGCAGATTTTGTAAACTTGTGAGAGAAGAAAGGATACTTAAAGATCATCTGGCACATTGGCTCTTATGGTCACTGAACTTGGTGTGTGTGTGTGTGTGTGTGTGTGTGTGTGTGTGTGTGTGTGCATATAATTGATTTCCTTTGTAATTCTATGTTTTATTTTATTCATTTAAAAAACAATATTTGGAGGAGTCCATAGGCTTCACCAGAATGTCAAAGTCATCCATGACACAAAAAAATCTTAAGAACCTCTGATCTAGTCCAATACCCTAATTTGCAAATAAGGAAACTGAGACCCAGAGATATGAATGTCATTTAGCCTCAGCTGCATATTTTGGAAAAAAAGAATCTACAAATGAGTAACCCCACAGAATAATAGTACTCTTAATAACTCTTGCTCTACTCACCTCAAAGCCCAACTCTCAGTGAGTTATTATTTTAAGTTAGAATTTTAATTTGACTTGGAAAAAAGACTGTAGACAGGGATGGTTCTGTCTCCAGATGCCAGGCTCTTTTTTTATTATTATTAATTTATTTATTTTAGTTTTCAACAATCACTTCCATAAGCTTTTGAGTTTTAAATTTTTCTCCCCCTCCCTCTCTGCCTCCCTCCCCAAGATGGTGTGCAATCTGATACAGGCTCTATGTATACATTCCTATTCTTTATTTTTTCATTCTTTATATTTTTTTTTATTTCTTATAAGTTTGTTGGCTTCCACTTGCACAACTCTGATTTTCTTTTTTTTATTAATTTATTTTGATGTATCAACAATCACTTCCATAAGCTTTTAAGTTTTAAATTTTTCTCCCCCTTCCTTCCTCCCTCCTCAAGACAGCATGCAATCTGATATAGGCTATACATATATATTCCTATTAAACATATTTTCACATTACTCATGTTGTAAGGAAGAATTAGAACCAATAGGAGGAACCACAAGAAAGAGGAAACAAAACAGAAAAAAAAAAAAGCAAATAGTATAATAAAGTTAGCCATCACACAATGTGGCTGTTACTGTGTACAACATTCTCCTGGTTCTTCTCACTTCACACAGCATCAGTTCAAAACTCCAGGTTTTTCTGAAGTCCTCTTGCTTATCATTTCTTATAGCACAATAGTATTCCATTACATTCATATACCACAACTTGTTCAGCCATTCTTCAATTGATGGGCATCCCTTCAATTTCCAATTCTTAGGCACCACAGAAAGAGCTGCTATAAGTATTTTTGTACATGTGAGTCTGTCTTTTCCCCACTTTTATGTTCTGTTTGGGATATAGCCCTAGAAGTGGTATTGCTAGGTGAAAGGGTATGCACATTTTTATAGCCCTTTGGGCATAGTTCCAAATTGCTCTCCAAAACGGTTGGATCAGTTCACAACTCCACTGACAGATGCCAGGTTCTCTTCTGAACTGGAGAAGTCCTGGATTTTGGAGATAATATGAAAGCAAGACACCTGTCATTTTCTGCATTCTGGCATGCATGTGTCATTTAAGACTTTTCTGGATAATTATGTTAAAAGTCTTGCATACATCATCTGTAAGGATTCATATCCAGAGCCTGTCTAAAGGTGCTCCATGACCTTTGAAGGTCCTTTCCAACCTCTGTGATCCTCAATTTCTTCAAAAAAGCCAATGCCTTTGCTCTCACTATTCACAAGGGTGCCAGATTTTACTATGATCTCTTATATATCCGCTATGTGGAAGAAAGAAATTTTGAAAACTTTAGACTACTGCCATATTTTTGTGTATACATATTAATTTTGTTGTTAAATCATTTTTCAGTCATGTCCAACTCTCCATGACCCCATTTGGGATTTTCTTGGCAAAGATATTGAAGTGGTTTGCCATTTCCTTCTGCAGTTCATTTTACAGATGAGGAACTGAGGCAAACAGGGTTAAGTGACTTGCCCAGGGTCACACAGCTAGTAAATGTCTGAGGCTGGATCTGAACTCATGAAGATGAGTCTTCCTGGTTCCAAACTTCAACTATCTAGGCATACAGGCACTTGTTGGGGAGTAAATATAGCGTATGTGTGTATCTATTGCATGCCTACATACATTCATACATACATGCATATATAAACTCTGTCTCTGTCTTTGTCACTATATTTGTGTGGCTCTGTTTCTCTTCTCCCTTCTTACCCCTCTCTCAGCAAAAAATAGAACAGAAATAAAAGCTTATTTTATTCTTCAAAGGTTGGAGGAACCAATCAATTCAGAGACCTTCTATTCTGAATCTCATATTTACCAATAATGTGGCACTAGTTCCTCGGGCAGAAATGATGAGAACTTTGTAGGGAAGAGACTACTCCATCTTAGAATTCTTGAGAATGAAGGAGAAAAAAAGCCAGGAATTTGCAAGAGCATATTTCAAAGGGTTCAGGGAAAAGATAGGTCAGACCCCATGAATGAAAATTATTTTTTTCCTTTTATAAAATTTTTATTGATTTTTTTCAATTATTAAGCATTTATTTTACATTTTTTCTCTTCCATTTCCTCCTATTCACTGGAAAGAAAGGAAGGAAGGAAGGAAGGAAGGAAGGAAGGAAGGAAGGAAGGAAGGAAGGAAGGAAGGAAGGAAGGAAGGAAGAAAACCTTTATGCATAAGCAGAGTCAAGCAAAACATATTCTCATATTGGTTCATTAACTCTCTGTTATGAAGTGAGTAGCATCTTCTTTATCAGTCCTTTGGAGTCATGTTATTTAGTTGATCAGAGTTCTTAATTTTTTTTAAGTTGTTCACCTTTATAATATTAGTGCTATAGTGTAAATTGTTCTTCTGGTTGTGTTCACTTGACTCTACAATTATTTCTACAAGTCTCCATCTCTTATTGAAATTTATAGAGGAAGTTAGCCTAAGAGGACATAAAGCTTTCAAAAATGAAATTCTGAAGAAACACACACACACACAAACACACACACACACACACACACACACACACACACACAATCCAAATAAGAGGAAAAAGAATTAACATAAGAGACCAATGTCTGGGAAGTCATAGAAAAACTTGGATGTTGAAAAGAAATACATATTAGATTGAAGCAAAGGAAAGTAATGAAGAAATACAAAAACATAATATAATCTTGGAAGTATAGCAACTGGACTGCTAAAGCTCAGAACAAGCTGTAGCTGGCAAGGAAAATTAAGGGAAGGGCAACAAATTTTAAAAATATAAAACTACACTGGGAAATGGAAAAGGGATCAAAGGAGGGATAGGATAGCTGCTTAGGATATACAGAAGGATGAAAACATACAATAAAGAGATAACAGAGCTGCTCAATTCTTATTAAATTTCATTTTCTATGGCTAGGAGAATGATCTTTGAATTTGGAAGAAGACAACAAAACGGCTTATAGGGAGTTGATACCCAAGATAAGTAGTGCTATCACACTAAGAGAGCATCTAACTGCCATTGATAAGTTCCAGTTACCAGGCCAAAATGAACTATATTCAACTGGCAGATGTGATTATTGAGTCACTGGCAGTGTTCTTTTTATGGAGAATAGGTGAGGTGCCACAGGACTAGAGAAGAGTAAATGCCCCCCCCCCTTTTTTAAAAGGGATGAAGAGTGGGGAGACAATGGGATATGTAAACTATAGACCAGTGAGCTTGACTTCAATTTCTGGAAATTTTCTGAATTGTATTATTGAAGAGATGGCTATTGAAAATCTAGAAAAGGAACTGGTATCTTTTTTGTTTTTGTTTTTGTTTTTGTTTTTGCAAAAGAGGATGGTTTCTTCCAAAACAGGATGTGTCAAAACAACCTCATTTTCTTTTTTTGGCAAGCTAACAAGACTAAAGTTATGATGTAAGTCTAGTTTACATAGATTTTAGCAAAACTTGTGATGAAGTCTCCCATGCTGTTCTTATGGGCTGGGTGGAGAGATATGGGCAGAATAATAAATATTAAGTGATTTTAAACCATGTCAAGGGCCAACTTCAGGGAGCGATACTTGGTCTTGTGCTATTTAATATTTTATCAATGATTTATACAAAAGCATAGGTAGAAGATTTTCAAATGGCATAAAACTAGGAACGATATTTAATATTTTATGTGACAGAATTCCAAAAGATCTTCATAGGTAGAGCACGGAGGGAAAAAAAAGAATGTTGAAGCAAAGCAGGTAGATTTATGGCCTATTTCACAGTGATTCTACACTTGTGAGGATGGTTAGGTATGAAGTGGCTTGTGCTTATCCTCCCTGGTTAGAAAGCAAAACTCTCAAGTATGGACTGGGGGTGGAGTGGAGTGCCCAACCCTGGGCTAGGAAAAGTCCTTTTCTTCTGTGTGGGTCCTATTGAGCCCTCATACTGTAAATAAGGGATACTTGGCAACATAAGGACAGGGTGGACTATAGAGAAACAATATGAAATCCAGCAAATATATTCTTTAACAGGATACATTTAAGAAAGGCACAAATAGAAGGAAGGCTGGGGCAGGGGATGGGCTGCCCCATCGTTTCTCTCTTCATTCTTCTGTCTTCTTGCCCCAACAATAAAGCATACACATATTGTTCATTCAGATGGAGGTCAACTGTCATAGTCTTATAGAAGGGAACTGTGGATGTGGCTGTTACCAGCCGCTGCTGTAGTGTCCTCCCTCTGTACCTACTTAGAGTCCCTCACAATGTGTGTGTGTGTTACATGGGAAAAACCTCCGCCTGCTCTCCCTCCATCCCCAACCTACTCCACCCCATCCCTGTCAAGGGCTCTCTTCCCGAACCAGGAAGAGCTACAGATCTAAGGTTTGATCATCCAACTCTTTACCAGGGCTTGTTACACATTGATCTAATGGTTACATTGAATTCAAATATCAGCTGCCACTTCTATCCATTGCTCTTACTTCTCATCTCTGGAATTAAGTCTAATCTCTCTTCTGCATAACAACCTTTCAAATACTTGATCAGTTATTATTACTCCCCTGAAGTGTCTCTTTTCCAGGCTAACCATCCCCAGTTCCATCAACTAGTTCTTATATGACACAGACTCAAGGTCTTCCACCATTTTGGTTGCCCTCCTCTGGACACTCTCCAGTTTGTTAATGTCCTTCCTAAATTTTTCCCTGCCTCACAATGCTCAGAAGTGTCAGAGTCTCTATCTAAGGCTAGCTTTTTATCCACAAGGCCAAAAGCATCAAAGTCACTGCCCAGCAACACTAGCAAATCTCCCAAGAACACTAAACCAGATTAAAATGTAATTGGGAAACATTTGACAAAATAAGAAAAATAAAATACAACATAAATAATGTTGATTTGTGGTTTTCTAAATTAATATGCTACCTGCAGGGATGGTACATTTTCATATGAGTTCATACCACTACATTAGGCCAGGTACCTCTCATTCTTCAAAAACAAAGAGGGTCAATGAATTCCCTGGATATCTTTAGACATTTCTCTCCACCCCCATACCCCACTTCTGATGTTTTTATCTCACTGGAATTTTCATTTATGTATTCAATATTTCACTAACTATTTTTCTAAAAATATCTTAGGACTGAATTTCCCTGTAAAATTTTAGGTCATGGGATCCTACCTATCCTTTCTTGGAATGCTTTAAAAACCTTTCCCCAATCGAGGGTATATGTCACACTATATATGTTTGCTTTAGCTCTCCTTTAGTTTGTGAGATAGTCTGGAGTTTTGACAGTAAAGTGTCTGAAGAGTTGAGTTTGACATTGCTCTGGGGTCACCTGGGGAATTTATATCAAGATGTAGTCTGTCTCTTGACCTCAGTAAAATGTTTTTGCCTTATTTCCTTAAGGAATGGTGGTTAGATACATTTTTCAGATAATTTAATGACTTAAATTCATTCTCTCTCTGTCTCTCTGTCTCTTTCTCTCTCTCCCTTTGTATTCTAGTTTATATTTTTTTCTTATCATGTTTTATTTCAAGATGAATTCTTAGATTTTACTTTACTGCATTTTCTGTCACTGTGGCTTCCCCCTCCCCTGACATGTTTTTGTTCAGATGTTTCACTACCTTCTCTGTATTGATTTCTGCTACTAAAGTGTCTTGTTCTATTTTTGTTGATAAATTTTTCCTGCCTCATCAGATACATCAGATTTTTCTTCATTTCATCAGATCCTTCTTCATTCCCTTTAGACATGTTTTTAAACCTCATATGATGTCTTGTGTTAGACGAGTTTTGTTTCTGAGGCCCAAATTCATTTGTTATTTTTTCTTTGGGGTAATTCTCTTTGGGATCTTTTAATCCATAATATTGTGTGGAATGTGTTTTTGTTTTTCCTGCTTCCCCATTTCCTTGTCCTTTCCACATCTTTTTCAACTATTCTCTTTTGAAGCTCATTGGTTGTTTCTCTCCTTTTTTCCATGTCTTTTATTTATTCATTCATTTGTGTGTGTTTCTATTTCCTTTATATAGAATAGGGAGAATGAGGTGCTTAACTTCACCATCTTGCTAAACTTCAAAATTATATTTTTATGGATAGAGAGCTGGTATGGAAACCAGTAATACTTGGGTTCAAGTCCCAATTCTGGAACAGTCAATGCCTCTTAGTGCTCTAGGCAACTCTAAGATTACAAATTGTAGAGTTGTCAATCTGCATTAATATAAGGATTTTCCTCCCTGGGAGTCCTTATAACAATGAAATTATAGGTACAAGTCCTATTCATATTTCCTCTTAATTTGTTGTCAATTCTCTCTCTTTATGCTGGCAATTTGAGTTCACTCTTATTTTAAAAAAAGTGAGATTGGCTAGCACCATACACACGCATACGTATATATATGCATATACATTAGATTTTTTAAAACATGCTTTCATTCAATAGTTCGATGCCTTTTTTATGTTTACCTACTTATATTTTTTCAGAATTTCTCTTTCTGTGGTTGAGGGTTTTTTATTTGTTATTTTTCTAGCTGTACCATCTTCTGCATGAAGCCTTTCCTAATCCCTCAACTGCTAGTGCACTCCTTCCTACACTACCAGGCATTTAACTATTATATGCATATGCAGAAATTATATATGTGTATACATATACATGTATAAAGCATCAATATAAAGTTGATGTGCATATATGCCAATATGTATTCATAAACTTTATGTTGATGCTGCGTATATGTTTATATGTACTTGCCTCCATTAGAATGCAAGCTTCTTGCAAGTAGGGATTGCTTCATTTATTGTACTTGTATCTACAGAACCTAGCACATAATAGATACTTAATAAATATTTGTTGGTTAATTGTTTAAAAGTTAATTGTTGAAAAAATTATATTGTTGAAAAAATAAACACAGGAAAACAGAAGGAATGTTGGGGGTGAAGAGGAGGTGGTAATGTGGCTGAGAGTGGCAAATAGTTGTCCAATTTGTCTGAAGCACAGAGTACATGAAGAAAAGAATATAGTGTTGTATCTGTGAAGGATCTTGAATACTAAGCAAAGATGTCTGAACTATGCTGGTAGATAACAGAAATCCTGAAGATCATGGAAACATGGATTTAGAGTTGGAAGGAAAAATAGAATCCAATTCCCTCATTTATAGATGAAGCACAGCATCGCTACCTTTTGTTGTCAACTTTGCCAATCTAATGAGTGTGAGGCGGAACCTCAAAGTTGTTTTAATTTGCAATTTTCTAATCATTAGTGATTTAGAACATTTATTTTTATATGCTTTTTGATAGCTTGGATTTTTTTACTCCGAAAAAGTCTGTTCATATACTTTGACCATTTATTTGTCACTTTCTTATTCTTATAAATTTGAATATGTGTCCTAAATATTTTAGAAATGGAACCTTTATCTGAGAAACTTGTTGCAATTTTTTCCCCATTTACCTGCTTCTCTTTTAATTTTAGTTGCATGGGTTTTGTCTGTACTGAAACTTTTAATTGTATGTCATAATTATCCATTTTACCTTCTCTCTACCTTTTTATTTATTTTTGTCATGAACTCTTCCCTTATCCATAAATCTGACAGGGAACTTCTCTCTTGTTCCTCTAATTCGTTTATGACATCATCCTTTATGTCTATGCCATGTACTCATTTGGAGATTGTGTTGGTATATGGCATGTTGGTCTACATCTAATTTCTGCTAGACCGTTTTTCAAGTTTTCCAACAGTTTTTGTCAGATACTGAGTTCTTATCTCAATAGATGGGATCTTTGGGTTTATCAAGCACTAGGCAACTGTGCTCATTTCCTGCTATACCTAATCTGTTCCACTGAAATCTTTCTAATTTTTTTTTTTTTTTAGGCAATTGGGGTTAACTGACTTGCCCGTAGTCACACAGCTAGTGCCAAGTGTTTGGTCTGAGGCCGAGTTTGAATTCATGTCCTCCTGACTTCAGGGCCTGTGCTCTATCCACTGCGCAGCTGCCCCAATCTTTCTATTTCTTAACAAGTACTTTTTACTTTTTAACAAGTTCTTAATCATCACTTGTTTTGATGACTACTGCTTTGCAATGCAGTTTGAGATGTGGTACTTTCACGTCTTTTTTCAATGCTGTCTGAAATCATCTTACTGACAACTTCTTTTGATTCATTTCTCTATGTGTCCTGGGTCACTATTTCCATCATCTTCCTATGAATTTAATGGACCTGCTTTTGCTGAAGTCATAGAGAGTTTTTGCATTCTTGGTAAAAAACCAACACAAAATAAATGGAGCCAAGTAACCTTTGGTAGTTTTGACACTAACTTGAGCTACAATTATGTCCTGACTTTTTTTTTAAACCACAGAGCACATTGTATGCTGGTTAAGGCCTACTAAATAGAAATTAGACAATTTCATCCTGAACATTTTCAGTAATCAACTTGAATTTGTGAAAAGCAATCTCATAATTTTACAAACCATTAAGACTTAACTTTATAAAATACAACAGGAGTCTATTAGAGTCAATTTGTTTTTTGAGTCATTGTGAATAGTGAATAGTCAATATTATGGATGTTGAACATAGTTGGTGCCTTGAAATCACAGAAATTCTTTTAGAAAATAGATTAACCATTTACTTCTTGGCTCTAGTTTTATTGTTATTAGTTAAGTGTTTATCCTTGCCAATAGCCATGATCCACCTCAGAAAACCAAGGAACTCAATTTAATTTTTAAAACCTTTCACAACCTAACCTCAATCTACCTTTCCAGACTTATTATACTTTACTCCTCTTCTGATCCTCTATGATGTAGCTAAACTGGCTATTTCTCACACATAACATCCATTTCCTGTCTCTGTGTCTTTATACTGGTTACTCCCAATGCCTGGAACAGTTTCTTCCTCCTCTATGCCTTGGACAGGCCTTTACTTCTTTCAGGACTCAGCTCCAGTTGTACCTTCTACATGAAACTTTTTTCTGATTCCCTTATCCACTAGTTCTTACCACTAAAAAAAAAAAACCCTATCTTGATTTTTTTTATATTTAATATTTATGTAATTATACATATACGTCATCACCACCACCATACCACTACCACCATCATCATGATCATCATTGCTAACATTCATATAGCACAAGTTTGCAAAGTGCTTGTATATTAATTGTATATAATACGTATGTAACATACATATATACACTAAACTCATTTGACCTTCATAACAACCCTATAAGGAAGGTGCTTACATCAATTCAGCATTCTTAAGTCTTTCAAAGTTGTTTTTAACAATATTGCTTATCCTTGTACAAATTGTTCTGCTGGTTCTATTCACTTGACTTTGCATCATTTCATAATTCCCTGGAGTCTCTGCGATTGTCTTTCATGATCCTTCGGTGCAATAATATTCCATTACATTCATGCACCACAATTTGTTCAGCAATTCCCCAATTGCAAGACTGGTTCAGTTTCCAATTTCTTGTTTGTCTGTTTGTTTGTTGTTATTCCTTTTAGGATCAGGAAGCTTGTTTTACTTGCATCTATTGCCTCTCCCATATTATCCTATTTAATAATCTTTCCTCCTCCCCACTTATTTTCTTCTTGAGTTTGCTGCCTGTGTTTATATTTGTGGGTTCAAACTTCTTTTGTCTTATTTATTTGAGGTTCATCCATTGGCCATTCCCCCAGCCCTTCTTCCTCCATATATGTATATTCTTTTGTACTCCAACAATGAAAAATATCAGGTTCTACATTCCCTTACTTCCACAACTGTATTTCTTTTCCCTCTTAAAAAAATTCAGAATAAAATCAATCCACTCCGAGATAGTCTTTTTCTTATTTAACTCCTTCAATGCTCTTTGGAGATATTAAAGTTATGAAGGGACACTAGTTTCTTCCTCCCCATTAGAAATATTAGTACTGCATCATCATATATTATCTTCCAATTGCTCAAATAAATTTTACCTTTCTAGATATTTCTGACTCCCATATTTGCATTCTGAAGTTTCTACTTAGCTCTCATCTTTCCATCAAAAAGTCTGGAAAGGCCTCTTATTCTTTAAATGTTCCCTCCTGTAAGATAACATTTAGCTTTTGGGGATATTATTCTTGGTGGCAAGCCCATATTTTTTGCCTTTCAAAACATTATATTATAGGGTCTACTTTCATTAATAGGGAAGCTGCCAAGTCTTATGTTCCTTAGTACTTGATGCTTGCAGTATTTTTTCTTTGACATGGAAGTTCTGGATTTGGACTACGACATTCCTGGTACTTTTCCTACTTAGATTCCTTATAAGAGGTGAATAGTTTTCTTCTATTTTTGCTTTGCCCTCTAGTTCTTATAGATCTGAGCAGTTTCCACTAAACATTTAAAAAAAAAAAGTGAGCAGGCTTTTTTTTTTTTTTTTCCTTATCATGGTTTCTTGGAGTCCATTGATTTTTTTTTTGTTATATTTATTTATCTTTTAAACATTTGTCTTTTAAATTTTAAGCTCCAAATTCTCTCCTTCCCTCTAGTCTCTCCCCTACCCACTGAAAAGGCAAGTAATATGATACCCATTATATATGTAAAGTAATGCAAAACATATTTACATGTTTACATGCTTCATTCTGCACTGAGTTTATCAGTTCTCCTTCTGCAGGTGGATAGCATTCTACATCATGAGTCCCAGAGAACTGTCTTGGATCATTGAATTGATTAAAGCATCTAAGTCTTTCACACCTGATCATCGTTACAACAAAGCTGTTACTGTGTAGAATGTTTTCCCAGTTCCACTCACTTCACTTTTCATCAAAGTTGATTCTCTAACATCCTCCAAATATACCATCATATTATCTACAAAAAGTGAGTTTTATTTCCTCATTGCCTATTCTTATTTCTTCAATTTCTTTTTCTTATCTTATTGCTATGTTCTAGCACAATATTAAATAATCGTGGTGATAATAGACATCCTTTCTTCACCCCCGATCTTATTGGGAAGCTTCTAGTTTATCCTCATTACAGATATTTGCTCTCAGTATTAGATGCTAATTATTTTATTAAAGTCGTATTTATTCCTATGCATTCTGATATTTTAATACGAATTAGTATCATTTTGTCAGAAATTTTTTGATATGGTCAGTTATATTTTTGGTTTTTCTAATATTGAACCAGTCCTGCATTCCTGGTATAAATCCCACCTGATCATAGTGTATGATATTCATGAGGTATTGCTGTAATCTCCTTGCTAGTGTTTTATTTAAAAATTTTGCTTTAATATTCATTAGGGAAATTGGCCTTCAGTTTTCATTCTCTGTTTTTGTCCTCTCTGGCTTAGATGTCAAAACTATATTTGTGTCATAGAAAGAATTTGGCAGGACTCCTTTACACATTTTTTCAAATAGTTTATATAGTATTAGGATTAATTATTCATTAAATGTTTGGTAGAATTCACTTGTAAAATCATCTGGCCATAGGGATTTTTTTTCAGGAAGTAATTTAGGGGTTGTCCAATTTTTTTTTCTAAGATAGGATTATTTAAGTATTCTATTTCCTCTTCTGTTAATCTGGGCAATTTATATTTTCTTAAATGTTCATCCATTTCACTTAGAATGTCCGTTTTATTGACATGTAATTGGGCAAAAAAGCTCCTAATAATTATTTTATTTTATCTTCATTGATGGTGCATTGACCCTTTTCATCTTTGATATTGGTAATTTGATTTTCTTGTTTTTTTAAAAATCAAATTAACCAATAGTTTATTTTATTGTCCACCCCCCCAACCAGTGCTCAGTTTTATTTATTAGTTTAATGGTTTTTATTTTTACTTTCAATTTTATTAATCTCTCTGATTTTCAGAACTTCTACCTGGGGATTTAATTGGGGATTTTTAATTTGTTCTTTTTCTATTTTTTTAAGTTGCATACCCAATTCTTTGATCTTTCTTTTTTATTGACGTAAACTTTTAGAGATAGAGTTTTCCACTAAGTACTGCTTTGGCTGAATTCCACAAATTTTGATATGTTGTCTCAGTGTCATTATCTTTAATGAAATTACTGATTGTTTCTATGATTTCTTTCTTTGACTCACTCATTCTTTAGGATTAGATTACAGCCAGCTCTGCCTTAACATAAGTGGACCACTCCACAGACCTCCCACTCCCCCAGGTTCTGTGCAGCCTCGCACCTTTTGTGACTCTTTAATTCCCACAGTCCAAGAGGCTTTAGTGCCTGGAGCAGAGGACCCCTGGTGTGGGGCTGCTACCTCTGGATGAGAGCTAAAGCTAGAGCCTGCCCACGGTATACTGCTAGCCTGTCAAGGAGTCAAATTTGCATAATATGAATTTACATTAAGGAAGAACTATCTATATTTAGTTTCCAATTAATTTTTAATCTATGCTTCCAAGGCCTTTTATTGAATCCAATTCTTATTGCATTATGGGCTAAAAAAGGTACATTTCATATTTCTGGTTTTTTGCATTCATCTGTGAGGTTGTTAAGCCCTAATACATGGTCCATTTTTGTGAAGGTGCCACGTACAACTGAGAAAAAGGTATACTCCTTTCTATTTCCATTCAATTTTCTCCAGAGGTTATCAGATCTAACTTTTCTAGAATTCTATTCATCTCCTTAACTTATTTGTAGTTAGATTTTTCTACTTCGGAAAGGGGGTAAAGTGAGGTCCCTCATTAGTGTAGTGTTACTGTCTTATTCTCTTAATTTTTGTTTTAAGAATTTGGGTTCTCTCTTTCTTGTCAGTGGCAGCCATCAGGTAGGTTAGGCATGAGCCAGGATGGGGGCCTACAAATACATCCAAGAGCTATGGAGGAAGAAGCAATGAGATGCCATGAGGCTCCTCCTGTGGATGCACTGCTGGTAGTACCAACAGCTATCTGCCCTGCACCAAGCCCTGCAGCCCACCAGACCCGACGAAGCTCGCAGACTGGGGTACAAGGCCATGCAAGGTTATGTCATCTACCATACTCGTGTTCCACGTGGTGGACGAAAGCGTCCAGTTCCCAAGGGTGCAACCTATGGTAAACCCGTGCACCACGGTGTCAATCAGCTGAAGTTTGCCAGGAGCCTTTAGTCCATAGCAGAACAATGTGCTGGCCACCACTGTGGGACCCTAAGAGTCTTGAACTTCTACATGGTGGGTGAAGATTCAACCTACAAATTATTTGAGGTTATTCTTATTGACCCATTCCATAAAGCTATCAGACGAAACCCCGATGTGCAGGCTTACTTCAGCTGGCCAGAAGAGCGGGGGTCTTGGAAAGGGTCACAAATCCCACCATACTTTTGGAGGGTCTCGCCGTGCTGCTTGGAGAAGGCACAATACTCTCCAACTACATCGATATCGCTAATTGGTGCACACTAATCTGTAAACTTCAATGTTTAATAAACAACATTTATGATGATGTTATGTTGTCTGCAGTGCGTCCAAAATGTAGGTATTATAAAGGGGTTTCCAGGTAATAAAAATGCAGTTAATCGTGGAAAACTTTTTTAAAAAATGAATTTGGATTCTCCAATTGATAGTGGTCAAAGAATAAGAACAGGCAGTTTTCAGAGGAAGAAATTAAAGATATCTATAGTCATATGAAAAACTCTAAATCACTATTGATTAGAGAAATGCAAATAAAAACAACTCTGAGGTACCACATCACACCTATCAGATTGGCTAACATGACAAAACAGGAAAATGATAAATGTTGGAGAAGATATGGGAAAATTAGAATACTAATGCATTGGCGGTAGAGTTATGAAATGATCCAGCCATTCTGGAGAGCAATATGGAACTATGCCCAAAGGGCTATAAAACCATGGATACCCTTTGACCCAGCAATAGCATTTCTAGGACTATATCCCAAAAAGATCATATAAAAGGGAAAAGGACCCACATGTACAAAAATATTTATAGCAGCTCTTTTTGTGGTGGCAAAGAATTGGAAATTGAGGGGATGTCCATCAATTGGGGAATGGCTGAACAAGTTATGGTATATGAAAGTAATGGAATACTATTGTGCTATAAGAAATGATGAGCAGGTGGCCTTCAGAAAAACCTGGATTTATATGAATTGATGCAATGAAATGAGCAGGACCACGAGAACACTGTACATAGCAACAGCCACATTGTGTGATTACTTTGATAGACTTGGATAGGTTTAGTGACCTGTTCATTACTACTGGTATTATTTGTCTATGGCAGGCCTACACAACATTTGGCCCATATGGCCCACATGCCACTTGTGGCCCACGAAAAGATTTCAGGCAGTCCACAAACTATATCGAGGATGTAAAATGGGCCTGCATAACATACCAACCACAGGCCACTTTGGTAGGCTGTAAGCCTACTATGTTGTGCTGGCCTGGTCTATTGTATCTTTTAGCAAAATCTAATTTCCCTTATTATCTCTTAATTAGGTCTATTTTTGCTTTTGCTTTGTCCAAGATCCTGATTGCTCTGCCTTTTTTTTTTTTTACTTCAGCTGAAGCATAATAGATTCTGCTCCAGCCCTTATTTTAATTTTGTGTCTTAGTTTTCAAATGTGTTTCTTGTAAACAACATATTGTCAGATTCTGGTTTCTAATCTGGTTTTCATTCTGCTATTCACTTCTATTTTATGAGTTCATCCCATTCACATTCAATTATGATTACTATGTATTTCCCTTCATCCTATTTTGTTTATCCTTTTACCTTGCCTCTCCTCAAGTCAGTTTTGCTTCGGACCACTGCCTCCTTTAATCTGCCCTCCCCCTTATCACCACCACCCCTTTCTCTTATCCTACTTCCCTACTGGGAAAGATAGATTTCTATACCCAACTGAATTCTTCGTATCTGAACTAGTTCATAGGAGAATGACGTTCAAGTGTTGCCTGCCCCTCCCCATTTCCACTCCACTGTAAAAAGCTCTTCCCTGTGCACCTCTTTTATGAGACTTTTCCAATTCTTCCTCTCCCCTCCTCTTCCAGTGTCACTTTTTATCATCTTTTTTTTTTGAGATCATTCCAACATAAATGACTCACATCCATACTGTCTATGTAGCTTTCTTCTAACTACCTTAATAATGTTAAAGTTCTTAGGATTTACATGTACCATCTTCCCAAATATGAATGTAAATAGTTTAACTTTATTAAGTCCCTTATGATTTCTCCTTCATGTTTACCTTTTTAAGCTTCCCTTGAGTCTTGTGTTTGATGTCCAGTTTCCTATTCAGCACTAGTCTTTTCATTAGGAATTCCTGAAAATCCTCTATTTCATCAAATATTCATTTTTCCCCTGAAGGATTACACTCAATGTTTCCAGGTCGGTTATTCTTGGTTGTAATCCTAGTTCCTTGGCCTATCAGAATATCAAAATCCTCTCTCCACTCCTTCATAGTGGCAGCTGATAAATTTTGTTCAATCCTGTCGCTCTATTGTATTTAAATGGTTTCTTTCTAGCTGCTTGCAATCTTTTCTCCTTGATCTTGTGACGTCTGGAATTTGGCTATAATTTTCCTGGGAGTTTTCATTTTGGGATCACTTTCAGAAGGTGATCAGTAGATTATTTCAATTTTGATTTGGTTCTAAGATATTGGTATAATTTTCCTTTATAATTTCTTGAAATATGATGCCCAGGACCTTTTTTTGATCATGACTTTCAGGTAGCTCAAAAAAATTTTTTTTTTTTTTTTTTAGGCAATTGGTGTTAAGTGACTTGCCCAGGGTCACATAGCTAGTAAGTGTCAAGTGTTTGGTCTGAGGCCGGATTTGAACTCAGGTCCTCCTGACTTCAGGGCCGGTGCTCTATCCACTACGCCACCTAGCTGCCCCCTAGTTCAACAATTCTTAAATTATCCCTCTTTTGTTTTCTAGGTCAGTTGTTATGAGTTATCTCACACTTTTTAAAAAATTTCTCTATTTTTCTTCTCAACTTTGTTTTCTTGTTTCTTGATGTCTAATGGACATCCACTTTCACTTGACCAATTCCAGTTTTTAAGTATTTCCTTCAGTGAGGTTTTATATGTTTTTTTTTTCATTTAGCCAATTCTGCTTTTTAAGGAGTTATTTTCATCAGCAAAATTTTGTACCTCTTTTACATTCTGGCTAATTTTGCTTTTTAAGGAGTTCTTGTCTTCAGTAAGGGTTTGTTCCTCTTTTATCATTTGGCAAATTTTGTTTTTTTAGGTGTTATTTTCTTCAAGTATTTGTTTGGGCCTCTTTTATCAAGCTGTTCTCTTTTCATTATTTTCTAGCATTGCTCTTATTTCTTTCCCCAATTTTTCCTCTACCCATCTTATTTCTTTTTCTTTTTTTTTTTTGCTTTTGCTCTTTTAAAAAAAAAAAAAAACCATTACTTCTCCCAGGAATTCTTGTTGAGTTTGTGTCCAATCTGCATTTCTTTGAGGCTTTGCTTGAAGATAGTTTCACATCATTCTCTACTTTTGAGTTTATCTTGAGCTTCCCTATCACCATATGGTCAAGGTTCTTTTTGTTGTTGTGGCTCCTTTTTTTCAACTTACTGACTTTAAACTTTATGTTAGAGTTGGGCTATTTTCCTGGGGGTAGGAGGTATCACTGTCCCAAGCTTCAAGATTCTTTACTCTTCTGTTTCCAGAGCTAGTTCTGATGATCTGTAAGTTTTTGGTGCTTTCAAGGAGGTATGACCCAGGGAGAGATGTGGCCACTCTTCTAGTGGTCTGCACTTTGGTCCTTACCCAGCTAGGAACCCTGCTCCCTTGCAACTGCAGGCACTAGTGCTCCTCTCACCCTGGAATTGCAACCTGGAACTAGGGCCTCTGCTCTCTCTTTGCCCTGTGACCACAAGGACTCCTCTTCACACTAGAACTGCTACCCAGGTAACGAACAATAGAATTGCCCAACAGCACCTGGTCCTGCATCCAATGTGACAAGAGTCCCCTGTAGTCTTCTCATGACCAGTTGTCCAATTCTCTCCTTGTCTCTGGATAGTGAGATCTCTTCAAACTGCTGTTGCTGCTGCCTCCAAGATCTACAGCTGATGTAACCAATGCTACAAATCTGTCCTTCCAACCTAAGTTGTCTTGGGCAGGAAAAAAAAAAGTCTCACCACGAGTTTTTGTTGATTATGCTGCTCCAAAATTAATTTGACACATTATCTTAAAGTTGTTTGGAGGAAAATGTTGTGAAGAGTTTGGTTTGAATGCTCCCTCTGCTCCACTATCTTGGTTATACTAAGTCAAGTCCAGTGATTCTTATATTTCCTTCACCTGTATTCAAGGTCTGTTTTTGATTGCAGAGAGAGTACATGTTCTTTCATCTTTTTTATCTAGTTCTAATATTTCTTACTGTTTCATGGAGTCATTTGTTTGATTTGTTCTAGTTTTCAAGGCATACATTAATCAGCTAAGGCTTAACACTTTCTCTTTTAAGCTATTTATTCTTCCAATTCTTTCCTCTAGATATTTTATTTATCTCTTGCTTCATTTCTCCTACATAATGCAGTCCTTGAAAATCCACTTTTATCTTTGAGTCTATGCTTGTAGTTATGACAATATCCTTATAGGTAGGATTTCGGGGCATCTCTGGATCCACAATTCTTTAAAGTACTTTATTCAACTTTCCAGCTTTAGTTCCTGAACTGAAGCTTTGATCAGGGCCAGTTTCTTCTCCCTGCAGTGTTTTTGGTTGGGGTGGTAGTCTTGATCAGTCTCAACCTGAGACTTGCCAATTCCTGAGCCAATAATTCACCTAACAAGGTTAGGTACTCCTGTATCTTTTAGATCAAGTTCTGAATATTTAGGGCCCTCTACAGCATCTCTGTACCTTGCAGCCCAAGGATGACCTAGTCTGTTTCTTGGCCTAGCGGCTCCCAACGTACAATTGTGGGTACCTGACCACCCCAAGGCCTTCTCATACGAACCCTCTGATCTTGCTTTCCAACATATGGCCTCACAGACTAAATGTGACTGGTTATGCTGGGTAGGTACCAGATTGGTTGCTTGTACTGGAGCTAGCTTTGCTGGTGGCCTCCTTTCCTAATGTCTGGGGCATTTTATTGATTCCTCTGCAGTGGAAGTAGTAGTATATTGTAATGTTATTGGATTCCTTAATCATTATTCAGTCTAGTGAGATGTTTAGGTTTTTTGCTAGAGTAGGTAACTTAAGTGCTTGTCTCCACTTTTGTAGCTATCTTGACTGGAAGGTATGTGTGTATGTGTACAGTCTGCATGAAGTCCATAGAGTGATTAGGTTTCAGAGTAATCATTATTCAGAGTAACACATACACTATCTACACAAATATATGTATAGACAACCCACCGCTGTTTTTGCTATCATCTCGGGTTGTCATTTCTTTTGGTTTATTCTCACAGTAACTACACTCACAAATAAACCAGGTAGAAGAGCATTAGATCTGGAATCCTTGACAACCTGAGTTCAAAGCCAGCCTCCAACACTTCCACACCATGATGAAAAGGCAGTTTGGCATGGTTGTTGGATTTGGACTTGGTAAAATCTGAGGTTGAATCCTGCCTCTAGGACTTACTGAATGATTCTGGACAAGTCATTTAATACCATTTACCTCTCAGGGTTGTAGTGAAGATTAAATGAGATATTTGTAAAATGTGATCTAAACCTTAAAGCACTATATAAATGTCAGCTATTAATATTAGTGAAAGCAGAGCTCTAATTTGAATATCAGGCCCATACACAGTTAGGAAATGTTAGCACCACCACCAACTAATGTAAATGTTGAATCTGTGATTATACTTGTCCACTGTTCTTCTTCATGGATTTTCTGTGAAAAAAAATTTCAAATTCAAAATTAGCTTTATTTCCACTATAAACTGACTGTGCCAAAGTCATCCTTAACTATATGTGCTTAGGCAACAAAATATAATTTTCATTTAGTGTAAAAAAAAACCCACACTGAAAGCCATAAAATATTGCAAAAAAGAAATCCTATTTACATTTTCCAAACTGTTCTTTCCTCTGAGTCTACAAAAATACTAAATCAGAAAATGTGATTTACACTATTTAAAGATACAGCCACTGAATTTTCTAGTTTCCTCAAAACCTTAATTAAAAACTGATTTGGTCAATCAAGAAAATAAAATCACCTCAAAGTATGCTCAGATCGCAAACAGATTACCTGATTATAATGGTAATCTAAGTATTTGAAGAACTACAAAAAGATCTAAGAACCATTAGCAAAAAAACTATAGTTCTGAAAATATACATTTTCTGATTCAAAAGCAATAAGGGTTAATATGATTAATTCTGAGTAGATAAAAATGGGAGAGAGTACTTTCCACTGAGTCTTATTTGTATTTCACTCCTATACCCTCATTTATACCAAAGTTCAACATTTCAAATAAATATATGTTCAACTACTCCCAAACAAAGCCTGGTAAAAGCAGGCTAAGGATGGGCCTAGGGAAGGTGTGTGTAGCTACATTGTTTTTCAGAATTAATTATAAATACCTGAATTATCTCAAGATAATAGCAAAAATCTTCATCCTTTTACATATACATAACAAATGTTAAAGTGCAGAATTATAGAGCTTCATAGAAATACAGACAACAATATTGTGCTCTGATTCATATAAATTTTCTACTGGCATGCAAACCTATGTTTATATGCTTACTAGATTTTTAAAAAACAGTAATGAACTTAAAATATACTGACAGTTGTTTAGATTTTTTTTTGGCAATTAAGAGAAATATAACAGAAGAGTGTATTAGTGGGGTAGAGAGTTCTTCAGAATAAAAATATAGATCCTGAAGCTAAAAATAATTTTCATCATATTCAACTCAACACAGAAAGTGATACAGAATGTAGTGTTTTCTTAGTTTATTAATTTATTTTGCAGGAATCTGCGACTCTCCGAATATGTACTGTTTGGAGGTACGATGCATGCATAGCCTTTTAATGCCTTTGTACAATTTCATCTCAAAATAATTTCATTCACAGCGTACACAGAAATCTAAAATAGAGACACCATATTTACAAGATTTATTAAGCTCTTGCTTTTTTAATGAAAAAAATGCGATCAATCCTGTTACAATAGGGAAATATGGATTAGATACATTATTGGTATCATCATAAATAAAAATTTAGAAATGCTCAGCTTTTTAAAAAAAAAAAAAAACTTTCCATGGCTTTGAAAAATTAAAATTAACTAATGTCATAATCCCATCAACCTTTGAAGGCTCAAGTCATGCAAAATCTACGTGTATTAAATATTTGAGGATGTAAATAATACTGAAAATGTACCTCTGGTGAATGTGGAAAATGCCATCAAAATTAAAAATAGGAAAATACTGTCAAATCTTTCCGTAAGATACAGTAGTGATGCAACAGTCAGTGCCCAATTATTCTGGCTTTGCAAAGTACACTTTTTACTTCTGGTTTTCTGCAGATATATATTTATGTATGTATGTATGTGTGTGTGTGTGTGTGTGTGTGCGCGCGCGCGCGCACGTGTGTGTATTACACACACAATCACTGTGGCATGAAGTCATTTCATTAACACTGGTAAAACTAAAATAACTGAACTTTTAACTAGAAAAAGACATTTTCACATTCCAGGATGTACCACTGACTTTTTTTTAAGATCAATTTTCCTATACATTTAAACATAATTTTTACCTTTTTGCTTTCCTCATTCATATTCATTTCAAAAGGAATTTGTGATTTGCTTTCAAAATCCTATATATAATCGTTGTCACAGAAAGACTAGTTATGAGATCCAGATAATTGTGACATATAAAGCAATAACAAAGTTTACTGAGACATTGATTTCTTTTTCATCATAATCAAAAAGTACTAAGATTGAGACCAGCTCTTTAAAAACATTACACTGCTCATCACACTTACCATTTTGTGGCAAATACACAAACATAATAGCACCACTCCTCTCCCTACTATCATTAATCTGTTGCTCTAAAACTATTGCTTTACAAATGCATTTTCTTCAGCTTCCTTTATCAACCAGCTCCTTCCCTGACCCCTCCTCAGCCCTCTAACTCTACCACCAAAGAGAGTTAACAATATCAATTCAATGCATTTTAGGGTGCTTGGAAGGACTTTGGCTCCTCTATTCTCAATTAAAATTTTAGAGAACTATTCCATAATTTAAGATAGTTAAATATAACTTTTAAAAAAAAAGCTTATCAGTATAGTGAAATAATGTCATAAAAGTTTGTTCTACTGTGTACATTACCATCTGTATCAACCTAGTAGCATGTTAACAGAAATGCTGTTATTAGAAACCAGAAGTACACTGACTGACCAAAACAGCATCAGCATATTACCTCCCAGGCTGGATTGGAGTTAATGTAATTTTCAATTATATGCCATTGTCTGTCTATGCCAATATTACTAGATTCTAATTTTCAAAGGCATTGCCCACTTCTTAAATTTTGGTGACTTAATGCTTAAATTGGACACAGGCACACATTTTTTATACGCTAAATATTTAAGCATATCTAGTCTATCAGTGGCAAAGTTTCACTTTTTAAAAAAATAATGACAATCTAAACAGAGTCAGAAAATTAGCATACACAAAATCTCCTTAAAATTAACCTCTACTTCTCTTATATCCACTCTAAGTAACTATCCAAGCACATCTTTTTTTTTCCCATTTTCCCTGGCAGGTGAAACCTATGATTGACTAATATCACCCAGTACCAGAAACCATGCATCTACTGTATGGTAACAACTTATTTACTTTGATGTATTTCATGCAGAATTTCCTAAAAGCCAGTTTTACAGGGTCTTAATAAAATATCAAAATATTTTCAAACATGCTACTTCCATTCTCAGCTGAATAACTGATAAGAGTCAATTTGGTTGCTGCCACTCTAAAATGCCAGCATACTTCAATGGTTAAGTTTTTAGCTGGAGTGACACCAAGCAGTATTTTACCCCTAAAATATTATTTTTAAAAAGGGCTGACCATCAATAAACAGATGTGAAACCACAGGAAGGCAAAGACACTGGTGTATAGAAACAGTAGGACTGGTACATGACTGCTGAAAACACAAGATTAACAGATACCAGTGTTACAGAACCCTTTGAAAAAGCATTGTCAATAATTTTTTTTTTGTTCATCTACTTTCTCACCACTATTTTCAGTTTTGCCATGGTTGTGGTAGAGATGTTTTTTATCAGTGTGATTCCACAATTACACACCAAAATGCTTATTCTGTGAGACAAAATGACACATTTTAGATATTCTTCCACAGATGAGAAAAATACCTTTGAGGTTGTGCTGGAGGATGAAATCATTAGAATTTTGATGGACTCTGATTGGGTCATTGATAGAAAACTATTAAGAGCTCTTGATGCCTTTGGTTTTGTTATATTTATTAGTGCAGCTTGCTTCTCAAGATCTGCCAGAGATCAATTTTCTAATAGAGTAGTACAACTGGTTTCTCTTTACTAATGGCAGACCTACTAACTTTACAGCTGTCTTGATTCATCAACATGAGGAAAAATTACAGAATCCTAATCTGAGCAAAGTAGGAAAATGGCATCAGCGGGAGAGAAAATATGTGTTCTTTAAATTATACTAAGAAAGTGGAATAATAAAATCCCTTATACCTAATTTTCCATTAGTGGTGATATCTTAATCCATCATATATGATCTTTACTTTACATTCATTTACCCACACTCCAAAGCTGTGGTTTCATAAACATGGAGTGCTGTAATACAGCTATTTAGATTTCATGAATGATTAATATTACCTTTGAATAAAGGATATCAACTTCATAGCTATACTAGTTGGATTTAGTTTGAAAATCCTCTGTATTCATCATTCTACTAGTAACATTTCCTGACCAGCCCTTTATCCCTTTATTTCCCCAAAATGCAATGGACAACTTTACAAAATTAGCCATGTGCAATTTCCAACACGCTGGTTTATTAACAATGTGCAAATAAACCTTAATAGCTAATATTGATTATATTTCAGCTAAATCAGGATTGTGGCACAAATTACTGTCTGTGCTGTAAACATCATGAATTCTTCACAAAATTGGAAGCTGAGAAAAGGCCTAGGTAACAGGGTGCCAACACTTTTCATACATAACCACAGCTGAGCTCAAGTATTCCAAATGGAATCTGGAACTGGTCTGCATCTGGCATCCATTCACTGTACTACTAGCAAAGCACAGTCTGATGAGTGTCACATATAAAAGCAGACTTTATGGGGACTTGTTAGCTGTAAAAACACAACAGCCTAATAAAAGCATGCAGTAACTTTTTTTTATCCATTATGTGGCATAATTAGGTCTCTGTTAGTTACCAGTGTTGATACAGCTTAACGAATGCTGTACAAGCAAAAGGGATTTTACCACCTCTGATTGTACCTTCAGTAAAATAAGGCTCATGCCTATGTCCTGACATATGTGTGTGTGTGTGTGTGTGTGTGTGTGCGTGTGTGCAGAGATTGAAATTACCCCTGAAGAAAGCAGCAATTACAAACACCCTCTGATTACTCTGCATACAAAATAATCTGGTTGCTTTTTCCTGACTTCTTTTTCAGCAGGATACAACCTGGCAGAGCAGGGAAGCGTTCTTTTCCAGCACGCTGTGATCAGGTAAGTCTGCACTAGCATGTCACAGTTTGTCTGGATTACTGTAACAGTTTGCACTGTGACTCAAAGTTCTAAGTTTAAGAAATAAGGGCCACTGAGCAGTAAATATAGCCATAGGGATTAAACAGGAGTAGCTCTTGGCTTTCCTGTATACATTCTTTGAGGAGTGAATCCTTTCCTGGTTTCAAGTATCCCTTCAACATAGCACACAATGTGGTTAAGAAAGAAAAACATCCCCCTCATTTTTTTTCTTTAGTGTGGTAGACAAGTGGATACTATTTCAAATCTCCTTCCCCTTGGGAAATTGGAAAGGAAAACACTGATCAGATGGTCTGAAGGAGTCGCCAGGTTCCCTTTTCCTCTGTGGGTGCTCAGAATTTCACTTTCAGCCTCAACAGCCTCCTCTTGATTCAAGTGTACCTCGGCATCTCACACTGCTCGCAGCGATTTAATGCCGGGTGATTCAGAAAGGTGCAACTCTCACAATTCCACGGAGCCCCTTCAAAGTCTTCATCTTGTGGCTGGGTCCTTGGAGTCTGTTTGGGAGGTGCATGTTCTGAGGAAGAAAAGGCAAGAGAATAGACCTTTCCCTACTTACAGCAAACACTGCTATGGTGGGAGCAATGCACACAGGCAACCAGAAAGCAATTACATGGTAGGTTTTCAGGGGCGAAAAAGTAAGCTAAGAATTTGTACACACATATTTTCACTTTTCTAAAACCATTATTTTTACCTCCTCATTAAGAGATGGAAATGAACACATATAAAACGTACTGTTAGCTAAGCAACTGTTTCAAGTTCCCCCAATGCTAAATTTTGCCCATATTTACTATCTTTGCTAATTTGATGGTCGCGAGCCGATACTTCAGATATCTTTAATATATAGCTGAGAATACTGATCGAAGTGGGAGAAATAATGGAATAAACATTCCACAGCATCTAATTATAAAAAATTCCTTTTTTTAAAATATTTATCCTCAGGTACAATTTCTTTTCCCAAAGTGATTTTCCTCAACTTTAAACTTCAATAAAGCACAGTCGATTCCACACAATTAAACATTTGATTTCTATGCTTACTGTGAGTTTCATGTATGTAAATTCTGCATGTGTCAAAGTCCAAGTAAGGCTTGTCTTCATTAAGACTACAAAATTCTTCAGCACAGGGCGGGTACACGTATTTTCCTAGACCCCTGCAGAACCTAGCACGGTAGCAGGTTCGTAAGAGAAGTGTGACATTACGGATGGAGAAGACCTGGATCAGGATCAGAAGAGTAGGAACCTTGCTCTAGCTTTACAAATTAATAGCGATATAACCTTGGCTAAGTCACACGTCCTCGGAGTTGCAGTTTCCTAAGTTACAAAGTGAAGACAACACTAACTAAACAATCTTTCTCACAAACTTCTTAAGCTCAACTGAAAAAGATCTCAGTCTAACCTTTGTTTTACAGACGCGGAAATTCTAAGGCCCAGGGAAGACAAGTGACTTGCCTGGAGAGCTGGTGATCATCAGTGATGATATCTGAACCCAGGTGACCTAACAAACAATGCTTTATTTGTAGGAATCCCACTGCCTTACACTAAAATGCATGACTGAAAGCACTCTATAGATGGCAAAGCATTATTACATAAATGTATCATATTTTTGCAGTCAGTGGTCGTTAAGTCTACAGCAATGATTCAGAACCACTGAGTTTCCATTTATAAATATTGTTAAAAGTGGAGAGAAAGTTAGAGGCCTACAAATAATGAGCTTTCCATAATTGGGGGACAGGGTCAGGAAATGTCACCCTCTGTAAAAGAATCTTTAAACAAATTATTGGCACATTTTGTTTTGACATAAACATTCCAACATACTCACCTACAAACTGACTACATTTCAGTACATTTCCTGAAAAGCAAACTGGCCTTTATAAAAAATGATTAGAATGGGTACTATGTATCCCTTTCTACTTTTGCCATTTACCTTTTTTAATTTTTTTTAATTTTTTTATTATTTTACATTTTTTTCTTTTTTCTTTTTTAAGGCAATTGGGGTTAAGTGACTTGCCCAGGGTCACACAGCTAGTAAGTGTCAAGTGCTTGGTCTGAGGCCGGATTTGAACTCAGGTCCTTCTGACTTCAGGGCTGGTGGTCTATCCACGGCACCACCTAGCTGCCCCCATTTACCTTTTTTGAGAAGAAGATTATAGGCTAAATCAGTAATTTGGTACTGATGTTGTCTATTCATTATATTTCCCTTGCATTTGTTGTCTTTCCATGTTGTCTTGATTTTCTTTGTTACAATCACGTGTCCTACTGTCAGGCTCTCCTTCCTGAACCCTGCAGCTCTTTACATAAATCCACTCAAGTTTCTCTGAATTCTTTCTATTCATTGTTCCTCATGGTGCAATAGTATTTCATTATATGTCTATCTACAATTTGTTAATTAATTTCCCAATTACTAGACATGCTTTTCCCAAAGTTTGTTATACATAGTGCTGCAATGGATATTTTTGAACATAAAGTCTCTACTTACACTCAAGAGAGTTTGAATGATGTAGTATTGTTTATTCCTTCACTCCAAATTATTTTCCTGAACGGCTGGACCAATTTCTAGCCTTATCAGTAGTGAATTAATATCCCTGACTTCTTATTGTCCTTTTAATACTGACTTTTTCCATCTTTTATAACCTATACCAGTTTGATGGGGATGAGGTGACACCTCAGCATTGTTGGAAACTGAATTTACAAAGATGAATACACAATGGATAAGTCATTTGTAGGAACCTTGGCACTCTGCTTTTGACACAGCTTTTTAATGAAATTTAGGCAGCAAGAAGCAACTACAATAAAATATAACTTTCTTTGATTATCCTCCCCACCCCTGATCATCCATAGGTAAACTGCAAAACTAGAACCTGCACAGCCAAGGACCAGAGCCTGGATTGTAATGTCTCTACTAAGGCACAGACACCTGGAAAGATCCAATCTGATAGCCAGCTCAAACTGCAACAGAAAATACCAAAATTATCCTTCTGAGTTCATTCCCTCCTGACAATGAAATGACCCTGGTACAGGCCCTCATTAGCTCATGCCTGGACTACCAAAATAGCCTTCTAGTTAGTCTCCCTACCTCAAGACTCCCCTCAGTCTAGTCCATCCTCCACTCGGCTGTCAAAGTGATTTTCCTAAAAAACAAGTCTGATCACTTCACTATTCAATAAACTCTAGTGGCTCCCTATTACCTCTGGGATCAAATATAAAAATCCTGTTTGGTTTTCAAAGTCCTTCACAACCTGGCACCTTCCTCCTTTCCAGTTTTTATACCTTACTCCCTTCTGTGTATGCTTCAATTCAGTGACACCCCCCTCCTTTAAGTTCCTTGCACATGGCTCTGTCTCACAATTCTAAGCACTTTCATCTGCTGTGCCCCATGTCTGGAATGCTCTTCCCTCCTCATTTCTGCCTCCTAACCTCCCTGGTTTTCTTCAAGTCTTAAAGTCTTGCCTTAGGTAAAAAGCCTTTCCCAATCAATCTTCGTTAATCTTAGCGTCTCCTATCTGAGATCACCCACAACTTGTCTTGTACATATTATGTTTATAAGTAGTTATTTGCATGTTGTTTCCCCCTATACACTCCGAGTTCCTTGACAGAGGGGTTGGCGTTTTTTGCCTTTGTATCATCAGATCTTAGCACAGTGCCAGGCACATCTCAGACACTTGATAAATTCTAGCTGACTGCCCCTCTTGTACTCTGACATGCAGCCATATTAGCCTTCTCCTCTACTGCTATAACACTCTTCATCTCCTGTCTTTGTGCCTTTGCATTAGCCAACATTTCTTATGTCTGGAACATATTTCCTCTTTACGTCCACCTAACAGAACCCCTTCTCTTCCTTTAAGATGCAGTTCAAGTAGCATCTTCTACATTATCTTTCCTGACATCACCAACTGCTAACGCCCTTTCTCCCCATCTTCATTAACTTCCTTGCATTTGTTTGTATTTATTCCATATACACTAACATAGGGACTTGGTATCTTCCTTGTTAGAATGTAGGCTCCTTGAGAGTAGCGATAGTATTATTCTTTGTATTTGTATAGCAAGAACTTAACAAATGATTGTTGACAGATGACTGAGAAAACAGTTTTTGTTTTTAAGGAGCATCTTGAGATTACTGGAAGTAAAAAGCTGAAAAGCAATTCATTTTCTTCTTCCTATTCAAGTCAGGTCCCAGCTCTGCTCATCTGCCCAAGATACATATATTTACAGATTAATCAAACAGGCTGCCCATCTAGCTGCATGCCAAACTCTAAAACTGTAAAACTGAAAACTGACACCGTACTTTATTTTGTATTATTTATTACTGATTGGGTATCACTACTTATGGATCAGATTTGGACTTGATTGATTGGCTTTAGTGGTAGATTTTGTAGGAGTTTAACTTTCCTATTCCTGTGGGCCACAGCCTGACCACAAAGATTCAAAATCTATGAAGTTCTGATGACCATGGAGGGATGTAAGTCAACCTGGTCATAGGATGTTTGCCCAACACCAAACTTTCAGGAGGATGTCAGTCAAACCCAAGTTTTTTTCTCCATCATCATGGGTCCTGGCAACCCTCTGAGTCAAGTCAAATGTAAACCTACCCTCCATCTTTGTGTTAGACCAATTACAGTCTGAGTTTAATTTACATCATTGGACTATCTCTGGTACCTGATATAACCTGCTACCTTTTCAACTGTAGAAAAGAGTTGCTCTAGCTATTATATGCATCCCCGGTTAATGAGGAGCCTTGGATCCCATTTACTGGCAATTGCTAGCCTTCCTAACAAACTGATCATGTTCAGAATTCTGTGTCTCAATTTTTTTTTTATTGCAGATTTTTATCATGGTAGTGGTCTCCAAATTTTTGATTGCACAACCTTAGCAGTAAAAAATGAACAAATTTGAGCCCCTCTCTCTATGTGTAAAAAAGCATTTATAAATTATACATATGTTACTGTGCCAATTATTATGCACACCAGAAAACCTACACAAAGATATAAATTTAAAAAAGATAAGACAAAAATGAAATAATAGTTGCTCCTAAAGGCAACTGAAAGCCACTAGAGTTCATGGAATAATGGCACTTACAGTGAGCTTCACATCTGTGTGCCACTTCTCCTGCCCTTGTAGCTTGTTCTCTCAGCCCCACGGAGATGGATGAGGTCTTTTCCTCAAAGCGGAAAGTCTCTAGTTGGTACATTACTTCAGGGAGTTATCAAAAATTGGGCTTAATCTCCATCTTTACTAGTCTCATTCTTCTGGACTCTACTGTCCTCTCTGAAATTACCTTTCTTCAGTCCCTAGGTTAGCAACTGAAGCAAGTTGTGAGTGTGTCTCAAGAGTATCCCTTAGAATGATGCCAAGAGATAATCTGAGAACCTGGGTCTCTCCTATCTATTTTCCTAACTCCTTCTTCTGGCTTCCTATTCCCTCTTTTGTTATATTAGTTAACTTTAATTACTGCTGTATTCCTGGTCGTCTCCCCCCTTCACTCTTGTCTCTAAGGTTCCCTATAGTTCCACAGCTTTCCCATTTCTTTCTTAAACATTAAGGGGTGTTTTGATTCTTGGGCCTCAACTCATCTTATGCTGGGTTACACTCAGACTCTGATAAGGCATGAACTCTAAAAAATACTGAATGCCTAAAATTAAAGTGGCTTTAAGAGTTACAGGACTGTCAGTGTGGAAAGAGGTGGGAAGTGGTATGAGCACCTGATGGAATGACGACTGAGTTGGTGGTGTTATTTTTTCAGAATCTTTCACTTACCCTCTTCCCGTCTTTGCCGAGTTATCTGCATTTTGGGGACTTCTTATTTTTATTATTTTGGCATTATTATCAGAGAACTGCCCCTAGGAAATCTCTAACTTACCCCAATCTTCTCAAGATTCTTCTCTCTTTCTCTTTCTTAGATTTGTTCTTGACTTTGCCCTCTGCTGTTTCTACCTAGCCAATTGTCCAAAAGCCTATGGATATATGATTCAAAAACAAATTCAGTCATTTGTTATCTAACAGGATACACCAATTTCATTTTTAATGACATTGTTTGGCACTTGCTGGGTGCAGTACCCTCCAGCTTTCTTCCTGAAGTTTCCAAGTAGCTTGCCATCCTTTGGCTTCATTTGTTTCTTAACCCTGAGCCATCTTATCCAACAATTTTTAAACCAAAGCTTTCCATACTACCATAACAAACGACAATGTATGTGCCCGAATGCTCTGGAGGATTTTGATGAACTCGTCCTAGAGTTTCTCTATCGCTCATCCTCTGCAACAAATTAGCTGTAATTACTTCAAAGTGGTCTTTTTGCTCATTTTCCTCATGAGCAACGTAAGAAGAGATAACCAAATATCCTATGGAATGAGTTTTCTTACAGCCTTCTGAGTCTTTCACCTTGACATAAAATCTGCCACAGCTAACATTCCACTGGGGCAACTTTGGGAAATCCAGGTTAACTGCCAGACATGCTATGGCACTGGAGAAGCACAAGCAAAAAGTATGAATGTTTCAACACAAACCAAAGTGAAAACAAAAAATATCCATATATAAAGATATCTCTATGTATTTAAAGGAAAACTAGAGTAGTTCTACTTTCATAAAGCTGTAGTATTTCAAAACAGATTATACTTTTAAATGGCTGAATTTTAAAAAGTTCAACTTAGGGATATAATTTTCATGAAATTTTATATTGTGATAATTTGTACAAAGATACTCACCATCAGCAGTAGTGGCCTGGGAATCAAGGGGGTCCAACTGTACTTTGGAGGTCACACTGATTCTTCTGGCTTTTCTTTCTGTTGTACAGGGATCTGAAGTCTCTGCACAAAACAAATTAGAACCACAGAACAGAGCATTACCTAGAAGATTAAATTCTATAACAATCACCAAGTACTAAGTTACTCTCTAATTTTTTTGTATAAGTTAGTTCTATTTATTTAACCAATCAACAAGTATTTACTAAGTGCTTATTACTCACCAAGCACTGGGTTAAATGTTAGAGATACAAAGACAAAACAAAAGTCCCTAACCTCAAGGAGATTACATTCTAATGGGGGAGACGATACATTCAGAAATGATAAATACAAATAAGATGGAAGGTACTCTTACAGAGGAAGGCATTAGCAACTGTGAGGACCAAAAAAGACCTTTTACAATTCAGGAAATAGTACTTGAGAGAGTCTTAAAGGAAGACAGATGGTAGGAGAGAGAGCACTCCAGGAGTGTTGAACAACCAGCAGTGAGGCAGAGACAGGAGATGGAGTATCATATTGTGAAGATCAGAAAGTATAATATTAAGACTTATCCACCTAAACTAATTTACTTATTCAGTATCATACCAATCAAACCAAAAAATTATTTTATATAGCTAGAAAAATAAGAAAATTCATCTGGAAAAACAAAATGTCAAGAATATCAAGAGAATCAATGAAAAAAATGTGAAGGAAGGTGGCTTAGCTGCACCAGATCTCAAACTATACCATAAACCAGTAATCATCAAAACAATCTGGTATGGGCTAAAAAATAGAGTGGTGGATCAGTGGAATAGATCAGAAACACAATACACACTGAGCAATTAGGTGGCTCAATGGATATTGTACCAGGCCTGGAGTCAGAAAGATTCATCTTCCTGACTTCAAATCTGGCCTCAGTCATTTCCTTAGCTATGTGACCCTGGGCAAATCACTTAACACTATTTGTCCCAGTTTTCTCATCTGTAAAATGAGCTGGAGAAGGAAACGGCTAAACACTCCAGCAGCTCTGCTAAGAAAACCCCAAATGTGGTCACGGAGAGTCAGAAACTAAGAAAGTGACTGAACAACAACAACAACAACACAGTAGTAAACAACTACAGTCATCTCGTGTTTGATAAACCCAAAGATTCAAGCTTTTGGGACAAGAACTCACTATTTGACAAAAACTGCTAGGAAAACTGGAAAGCAGCTTGGCAGAAACTAGGTATAGACTAACATCTTGCATCCTATACCAAGATAACTGTAAAACAGATACATGATTTAAACATAAAAGATGATACCATATGCAAATCAGGGAAGCACAGAATGGTTTACCTGCCAGATCTATGGAGAAGGGAAGAATTTGTGACCAAGCAAGAGACAGAGTGTTCTGGATATAAAAAGCATAATTTTGATTACATTAAATTAAAAGGTTTTTGCACAAACAAAACCAATGAAGCCAAGATTAGAAGGAAAGCAGAAAACGGGAGGTGGAGGGAGGAATTTTACAGCAAGTTTCTATAATAAATGCTTCATTTCTTAAATATATAAAAAACTGAGTCAAATTTATAAGACAATTCATTCCCGAATTGATAAATGGTCAAAGGATATGAACAGGCTGTTTCAAATGAAGATATTAAAGCTATCTATAGTCAAATAAAAATGTTCCAAATCACTACTGATTAGAGAAATACAAATTAAAACAACTCTGAGGTACCATCTGACACCTATCAAATTGGCAAACATGACAAAAAAGAAAAACGACAAATGTTGGAAAGGATGTGGTAAATCTGGGACACTAATGCAGTGTTAGTGGAGTGTGAAATGATCCAACCATTCTGGAGAGCAATTTAGAACTAGGCTCAGAGAGCTATAAAACCATGTATGCCCTTTGACCCAGCAATACCCTTACTAGAGGTTTAAAAAGAGAAAAGAAAAAGAAAAGAATTCCATGTACAAAAATATTTATAGCAGTTCTTTCTGTAGTGGCAAAGAATTGGAAACTGAGAGGATGTCCATCAATTGGGAAATGGATTGAACAAGTTGTGGTATCAGATTGTGATGGAATACTACTGTGCTATAAGAAATAATGTTTTCACAAAAACCTGGACTTTCATGAACTAATGCAAAGTGAAGTGAACAGAACCAGGAGAACATTGTACATGGTAACAGCAATAACGTACAATGATCAACTGTGAATGACTTAGCTCTTCTCAGCAATACAGTGATCTAAGACAATTCCAAAGGACTTATGATGAAAAATGCTATCTACCTTCAGATAAAGAACTGATGGAATCTGAATGCTAATCAAAGCATATTTTTTAAAATTTTATTTTTCTTGTGTGTTTTTTGCCTATGTTTTCTTTCACAACAAGACTATGGAAATGTGTTTTGCATGATTGTACATGTGTACCTTATACAAAATTGCTTGCCTTCTCGATGAGGGGGGGAATAGAGAAAGCAAGGAAGAGAATTTCAAACTCAAAATTTTTAAAAATGAATGTTAAAAACTTTTACATGTAATTGGAAAAAAGATTAAAATATTTAACACTGAACTATAGAGTACATAAAAGAGAGCAAGACTAGAAAGACACAGGAAGGGGCCAAGTTGTTCAGCAGTTTAAATGTCAAACTACATTTATATATGATCTTAGCGGCAACAGGAGCTGAGTAGACAAAGGATGGATAAATAGATCTGGAAGTTATGTGCACAGAGATAACAACTGAACCCATCATAGTGAAAAAAGATCATTAAGTGAGACAATATAGCAGGAAAAGAGTACAGGGCCTATGACAGTTTTGGAGATGAGGGCCTATGACAGACAACCATGGCTGGTGAACAAGAGACGGATAAAGATCCAATAAAGAACAATGAGAAGGTAAGACAGACACAGAGGAAGAAAACCAAGAGAAGAACCACAAAAACCTAAAGAGGGAAGAGTATCTAAGAGATTCTCAGGAGTATCAAATGCTTCAAAAGTCAAGGATGAGGACTAAGCAAAGGTCTTTAGATGTGGCTATTAAAAGATGACTGATAATTTTGGAGAGAGTAGTGTCAGCTGGGTAAAGAAATCAGAACCCAGATTCCTAGGGCGAGTGAGGATTAAAAGGAGAGGAAGTAAAGGCAATGAGTTATAGACAGCTTTTTCTACAAATTTTTGAGATAGCTATGAAATAAAGGAGAGAGATAGGATGAAAGCTTGTGGAGGCAGTATGGGAAAGTGGTTTTTTAAGGATGGAGGATACATGGGTATGTTTGCAGGGATCAGGGAAGGAACCAATAAATGGGAAAAGATTAAAAGTTAGAAATGGGACAATTATGGGGACAATCTACCAGAAAAGATGAGCAGTGATAGGGTCAAAGTCACAAGTAGAGGGTTTGGCCTTGGAGAGGAAAAGGGTCACTTTATGTTTTCCCTATTTATTTTTTATTCTCAACTTAACATCATCAAATAAAATAAGCATTTTATATATACTGAATAATAAGACAATATTGTATATGAAATTATGAATTTCTAATATATTAAGTTTGCCTCTCTTTTAAAGCATATAATAAATTCAATATGTAACTCTCCTGCTTATCTGTGATTCTTTCTGGCCTTCCTTCTGTTTTCTCCTCATTTGAAGTGGGGAGGAACCTCATCCCAATCTGACCTCCTTTGCTCTCTCCTTCCACAGTGGGGAGAAAAAGAAAAAATAAACTATTGTAAAGGAGCATCTCTTCAAAACAACAGGATTAAAGGAGGAGACCATGGGAAATTCAAAGGATTTGGGAATGCAGAGTAAAGGAAAGGAAGAAATCACAGTATTCAAAGATCTAAATTACTTATCCTCAACCTCTATCTCCCACAACTCCCCTTCATATGTGCTGCCCTCTGGCCAAAACAGAAAATTCACTGTTTGCCAAACATGCCTTGTATTTGCCCACCTCCTAGTGTCTACTGACTCCAGTTTTGAATTTTATTCAATCTTCAAGGCCTAGGTTAAATGTCACTCTCTCCATGATTTTTTCATATGTGACTGCTCACTCTTTTCTGAATTCTTATATAGCACTCTGTTCCTTTGTTTCCTATGAAGACTGTTCATAATACTGTGCCTTGATTTATAATTATTTATGTATATGTCTTATTTTCCCCTTACTGTGCCTTGAACTCTGGAACCAAGCCTTTGTAATCCCTCAATGAACCTAGCAGATTGCTTTCCTAGAGTAGGTACTCAATATATGTTGAATGACTATCAAGTGCCAGGGGGAAAAGAAGATACAAAATAAGAAACTGAAGGTATATTCCAAAATTAAGTTGACTGATCCAGTAGGATGCCAGGTCTTTGATGGCAGGGACTACTCCATTTCTGTCTTGTTATCCCCAGCACCTAATACAATGCGACTTGCACATATGAGGCACTAAATAAATATTTGCTGAACTCAACAGAAAACAACAGAAATAATAACCAGAGAAGCTACCAACAATAAGAATCAAATCTTAGGTAACTGTTTATTAAAACAATAAACAATTGTTTTTTACCTGGACAATTATAACTTACTACTAATCATACCAATGAATTAGTAAGATAATACCATGTACTGTCAAAATCCAGTGTGCTGACAGCTCTGCTATTCAAGATCGGTGGATCTTGCGTACACCATTTCATATAATATTACTGATGGACAATTTCCAAACATGTCAAAAGAACCTGATGCAGAAGTGTTAATGAGTTCGAGCTGTTTTTTTTTTCCAAGCTGAGTTTGGATTTGTAAAGCTATTTATATACTACTGTTTTTGTTTTTTACTAGTGATGATAGTCTATGAATAGTACAATGGGAATTTAGAGGAAAGTTTCTGGGCAAGAGTAATATGAAGATTTTAAGCTAGCATATTTTAAATAGTTAAAAACACAGCAAATAACTCTAACTACTTAATGCTACTTGACCAATTTATTAGCATGATAAGAATTTTATTTGTTTTTTTTTTTTTTAAACGAAGATGCTGATTTAAACTAGAATTTCTTTTCTCCAAATTGTACTTGCTCAGGGTAAATTAGAAAGTCTGAAGCTCTGGTTATATAGCAAACAAACTTCAAAGGACAAAGTCAATATAAAATACTTTTGGCACTTTTTATGCAACAATGGAAAAGTAAAACCTTCAAACTATGTTATCTTAAAGAATTCCAAAGGGTCATTTGAGGATGTCAAAGCACTAAGATTATTCTGAGGTAAATATGATGCTGCCCTTTAAACATTAATGTTACTATTGCTAAATGACATTCTTGGAGTTAAAAAGATGATGTTCAACTGACGATCCCTTCTAAAGGATTACAGGAAAGGCTGGATAATACCTACACATAGTGGATGAAAAAAAAAAAACCACCACACATTACTCCTTTTATAAGCAAAGCTGATTTTAATGAAGATTGTTTAGATAGGATATATTATCAATTAGACTATGAGCTCCCTGAGAAAAGGGATTGGATTTTTTCTCTAGCACTTAGGACCTTGTACCTAGAAGTGTTTAATAAAGGCCTGTTGATTACATATGTATTGTTAATATATGTATATATTAAATTGAGAGATCTGATGAGAATGACCTTTACTCAACCTAAAAGAAATACTGCACCAAGAACTTCAATTCATCAGTCCCTGAGTATTTATTAAGCACCTAAGAAGTTTTAGGCACTGCAGTTAAGTTCTGGGGGTACAAAAACAAAAATAAACAGTTCCTTCCCTCAAGTTGCTTACATGTAATAACCTATCTGTGTGTATATATAAATTTTGATACACATATTTACAGATTCATAAATGCAATTTTCAGGGTGAAAGGGGACAGACACTAGCAGCTAAAGGGATCAGGCAAGGGCTTATGGAGGGTGGCAAAGAAGGTGAGGTGGGAGTACATTATAAGCATGGGCTGACAGTGCAGATACAGGGAGATGGGAGATGGAATGTTGCTTATGAAGAAGACCAGGAAGGTCAGCCTGGGTAGAGAGTGTAAAGGAAATAACATATAGTTTCAAGCTGGAAAGGGCCCTTACAGGTCACTAAATGCAACTCCTTCACTTTGCAGATTAAAAAAAAAAATTGAGGCTATGAAAGTTTAAGTGACTTGCTAACAAGCATGGGATTTTGAACCCATGTCTTTCTGACTCCAAGTCCGGCACACTATCTACTATGCCATGGTAAGGCCAGGTTGCGAAGGGCTTTAAAAGTCAACTGGAAGGGTTAATTTTTGATCCTAAAGGCAATGTAGAACCACTGGAATTTACTGAATAAGGGGAAGGACACAATCAGATCTGTGCTTAAGGAAAATCACACTGGTAGCTATGTGGAAGATTGGACTGGAGTAGGGAGAGACTTGAGTAAGAGAGCACGTAGGAAGCCATTGTAATAATCCAAGTGAAAATACATAAGGACTTAAAATTAAAATGGTTGCTATTGTGAATAAAGAAAAGTGGTTGGATGTGACATGTTATGGAGGTAGAAAGAAAATTTGGTAACTGATTGGATATGTGGGGTGAGAGAGAATGAATAGCTAAAGATAATGCCAAGGTTATAAACCTAAAAAACTAAAAGGAGGGTGGTGTCTTCAGTAGAAATAGGAAAGTTCAATAGAGGGACGGATTTTGGGAAAAAGGAAAATTTTGACCACGATGAGTCTGAGTGTCTCTAGGCTATCTAATCTGAAATGTCCAATGTGAAATTGGTGCTGCAAAGTTGGCACTTAAGGAAAAAACCTAGATTACCCTAAATCTGTGTATCATTGGCATAGAGACAATAATTAAACACATGGGAGCTAATGCCATCACCAAGGAAGAGAGCACAAAGAAGAAAGAAGGCTGAAAACAGGGGGAGAGAGATGGATAAATAAGCCCAAAAGGGAAACTGAGAAGGTTAGACAGGTAGTTAGTATAATGAAAATCGGGAATAGACAGCATCTAGAAAGACATGGTATGTAACAGAGGTCAAAAAGGATATAAAGATTACAAAAAGACCATGAGATCTGGTGACTGAGTTCACTGCTAACTCTGAAAACAGCAGTTTTTAATCCGACCTCGGACCATACACTTGACACTTACTAGCTGTGTGACCCTGGGCAAGTCACTTAACCCCAATTGCCTAAAAGCAAAAAAACAAACAAAAAAAAAAGAAAACAGCAGCTTTTGTTGAATGATGTTGAAGACAGGAAGAAGTACTGGCAATGAATG
Source organism: Vombatus ursinus (assembly GCF_900497805.2). Taxonomy (NCBI): domain Eukaryota; kingdom Metazoa; phylum Chordata; class Mammalia; order Diprotodontia; family Vombatidae; genus Vombatus; species Vombatus ursinus. Next base: position 101,794 of record NW_020944605.1, read on the forward strand.
TAGATAGTTTTTTACAGAAGTTTGGATGAGAAAAAGAACATGTAAATGTGTGCATGTATGCATGCATACATACATACATACATACGAGACAGCTTAAGAGGGATGGTGAGGTGCAATGAAGACTGTTCTTAGTGATGATGAGACTTTGGCATATATTACATATATGAAGAAAATGAGTGGGATCACTAGTGATAGAAGGGACCAGAGAGATGATCCATCCAACTTCCACTGGATATATAAATCCCCATAGAACATCTCCTGATAGAGTCCTTCAGCTATTGCTGAACTCTTCCAGTGACAGAGATCTTGACTGTGAACTCCTACTACTTATTTCAATTGATATTTAAAGCATCATCTAAGAGAACATGCACATGATTAATTTTTTTTTAAAAGTCTTTAAAGGACCATAATCAAGAGTTAGGGTAAGACTATGGTACAAATAGTAGATTCCAAACACTGAATAACATGATAAAACCATAATCCATAATTATAATGAATTTATTATAGCTATAATTGTAACGACTTTATTATATTCTTGTGCCATAGGCAGCACCACCAGAAGGTACAATGGCAATTGCTGCTTACAAAAGGTTTAACAGAAGCAAATCACTGTATCAGTGAGACAGGTTGGAGGAACAGTCCTTGTCCACTTTATGTCCTGAGCTTCCTGGACTGTTTCACCAACAAAGGTAAATTAAAAACAACAACTAGTATGTCAATGTTTTAAGCTTTAGAAAGCACTGGCTATGTTACCTCCTTTAATCTAGGTCATGGTCTAGAACATGGCTTTATTTCCTCCTCTCTTCTTTATCTGGGTCCCCCGATCTCTCCCCATCCCCATCTAGCTTCTCCTCCCACTACCCTGTTTGAAACGGTTCTCTTGAAGACTACCAATGAATTTTCTTTTACCAAATCTAAGGATTTTTCAGTCCATATTTTACACTGGAGCCTCTGTGGTATATTGCTGATAACACTCCCCTCTGCTTAAGTTTCATTTCTCTTTATTCTAGTGGAGCTTTACTCTCCTCACTCTTTAATTCTTTTCTAATTCTTCCTTTTCAGGTACTTTTTCCCCTCCAAAATATGGTCGTTCTGACTTTCATCCCAACACTGTCTCCTTTGGAGGGCCTGTCAATCCAAGAGCTTAAACCATTCTCAGGTGCAGGATTCCAAAGCCTCTTATCCACATCTGGGCTGCAATCTTTTATTCCTAAATGCTTATAAATACCTTTACATGGGCATGTTACTGTCTCCTCAAACTCTACATATCCAAAGTTATCAAACCTTTCCTTAGCAAAAGGTTCTCCCCTTTCAACTTTCCTGCTACTGTTAAAAACACCATTAAACACAGTTCTCAGCCTAGAAACCTTGGAGCACTATTTAAATTATGTCTTTTACTCCCTAAATATAATCTGTTACGATGCATTGTTTATTCTTTCAATGTATCTCCTGAATTCAATCCCTACCAAGTTCTGAAGGATCTCTACACTGAGAATGAATAAAAAAATCATTTACTAAGTGTTTATTATATGCCAGCCAAGCACTGTGCGAAACACCAGGAACACACATACAAAAACAACAAGAGTCTCTCGTAGTGCTTATATTCTAATGGATGAGAGATGCTCACAGGAGACTGATGCCTCTGGAAAGACACTTTGTTCCTAAGGGATAGTGAGTGACAATACAGGGAAGTACAACAATAAACCCCTTCCAATGGCAGCTGATTTGCTAGGAGGCGGGAGGGTGCATGGAGAGAATTTGCTGTTACAAATTCAATGCAGGAGAATAAAGTTAATTGTTCAAAGCTAATTCAAGGAAAGAAGAATTTTGAAAACAACTCTGAATAGAGAGGGAAAAAAACTTCTTTAACTTCTCCCCATTTTCTTTCTCAAGGCTTTTACTAGAGCTCCTAACAAGTAAAAAACTGAATGATTTCAGCTTTGTCTTCTTTCTTTGTTCTATCCCACGACATAAGATCAGAGGCAGCTGGTGGCACAGTAGACAAGAGTCAGGAAGACCTCAGTTCTAATCTGGCCTCAGACACTAGCTGTGTGATCTTGAGTAACTTACTTAACCTCTGTTGGCCTCAGCTTCTTCATCTGTAAAACTGAGATGATAATAATAGCACCAAACTTCAGGGCTGTTGCGAGACTCAAATGAGATAATATTTATATGCACTCAGCATTTGCCTGGCACATTGTAGGCACTACATAAACGTTAGCTATGATTGTAGCTATTAAGATGCTAATGGGTAGTAAAATGACCAAAATAGGAAAAAGGAATAAAACAAGACTAGATAACATCCAAATTGGATAACCTACCTCTAAATAATCAAGAGTTGATATTATGGAAAGGTAAATTTACATGCCTGCATGTTATTCTAAACCATAATTCTTATTACACCATTGCCTCAATGCATTTTTAAAAATAAGGCCCTTCTTAACAGGTTTCCCCACAGAATATCAATAAACCCAAACTCACCTGACATTCTTTCCAGGTCATACTTGCATAGGTAAATTCAAAGATTAAGTATCTCATAATAAAATGCTCCCTGAATTGTGACTTAAAACTACACACTACTTTGTGCGAGATCTGGTGACTAGAATACAACCACCAAGATTCTTCTTTTTTATCATTTTTAGAAATTAGGAGCCTATTTTAATTATATATGAAGCACAAAGTCCATCCATGGTAACATTAACCAACGAGTATATTTAAAGATACTATGCTGTTGGGGACAGCTAGGTGGTGCAGGGGATACAGCATCAGCCCTGGAGTCAGGAGGACCTGAGTTCAAATTTGACCTCAGACACTTAACACTTACTAGCTGTGTTACCTTGGGCAAGTCACTTAACCCCATTGCCAACCCCCCCCCCAAAAAAGAAAAGAAGAAAAAAAAAGATGCTATGATGTAAACAGCATATTTATGTAAACAGTTTTCTGGCATGCTCTGATAGCTTGAAAATTTGGGAGGTGATTAGCTGTCATACTTTAACCACTTTATGCCCATTTTTAACCTAAAACTGAATACTTTCTATTAAAGAAAGTTGTTTAAGATTGATGTCTTTCCTAATTGATCATTTTCCTAAAATACTCCTTCACTAAGGTCCTATGCTGATGTTTCATTGTGATTTGGAGGTAGCCCTCCCTGGGTTCTCAAAGACTATGCCTGTGGCTTATGAACTCTGGCAAGTCCTACCAAGTAAGCAAGCAGAGCATCAAACTGCTACTGGTTGTTCTCCCAGCAGAGTAGGCTCTTATCACCAGAATTCAAGCCATTAGGTACTCAGCTGTGGTGACTAAAGCAACTGATGAAGACTGCCTACGATATATCTCGATTTTTCTGATGATATTTGTAAAGCACTTTGTAAAATGCTTTGTAAACCCAAAAGAACCACATAAATACTAGCTGCTATTATTATTATTATCATTAGTTACTATGTATTACTGTAATACCCAAAGGGAACACCGATAACAGAAATCAATACTTCAAAGGACTCATGAAGTATTAAAATACCAATTCCATCATTACATGTAATATGTCTAATATAGCTTGAATTGCTTAGAAGTGATACTCATTAATACTCCAAAATATCTATGATTCCAACAATGTGGTATTCCTTCCAAAGATGCTATCTGCAACATAACCTTACCTGCCCTTCTTCTGGGACTCTTACTCATGTATTCCCATAAGCTGTTCACAGAAAGTCACCCTAACTTGCTGAGAGCCTTCCTCAAGTTCTACTGATACTCCGTGGATCCGAAAGTAGCATACAAGCTATCAGTTATGGAAGCTCCTTTTGAATAGAGATTATTTCATTTCTTGTATTTGTATCTCCAGCACAGTACCAAACATATAACATGTACTTAATAAATGCTTGTTGACTGATTTCTCTCCCACTACACCACCATTTTTTTTCTTGATTATACACTTCTTTGATGACACCCTTGATGCTGCTTCATAAACAAAACTTATTGTTTATAACATATTGCAGTTTACTCTTGTCCACCATGTGCCTTCCATTTTCAACTTCAGACTGGTATTCTACAACTCACTGAAATACATAATCCCCAGAACAATCCTCATACTAAATATTAAATTCAATATTGGTTTAAAGTGAAAGAAATTAAAATGACATGCAAGACATTTCCAAGGATTATATTTATGTAAGATGTTAGTACTAACTGAAAATTTAATGGAGAAAAATATAATAGTTGTTTATAAATATTCAGTGTGTTAGCTGCTAATACTACAATGGTTACTAACACAAATTATTTTAAATAATTTATAAATCAGAAATTAACTTTCATAAAAATATTTAAAGTTTGTTTAAATTTTCTATCTTGAAAAAATAAGGATCACCCATATGTGAAAGGGAATCTAAGAAGTCATCCATTTCATTTCCTGATTGCAGGCAAGATTATAAGTAAATCATGTCAAAAATTTTAATTTAATTTGAATTTTTTTTAAAATATTCTTTTTTTTTAAAGGCAATTGGGGTTAAATGACTTGCCCAGGGTCACACAGCTAGTGTCAAGTGTTTGGTCTGAGGCCGGATTTGAACTCAGGTCCTCTTGACTTCAGGGCCAGTGCTCTATCCACTGCACCACCTAGCTGCCCTTAATTTAAATTTTTTAAATCTTCCAAACAGAGGAGAAAAAGGTTCCTCTACAGTGTCCTATGGATGAACTTTTTCTAGTACATACTAAACATCATGAAATCATGATTCTTTTTTACCTTTATCCATCATATTGAAGTGAATCTTATTTGGGGGGAAAAAAAACCCTACAATTCTTTTTCAAGTACAAAATCTCTTAAAATAACCTCATCGTCTTCTTTTCTCCAACTCAAAACATCTCGGCTACTCTAATCTGTCTTCAAAAATCTAATTTTCTATCTTTGTAAAAACAACGCAAGCGTATCTTTGAAAATTCTGAATCTGTAAAAATTCTGAATCTGTAAAAATTCATTTTATTCAGACTATTTTAAATGTAAAGTGAATAATACAGAACTTTTTCTATAAACTACGCCATTAAACAATTTATCTCTGAAAATATTAGTTGTTGTTGAGTCATTTTTCAGCCAGGTCCAACTCTTCATGACTTCATTTGGGTTTTTCTTGTCAGAGATAGTGGAGTAGTTTGCCATTTCCTTCTCCAACTCATTTTATAGATGAGGAACTGAGAAAAACAGGGTTAAGTGACTTGCCCAGGGTCACACAGATAGTGAGTATCTGAGTCCAGATTTGAACTCAGGAAGATAAATAATAGTAATGCATTACTAATCTGAGCAACTTTCTTAAAATAAAAATGCCAGAGCACTGCATGATTGCTAGTATCAATATCACCATGTCTGTTTTTCTAAGTAGACTATAAAAAATTATAATCTTTAATCAAATAAAGCTCTTATTTATCAATTTAACTACTGACTATATCCTCCAGAATATTACATCAGCACCTTGAATTCAAATTGTCCAAAATAGAATCACTATTTCCCCCAATTACCTAGGTTTTCAACCTCAGAATAACTCTTATCACATCTCTTTCCTTTATCTCCCTTTACCCCTCACATCAGTTGACAATTTTTAAAAATAAATTTAACCTAGTGTCTTTCACTTGTTTCCTTTCCTTCAATTCACATAGCCACCACTGCAGTTCATACCCTCATTGCTTGTCTGTAAAAGTCTTTCTGTTTTCAGTTTTTCTCTTTTCCAATCTATCCTTCCCATTGACACCAAGGCCTAAGCTACGTAAGGATCAAATAAGAACATGTTATCGCCCTGCTCAAAAATTTCATCACTTCCCTATGACTTTTGAAATACAATTCATCAGCCTGCCTCTTTACAAACTGACTCCAACAAGCCTTTCCAATTTTAGTTCATATTACTCTCCTTTATAAATTCTGCACTCCAGGCAAACTTGACTGTTTCCAAAAAGCAACATTTCATCACCCAACTCTGTGCATTGACTTAGGCTTTCCCAAATACATTCCCCTCATTTCAACCTCTCAGAATTCTTACCAGCTTAAGTGCCACGTGCCACTCCCTCCTAAAAGTTAATTCTGATCCTACCACCTGCTAGTACTGTTGCCCTCTTCAAGTTATCCCATATTTAGATATTTGTATGCTCCTTAAGGACAGGACTGTTTTGTTTGAATAAATGTTTGATGATTGATTTTATCCACATTATTCCTAATGACCAGCAAGGATTTACACATAGTAAGAGCACAATAAATGTCTGCTGAATTGAGTCAAGATATGTATATTCCAAAGGTACTTTGATGGTATCACTGACATCTGATAACTCACCTTTTTTTGATGGCTTTGGTGGCACAACTGGACCAGGTTGTATATTGTCATAAAAATTATTCATGGCTTTTGGATCAAAATTGCCTACAAGAAAAAATAAAACAGTAATTTAGGTTTATTTTCCTAAAACTGTAATGTTGCCTATCAAGAAAATTAAGGAATTAAGCTTATTTTCCTGAAATTGAAATAAATGAAAAGAGATGACAGAAATTAAGAGAGGGATTTCCTCAACTCGCACTACTGAACTCAACTCCTGCTCTTTTTCTTTACAACTTCAATGTCATGTCCTCATGCGAGGAAAATACACAATAAAAGAAAGCCTTCACTTTAAATTCATTCCAGTATTTTTTCATTAAATTCTCTAAAATAACAGTTCTAAAACTTTTACACTAGTTTTCTTGGGTAGGCATAAACAAATTTATTAGGTAACAAAAAAACACAGAAAGGGCAACTAGCCCATACAGTGATGATAGCTGTCTTTCTTACTGGATCCTTAAGAAAAGTAAAGCAAAATGAAATAGTCAGACGGAAGATAGATGCCTATGCATATAATTTCTAACAAGTTATATACCATTTTTACATGTAATGATCTTTAAGTACTCACATGAATTTGAAACAGAATAAGCTTGATAGTCTTAAATATGTTACATACAGAGCCTATCAATGAATTCAACCAATGGACAGATGGAACACAGAAACAATTGCAGAATAAATATAATGGGTCAATCCCTAGGGGAAAAAAATCTTGATACCAGTATCTCTGAGAATTTCTACACTTGTTAAAAATTACTCCATTTACTAATTTTCTTTTATCTATAGTATATAGCTATAACTTCCCATTGTAACTATTCCATGACAGGTTTTTTTGATCTACTAGGTGAATTATTCCTATGTTCTACTCTACTTAAAGAAACCTAGCGCCATGTTTCTCATCCACATGAGCACACAGATCTAACAACACATGCCACTTTAGTTACTTTTCTAAATAGATTTTTATAGAGTGTCTTTTGTTCATATACTGAATCCTTTCTTCCAACAAAGCATTTATTCTAGGATTTTGTTGTTGTTAACTAGTATGGCTTTTCAGCAAACCACTGAATCTTAAGATCAGGAAGGTACCTTAAAGATTATCTATTCTAATTTCCCCCATAATGGAAGAGTTATTTTTATAGCATTAAATTATACATTGGAATCTTATTACATAGAATAAAAAAATCTCGGACCCTATCTATGGGGAATTTAAATACTAACGTACTAAGTTTAGTATTTAGTACTAATACTAAAGTACCACTATAATGGGTGCAAAGAATGTACCTAAGGGATAGAATATTATTAAAATTCCAATGGCAAATATAAACGTTACATGGGCTTCTACCTGTGTTCTCTTACAAATATCTATGTGCATCAAATTACATTGTAAGAAGATCTTCCAAAAGTAATTTCTTAGGACTGCTCATTAAGGTATTTTAAAATGATAAAATAAACTGACCTAAGCTGTAGCACTCTTCTAGTCAGCATTTTTATCAATAAGTTAGATAAAGGTATAAATGGCATGATTACCAGATTTGAAGATTACATTAAGTCAGGAAGGATAACCAGTTGGATAACAGAACTGAGACCAAAAAGATCTTAATAGGTTGAAATCAGACCAAATCAAAGATAAGATTCAATAGGAGATAAAAGTGTTTCTATTGAAAACTGAACTACATAAGTACAGGAAAGTGGAGACAAATACTCCTCACATTTATATACACTTTAAGGTTTCCAAAGTGTTCTCCTTGAAACTACTCCATGAGATAGCTAGTGCAAATATTATCATCCTTGTTTTACAAATGATGAAACGGGTTCTGAAAGGTTGAGTGACTTGCCCAAGCTCACATAGATTTAAGTATTTAAGGCAGAATTCACAACCAGTTCTCTTGACTCCAAGTCCAGCATGCTTTCTACTGTGCCATACTGCCTCTGATACAGCTCAATAGCATGTTTATTTCCATATATGTGAAAAAAGACCTGGAAATTTTCACATACTAAATATGTATCAAATGTGATATAGCAGCCAAAAAACCTAATGTGATCACAGGCAGCATTAATGGAAGCGCAATTCCTGGAACCAAGGAGGTGATATCCTGCCTTGATGAGATATCTGGAATGTTATGCCAACTCTGTGGGTTCCATTTTAGGAAGGACTCAGACAAGTATGAAGCTCATCCAGAGGAGAATGTCTACGATGACCAAGGGAATGAAAACTATGCCACATGCAGATCATGTCAAGGGATTAGTAATATTTAGTTTAGATAAAAGAAGACTTAGAAAGAACATGAGATATGTCTTCAAATATCCATAGGGTTGTCATATGAAAGTAGAATTAAGACTAGTTTTGTTTGAACCCAGAGGGTGGAACTAGAAGAAATGGATGGAAATTGCAGAGGCAAACTTCAGACTTCTTCAAACAAGGGAAAACTTTGTTAAAAATCAGAGCTATCCAAGAGGAGAATGGACTGTCCAAGGAGGCAATGAATTCCCCAATGTTGGAAGTCTTAAAGCAGAGGCTGGATAACTGCTAAGTGGGGACATTGTAGAGGGAATTCATAATTGGTATGGATTAGACTAGATGACCTCTTAGGTCTCTTCCATCACGGAGATTCTAAGATAAAAATTACATGTTTTGCTCACTACAGTTTTTGTGCTTTAAATATTTTATATGTGCTATTTCAATTACTTAAGTTAAAGCTAGTACTCTCATTTGTAGCTCTCCTGCTAATAAATCTGTAGTAAAGACTAACCAGATATTTCAGTAATCTTTTATTCTTTTGCTCATGCAGATCTTTACCTCGTCTCCTCCCCCCCCCAAAAAAACCAGTTGGTGCCATTTTCTACATAAAATCTTGCAATATACAATTCACAGAATGTCTAAGACTCTCTTGATGCTTCAGACTAGTGGGTATTAACTGATTCCCACATTGTTTCTTCAGGTATATTTGATCAGGGTGCTCGATTGCCACCACCAAATTTGTTTCTACCTCTATTGTTGACTCACTACAATTCTGAATTCTTTTCAAATGTTACTTCTGTTTTTTGTCTAGAATGCATGGGATGCTTAACTGCATACTTAAACATTATGCTCTGCAATAAAATTTAAAAAATTTTAATACTGCAAGCTTGAGCTTCCTGTCACAAATGTATCAACATATAAAAATGGTATAAAGTACTAAATATGAATATTGACTTGTGTCTACATTTTAAGCAATGATTTTTAAAGAAAAACACACTTATTTAGAAGCTGAATTCCTGTGAAACTCATACTAAACATAAAAAACTTTCTTAGGTTTTCACAGTCAATGAGTGTTTGCAAGAACAATGATGGAAGACCTCTAAAGGTCCTCCTAACTCTAAGTCCTATAAATCTGTGATAAATGAAGAATCTATTTTTAATGCAGAATTCTATATTTAATGCAGAATTTGCAAGGTAAGAATTTGAGAATGAAATCACTATTAAGGCACCAATAATTAGTTTCTAGGGAAAAAAAAATTTGGTCAATGATCTTTAAAAATTCAGTTATTTACCAAAAATTTAGCTTTATGCTGGACAAGCTTTTCTCCTTACAATTCTCTAATCAACATTTTATTATCTAAGCATCTTAAAATACCACACTATAACTTATGTTTTAACCAAACAATTAAGTCTATACCTCTAGATTGAAGGAGGTCAACTTCTTTCAGTGTACAGTCAACATTTATCTGGAGTTGTCTGTTCATGCTTCTCAATCTTGTCATTTCCTCAGGCTAGTAAGAAAGGACCCAAAATAGCAATTGTAGGAAAGTAATTATCAGGCCTAATATTTAAGATTGTGCTTTATGTTAAACAATTTCTAATTGGGACTTATTCAGGGTAATGCCTCTGTCCATAGAAGAGGGCTTGTAAAGGATATTAAAGAAAAAAAAATAAAGGTGGTCAAGTAAATGTGGAATAAACAAAATAGCCACAAATAAAAGTTAACATATGAACCAAAGTGTGTATAAATTTACGTTTCTGAATTTAATATGAAACTTATTAAAACAGTTCTTTAAAGTTACGTATACACTATACAGAAACAGAATTTGTAAAACTTATTTTCTTTCATTGCTTCCATCACACAAAAAAGATCTCAATAAAACAGCTCTGAAATGTCTTATTTTTATGGTTTGATATTAAAACAAAACATAAGCATCAAATAAAGCTTACAATGCTAAAAGATAACACCAATGACTTCAGTTTTGTAGAGGTTGGTGTAATTATAAGAAAATTCATTACCTTGTTGACCTAGATGAAGTAAATATGTACATGAAAACATTTCAGGATCCTAGAGCCTTTTCTCTTTCTCTTTAGCTACGTTCTCTCTACTTTCCATTTTATCTACAACCTTTGCCTTTTATTCTCCTTTCTGATTTTTTTTCCCTCCTATGCCCTGTCTATATTTTTCAGACCTTCCAGTGGGATATCTTTGTTACAATTAAATCGTATTATTGGTCTCTTGTCTAAATAGTAAAATTTCAGGGATTTTGATTTGATTTTTGATTTTTTAGTATATTGTGTTATATTCAGTGAAAAAAAAAATCAGGGCTTAAAATCTAAAAGGCATGAATTTTAAAGTTTTCACCCACAGTCCACTTCCAAAGTTATGCCAGAGATTAACTCAATAACCTAATTCTGATGACAATTTTAGCAGTATTACCTAACAAATTTCAATTCTAAACAAATTTACTTCCTTCTTTAAAAACAGAAAGAAGGTAGGTTATGAGCATATTATTCCATAAAAAAGCAAGAGCAATGGAGGAAAAACATGTTTAATGAAAGTTTGGCCAAAGCTCTCAAGGTAAATAGTGGGGAGAAAAGTAGCAATAAAGAAGATAAAGCACTACCAGAACCAAAATTATATATGTAAAAAAAATAAGTAAAACCTTTTGACTAAATAGTTAAGAGAAGAAATTGTTAATTGGGAAAAAAATTATTTGCATCTTGTTTCTAATAAAAGTCAGATATCCGATGGGATACATAGGGAAATAATGGCCATTTCCCAAAAAAATAAGCAAAGGTGACAAATGGTTTTCAAAAGAATTACAAATTGTCAACAAGCATGTCATCACTAAAAAATATAAAAAAACTAGAAACAAAGTAGGTGCTCTTCAATTGGGGAATGGCCAAATAAATTTTAATACATGAAAATAATGAATGTTCCAACGTGAAATAAAAGATATTAGTAATGTAGAGAAATGTTGAAAGACTTTACAAACTGAAATGGAATGAAATAAGCAGAAGCAAGAGAACAATATATAGGAATACAATCATGTATAAAACTGCATGCTGAATAACTATAATGACCAATCTTGGCTTTGGAGAGATGAAGAAGCACCTCCTTCTTATGGCACAGATCTGGGGGACTAATGATGAAGAATATACTGGCAAAGTTAAGTTTGCATAACTACTCTGTTTTTGTTACAAGTGAGAACTTACTTGGTGGTAGGTGAAGTAATAACTGGAAATGAATGGTATAAAAACAAAAGATATAAATAACTTTTTTTTTTTTTAAAGAAAGCTTGGGTCGAGACTCAACTAAGAAAAGTTATCCTAAAGCGATTTAAGACAAAACTGGATACAGACCAGGAAAAAAAAATAGAAAAGATCTATAAAGATTTTTATAACAAACTTTTTTTAAATCATCATGGATAGTGAAATCATTTCATTTGGACTACAACATTATAGCTCCAGATATGCTGCTGGGGGAGAAAAAGCAGCTGAACTAGACCTAGCACACATATACAGGAGGTATATGTTGAAAGCAAAACAATTTTGAAGATAATTAGGAATTAATTCCCAAAATACATGAAAAAGAAGATACCAAAGGGGTAGAACAAATCTTTGACCTAATTATTGCCCCCAAAAAGGGCAATAATGAAAGTACTGATAGCTACCAATTTGCTCCTTAGCCCACCTTATCAAAATTTTAATGAGAATAATCTACACACAAAGTGAGTGTATGAGAAGGGAAAAAGACAGGTTGTCTCAAGCAGAAGCCCACCTCTTTTGAATCATACAAAGAACAAAGATATAAAGAGAATACAAGATCTCAATATGTGCATGGTTTGTTGACTGCAAAAAATGATTTCATTTAGTAGCAGAAAACTGCCTTAGAAGCTAGTTCTAATTCCACAAGTTGTCTTCAATGCTCTTATCAGTATCATAAAACATTTCTTGAAAGATATAACAACACTGATTACTTTATTAAAGGTCTACTTATCGTGAAGTGAGGAACAAAAAAGGTATATATATGCTTGCCACCACTGACATAGAACAGGTCCAGGGTTGAGTTCAAATTAAAGAGTGATTCTCTATAGAGAGGTTCTCCAGATGCTCTTGTTTGTGAATGACCTCTTCCTGATTTCACTGAGCCACAGAACATTACAGAGGCCCCTAACTGAGGACTATAATCACTGGAAAGAGTTTTTTGTTTAAAAATCTATACTGGAGGCAGCTAGGTGGCGCAGTGGATAGAGGACCAGCCCTGAAGTCAGGAGTACCTGAGTTCAAATCAGGCCTCAGAAACATAACTAACACTCACTAGCTGTGGGACTCTGGGCAACTCACTTAACCTCAACTGCCTCACTTTTTAAAAATAAAAAAAATAAAAAAAGATCTATACTGGAAAAAAAAAGGGTCAAGAATCCTATTCTCTAGACTGACATATGCAGTTGATTGGACAACCTATATAGTTTATCAATTAGTATACATATTTGGGAGATTCAATGCACACAGACAATAAACAGAGACCAAAATTGAACATGGAAAGGAAAGCAGGCTGGATACCCTTCGGGAAATTATCAAGGTATTTATGTTCCTAAGCTTCTTCCAATAACAGAGGCCCATCTTTTTAACACTTGTATTATTCCAGAACTGCTGTATGAATGTAAGTCATGGAATGCCATAGTTTATGATAGAAATTGAAGATCTTACAAAGGGTAATACAGAGGTGCATCATGGGTGTAAGCAGGCTACAACACATTACAAACGAGGAATCATGCAGAGGTGGTTTGAAGGATGACAGAAAAATGTATAATTGAAAAAGAAAGAAGTTAGTGTGGTCACATGAAAAGCAAGGAACAATCAATGGATAGGTCCATTGGTATTTATACAATGCCAGGAGAACTCAAAAAAAGATTCCAGTATGTCAAGGAGTCCTCCAAAGGTGAACTTATGAGAGGGCAGGGCAGCAGTTATACAGGATGGGCATGTATATATTGTTTGACGTCAGCACTGCTGCACAAAATACCCATGTTGATGAGATCATAGATTCACTGGAGCAGTAGAATAAAGAGATGCACTAGGCTGAAAATAAAAAGTGCCTGAGAAATCAAATGGAGCAAAAAAGCCTATATAATATTTTTATTTAAGAATACAAAGTTTTTCTTCTGGCTTTCTAACACCTATGATTAAGAGATGCTGTCGAAGATGGCAGAAAGAAGCCAGGAAGTTGCCTGAGCTCTCCCCAGTTTCCCTCTGAAACAATGTTAAATCAAGAATTCTGGAGTGACAGAATCCACAAAAAGACAGAGTGAAACAATTTTCCAGCCGAAGATAACACAGAAGGACATTAGGAAGGATCTGTCTGACTTGGGTAAAAGAGGAATAGAGCCCAGAACAGACAGTGTCTGGGCAAGCTCAGCCCCAGCACAGATCAGCAACATAGGCTCCACAGTCCTGGTTCAGTAGGCCAATGGCACAAAACACCACCTGTGAGGCCTCCAGCCCCAGCACAGCAGGGAAACTAAAAGCCCCAGAACCCAGGGCACAACAAGCACCAGTAAGCCGGGCCACCCGAGGGCGGTGGGCAAGCCACCGGCCCCAGTGCAGAAAACCAGTACAAGAAGCTTGGGACAGTGCCCCCTGTAACCCAGCAGCAGGACTCAACTTTTAAAAATGAACAAAAAAAAGCCGCGACCATAGAAAGCTACTCTTGCAAAAGAAAAGATCAAAAAACAAACTTAGAAGAGGACAACGATGTCGAAATGTCTACATGTGCAGCCTCAAAGGGGAATATGAACTGGTCTCAAGACCAAAAGGTCTTCCTGGAAGAGCTCAAAAAGGATTTTAAAAATCAAGTAAGAGAGACAGAAGAAAAACTGGGAAAAGAAATGAAACTTATGGGGGTAGCTAGGTGGCGCAGTGGATAGAGCACCGGCCCTGAAGTCAGGAGGACCTGAGTTCAAATCCAGCCTCAAACCAAATACCTGACACTTATTAGCTGTGTGACCCTGGGCAAGTCACTTAACCCCAACTGCCCCCCCCCAAAAAAAGGTATGAATTATGAAAAAAGGCTCAACAGCTTGGAAAAGAAAGCACAAAAATTGACTGAAGAGAATATAGAATTTTTCTAAGAAAATAAAATTGATTTAAAACTAGTTATCAGCGATTATCCTCTCCCTTCCCTATCTCTATGGGCATATAAAAGCAACATCTAAAATACAAAAGCCATGTCTACTAGTTCACAGTAAGATGGTTAAACCAAGTACACCTTATTAGTTCATAATTTATTAAGTGATAAGTAACTATTTAGGGAATCCAAATAGTGATGCTATTAACCTTTAGGAGGACTTGTGCTACAACAGTCTTTACAAAAACATATCAGGAGAGTCCCTTGATATTAAGCAGAAGATAGGAATAATGAATCTGTATTGCCATTTATCAAAAGTAGTCTTTTGGGGAGGAGATGAAAGGAATAGAAGGTCACTCAAAGCAATTCTCACTGAAGAAAATTTGGAGTTCATAATAAATCTGGGTGTGAACAATAATAAAAATTAATAAGCTAAAATTTGCATAGTACTTTAAGGTTTATAAATTGCTTTATATAAATTAACAATAATCTTCAGAGATAAGAGCGTTTTAAAAATTTTTTTGACACATTTTAAAATCATGTTTATATATAAATACATACATTCACCTTCCCTTATTTATTAATTCTTTGTAATAGAGAATAAAAAAGAAAGATGGGGAAAAACAGCTCAATAAAACCAACCAATGTATCAACCACATCTAACTGTAATGCTACAGCCATAGTCCTCTACCTTTAAAAAGAGAGGAGACACATTTTTTTCAGCTCTTCTCTGGGGAAAGCTTGGTTATTGTAAATACACAGCTCCTGATTTTGTTTTTTGTTCTTTCCATTTACAATAGTCAATGTACATACTGATTTCCTGGTTCTGTTTATTTTGTATCAGTTCACATAATTCTTCTAATGCTTCTGAATTTGTCTTTTTTTTTTAACAGAGTAATATTATATTATACTTATACAGTATGTATTTTTTGCCCTTCCCCAATCCCTGGACATCTACTTTGCTTTGCCAAAACAAAAACACTATTATAACTATGTTAGTGTACGTAGGAACTTTCTTTCTCTTTGACTTCTCCAGGGTATATGCCTAGTGGTAGGATTTCTGGGTCAAAGAGTATGGACATTTTAGTCATTTTTAAGGCATGATTCCAAACTCCTTTCCAGAATGGTTGAATTCACAGCCCCACTAATAGCATATTAGTATGGAGCATGTATTTTTGATAATTAAGGAGAAAAGGGTTTAAGTTAACTCCAGTGACGATTTAAGTCTCCTAAAATAATACAAAGAACATCCTAAAAGTTATCACTTAGTCAAGAGTGGATTATAGGAAAACAATATTACACACACATAGGCAAAATCCAAGTTATAAATGATCAGTGGTCAAGTCCAATTAACAAACAAGTGTCACACATTGTTGGGAAATCCAGCATGCATCAACAGGAATATGTACATATAATGACTTGTTTGACACACTACTGCATCATCAAAATTGCAATGCAGAAAAAAACCCACAAATTTGCAATAAATTATTAAATTTAAGATGTGTCATTTTTTAAAAATTATGTATTTTTTGAAATGACACAAATTTTAAAAAAACTTTAAAGGGTTAAAGAAAGTAGATTTCCAGAGGGGTGCTGAATAATTTTTTTTTTTTGAAAAGGCAGCAGGAGGTCAAATAAATCTGGGAACCTCAGCTCTAGCTTTTCAAATAATTTCTCTACTTCTTTATCCTCTCCAACAGCTAATTAAGTTGCAGTCATTTTCATGTTGCAATATAAAAGCAAAAGGGAAAATTCCCCATGAAATCACTCACTCATACAAGAAACATTTACTTACTGCATACAAAGCACTATTCCAGACACTGAAGAAGAGAAAAATCTTGATGTGACTAAGGATCTGCCTGTAGAGGTTATTTTCTAATAAGATAAAATAAACAATGAATAAAAACAAAAAAAAATTTTTTATCGTATATGAGATCTGAAAAGGAAGGTGTTTATAAGAAACATTGGGGAGGATTTATGAAGCAACTATTATTTGAGATGAATTTTAAATTTAGATGGGAATTCTAAAGGTAAAGAAGAGGAAAGAACATGTTCAAGCATAGGAACAGCATGAGGAAAGATGTCCAGCAGTTTGGCTAGATGAATGGTGTAATATTATTTGGCTGGAGAGTGGATGAATAGAGTAATATTAAGAAGATGAAGGCCTTGAGCGTCTATTTGCATTTTTATCTATTTCACAAGTCTGCCATGGCCAGAAAATTCATTATTTAGCAGTGAAGTACCCCAAGGATTCCCTCATAGATTTGAAATCCACTAATTTGGAACGTGTGAAATTGAAACAGAGCTAAAATTACCTCTACAATGTCCTATGAAAATAAGATTATACAAATGAATAGCTTCACTCACCTCTAATCCTTTCTACAGGATGCCATCAAAATAAATTTCTGTAAACATGGTAAAATATTCATTACACCCCTGATTTAAAACTTCCAATGCTTCCCTACTACTTACAGAAAACAGTTCAAACTCGTCAGCACAGTATCATTGCTCTCCACAATCCAGTCCTACCATCTAACTCTCCAGCAATAATTCTCAGTATTGCTGGACACAAACCATAAAATCTAGATTGAAAGCTTTCTTCACTTTTTGTTCTCTATATGCCAGTATCAAGGATCTACTGAAACTAGTCCTTTATCCATCTTGGAATACCTGTTCTTACATTTTCTCCACCTGAGTTTTACCCACCTTGACAAGTGGGTAAGTGCTACATCTCCTCAGGTCTTCCCAATGTTCATTTATCTCCAATTTTAAATTTCTAGGGTATTTTTTTTTTAATAAACAACTCAAAAGTAACAATCACAAACTCCTTCCATTGTTAAGTAATAGTTTCAGATGGATAAAGCTTGCTATCTACCAAAATAAACAAACAAACTCAGAAAAGACCGGAATCGTTTCTTACTTATGCAACAAATATCCTTAGTGCCTCCTATGTATGTGACACTGTTCTAGGTGCTAAAGAGAAAGGTAGTAAGAAAGGGACCCTGCTCTCAAATAGCTTATGACTTAATTTTTTCCCTTCATGCCTATGACAATACTATACACATAGTAAACAATAGCTGAGTACATGAGAAAAAGAATGAAGCAGAATGTTGAAACATTAAATTAATTAAATAATTAAACAAGCAAGCACCTTAGAACTCACTAACATGTTAAACAATAATAATTACAATCAATCAACAAGCATTTATTAAGCATCTACAAATGTGCCAAGCACTTTTCTAGGCACTGGGAAAGCATACTGATGCAATAGCTACTCTCAACAAGCCCACAAAGAGGAGAGACAACCAAGTACATATTTAAGTGAGTACATAATAAATACGTGTATAACAAATAAATATGAATAATAAATACAAAACAGTTAAATACAAAGACATTTGGGAGGGAAGTCACCAGCAGTTAAAAGTCAGGAAAGGCTTCATGTGAGCTCGAACTGTTCTTTAGGCAGAGGTTAAGAAGCAGAGCATTCCAGGTAGACGGGATGGCCAATGCAAAGGCACAGACACAAGAGACTGGCCTTCGTAGGTAAGGGACTGGGAGAAAGTTGAGCTTGGCTCAACTGGTAATTACAGTAAGAGGAAGTAATATATAAAAAGGCTGGAAAGATGGGTTGGAGTCAGATTGTGAAGGGCTCTAAAAGTAAAAAACAAACAAACTTTATTTTTAAGATTGGAGACAAAAAAGATCCACTGGAGTTTACTAAGTAAGGGAGTGACATGGTCAGAACTGTACTTAAGAAAAATCCTTTTGGTAGCAGTGTGGAAAATAAGACTAAAGTATGGAAACAAACATCTGAGATAAAAAGAGTAATTTGGAAGCCACAGCAATAATGCAGATGACAGATAATGAAGGCCTGAACTAAGAGTACTGAAAAGGAGCCTGAAACAAGATACATTGCGATGGCAGAAATGTCAAGATCTGACAAATGATTAGATAATCTGGGGCAAAGGGTAAGGAAGAGTGAATTAATGCTGAGGTTACAAACTTTGTCGACCAGAAAAATGGTGGTGCCTTAAAATAAAGAGGGAAGTTTGAAAGGGGGGTAGGTATAGAGAGTTCTTTTTTAGACATGTTTTAAGATATCTCCAACTGGACATCCAGTCTGAATTGTCCAACAGGCAAATGGTGATGTTGGAATGACAATGAGGGGAGAAATTAGGGTTGGATACATAGATCCATGAATCATCTGTATAGAAATAATTAAATCCATGGGTGCTAATAGTGTCTGACAGAAGACAGAGGGAAAAAAGATCCCGGGACAGTCTTGGGGAAACATTTGCAGTTAGGTGATGTGAAATAAATGATGAATTAGAAAAGGAAACTAAGAAGGAACAGTTAGAAAGGTAAGAGACCTAAAAGAGAGTGATGTCATAAAAACCCAGATAGAAAACAATGTCTAAAGAGAGGGTATATAATAGTAACAAATGTTGCAAACAGGTCAAGGGGGTCAGGGACTGAAGAAAGACCATCAGATCTGGCAATTAAAAGATCAAAGTAACTTGACCAAGAGCAATTTCAGTTGAGGGATGAGGTTGGAAGCCAAAGTGCAACAAGGTTGAACAACGAGTGAGAAGAGGAGAAGTGGAAGGAATGAGTATAAACAGTTTTTTCCAGGAGTTTGGGAAAAGGAAAGAATATAAGATGATAACATATAGGGCAACAATTTGAAGGAATGGTAAGGTCTAGTGAAGTTTTTTTTAAGGATGAGAGATGAGAAGTTTTTTTTTTTCTTTTTAACAATGGGCATGTTTGAAGATAGTAGGGGGGGAAAAGAGTAGACAGAGGTTGAAGACTAGATGGAGTAAAAAATGACTGACACTGAAATCTACTAGAGAAAACAGGAAGCAATGAGATCAAGGGCACATGTACAGAGAGGTTGTCCACTTCACTGTCAGACTTCAGGAAAGGATAAGAGAACAAGAGATGATGTGTGGGCCTTGAGATGAAAAGAAGAGGGAGCTTGAATCAAATGGCCTCAATTTTCTCAGTAAAGTAAGTAGCAATTGTCCTTACCTGTACATTGTTAGTTTATAATTAATAATCCAAACTAGCTAGGTTTAATTGCACTTTCTTTTTTAGAAAAAGGGATTAAAAATAAAAATCATGTTTGACCATACATAAGCAAAATGAAATTAATTTTTTTACACAATGTAATTTAACATAAAAAATAATTATCAGCACCTAAACTGACTCCCAAAATAACAGTAACAAATTCTAATAGCTTTTAAATTCTACCAAAGATTTACTAACAACAGGAAGAATAATTAGTAAATTCAAGGAAAGGTGCTGTTTATACTTCTATTTTTTAAGCAAATCTTTGTTTTTAGATAAGGCCCTACACATCTTGATTATAACTGTCATTTTAAAATAATAACTGCCCTTGGATTTTTTAAAATAATGACTGAGCTTGGATTTTTTCTTTTTAAACACAAGACTAAAATGATATATATACTTATGGAAATGCAAAGTTCCTTGAGGGCAGGGAAGGTCTTTCTCTTTCTCTTTTTAAATTCCTAACACTTAGCATATTATCAATTGCACAAAGCAAGAGCTTAGAACACTCTTACTGATTAACAAGAACTAATGTTAGTATGGGACCTTAGCTCAAATAAATACTGATTAGTCATGACCTCAAAAGTAAAAATAAGCCATTATTAAATAATTTGCTAATATGCTTTCTCTGGAAAAAGTCTATTTTCTATCTTTAATAATAGTAAATATATTAAACATTTATAGTTTCTATTTCTGTCCTTTATGAGTGGCCAAAAATGCTTCATGTTTCCTACTAAAAACTCAATCCTTTAAAACACTTCAGCATATATATAAACCATGAAAAGAACAGTGGATGAATGGGACCATCATCCCATGAGTATTTTTTAAAACACACACACACACACACACACACACAATCACTTACAGTTGGGATTGCCGTGGTACAGCTAACTCTTCTAAGTCGTCTCTGCATAAGGTCATGCTCCATACCATTAACTTCAGCCTTCAACCGCTCTAGCTCGTCTTCCTCAAGTTTCAATTGTTTTGCTAACCTCTCCATCCTTGCTCGCTGATGTAATAGCAAGGCTATAGCATTACAAAGTCATTGTAAAGATTAACATTGAAAACATGATAATTTCTTGACAATTTCTATATAATAATAAAATATAAAGTTTAAACAGTCAACTCTATTTTGTTATTTCTGATTCTTTCCTAACTCTATTGCCACTGCATTTGTAATCTCTCTCTTCAAAGGGCTAGCAAAATAATCATACGCATATTAGAGTAAGACTCAAACTATTCTTAATATCAGAACATACAGAATATTTTAAATTTTTCTAAAATTATCTCTATTTCTAAATTTAGGTATATTTTAGTTACAACTAATATCAGACATAAGAAATAACAGAAATTACCTTTCTTAGAAAGTGGTGAATTTTTGGTTCTTCCTCCTAGTCTTTAGGGTATTGTTAATTTGAAACATCTCTGCACAATCTGAGTTAATTTATATATTCCACTTATTTTAGAGAATCAAGTGCCACTTAATCCTGAACCCTTTTGATCTCCATTTGTACTTCTGCCTTTATTCATCACTACTTTTAAAAGTATTTATACTTCATTATGTTTCTTCATAGTACTTTGTCCAAATATCTAACATATTTCTGTGTACTGTTATTCTTTATGTATCTCATTTTTCTATATTTTCTCTTAGTATTTTTCATAAAATTATTTTTCCAATGTTGAAAACGTTCTTTATCCAGCCTGAAGCTGATAACTGTCCAATATAGTTAGCATTAATAGAATCTTGAAAATAAAATTCCTCAAATTGAAAACATTTGACATAAAGGAATATTATTAGCTCTGTAAATAAAACACGAGAGGAAAAATCATCATAAAGACTAAATTTCACACAGATTAGAAAAATTTACCTTGAGTATAGGCATAATCATCAGATCCAGAACTACAACTTCTCTGATATTTATGGCTTCCTTTTTCTCCTCCCAGTGCTGGTATCAATGAAATGGGCTGAATAGGTTCTGGTGCTCCAGAACGCTCTTCTTGGTCCACTAAATTTAAAAGATTTTCAGTCGTTGCTCGACCTACTGTAATTTTGAAAACTGTTGTTGGGTTTGGCATTACCCGAGGAGATGGTGTAGGAGCACATGAAGGTCCAGTTGGTTGTGTGTATGTAATATATACTGGATTAACACTAAATGGAGGTTTGGGTTGATTAGACATTCCTCTTGAAGGAGAACTTGAAGGTGGAGTAGTGGCTGTATACAATGGGTGTTGGTTCCGTTGAGATGGCTGATTACTTATTGGTGAAGGACTTCTATTAATTGCTGTCCCAGGTCTTTGTGGGGGCTCAACTGTAATTTCTATCTTCTTCATGGAACCTTTGGATAAGCTAGATGCACTGTAAGGGAGATAGGATACCGAATGACCTCCCTGTTTCTGATAGCCTGGAGGTGCTTGATACAGATGGGGTGGAGTAGTTGAAGGACTAGGTGGCATAAAGACATGCGAGCTCTGGTGACCCAACTGAGGAGGTTGCACTTGGTGCTGAGGAGAACCGAAAGGTGAAGGACACTGAGAAGTAGGTGGTGATCGATAAGCAGTTTGAGGGATCTGTGGCTGTTTGGGAGAATACTGAGAAGGCTGGTAGTTTTGCTGATGTGGATAAACAGGTAAAGGACGTGGATTATAATGTGGTATGGGGCCTTGTGGTGAGGACTGCCAGGGTGTGCTCTGAGGAGTCTGTCTTCCTGATGAACTTTGAGATGTTTGCCTAATATATATAGAACCAGGAGGCCCATAGAGATTGCTTGGAATTTGTGGAAGAATTTGTAAAGCTCTGGGAACAGTCTGTCCAGAGGGGAGGTTTTGTGATACTGTAACAGTAATTGGATTTGTACTATAACGAGGTATGTGCATGTATGAGGGAGGTGGCTGTGGTGGTGGTGGTGAAGGCCCTTGCATAGCAGATGTATTCATTCCTGTTGGCATGGAAGATGGCTGTTGAGGTGGCTGTGGAGGAGGAGTAGCTGCATTTCTATTCTGTTCATTCATAAAAAATGGGTTGTAGTTAGGAGAAGCAGCCACAACAGCTGGGGCCGAGTGTGGTTCCTGAACTAAACATATCAGCTGTTTACCTGGCGTGTGCTGAGGATCAATATGACCATCACTTGAACTATGTACCAGTGTTCGACCACCATTAAGTTGAGCTCCATCTCCTGTATGGTAGTTGCTAGGTGGATGGACACCCAGGTTAATGTGCAAAAAGCGATTTCTATTCATCCTGTTGTCATCTGGGCTCTGGTACTCCATATACAAGTATTTGCTGCTTTCCTGTGAAAGGGCTCGGCAGCAAGCTTCCAGGTTGTTGTTATTCTAAGGGGGAAAATGGCATGGTTATATCAGCACATTAATCAACTATAATACTATAAATAATGTTAAGCTCAAGCAAAGCTTAACAGAGACATGACAAAATATCTTAGCCATAGAAAAGACCATAGTTTTAAATAATGAGGAGGGATAAAAAATGATTTCTACTACTTCACACCTGGCTCACATTATCTTTCTGGCCCAAAGTAAGCACTTAATAAATGTTTGTTGATTATTACTTCAAAAGGACAGTTTTATATATATATGATCTATGAATATCCAATGAAATTTTCTTATAAAGTACATACCAAATAAGATGGTAGCTAATTGTTTAAAAATACTGCATGTATAAGAAAGTTAGCAGGCCCCAGATCCCTGTCCCAGAAGTATAATCATAACTACCTCCTTAGCAGTCTAGGCCAGAAACCATGCCCTGGAGGAATTTAAGCCTAGGGACTCCACTCTACTGATGACTGACTGTATCTCCAAAAACACTACTTCAGGAAAGCCCCAGCCATTCTTCAAGTTATTTCCTATCTCTCTTATCACAAAAGCCATTCTCTACTCAGGTACCTTCTCCCCAAACTTCTCTTCCAATCCAATTCTGGAACCAGAATCAAATCATCTTTGCTTTGTCCTGGATGAGAAGTGTACTACTCTCCTATTGTCCCACTCACCACCCCTGTAATCACCTGAATCAAAATGCCCCTCCTGTAAAGACCACTCCACTATGTGTGTTGATTCCCCATTAGAAGGCGAAATTTTTAAAGGTAGGTACTTTCATTGCTTTTGTATTCATACCCCCATAACTTAACACTGTGCTCTGCACAGTTAACAATTTTATATTATTTATTTTCATTCATTCATTAGACATCCTTTACAACTGAAAATCTGGAAAATGGTAGTTAACAACAGTGAATCCTACACCTTTGGCACAATAAATTTTAGGTTTTTACTACAATTGAAAACAATCCCAAAAAGTAGCATTCACTCTTCTTTTCATCAGCTTTGCCATATACTTTCACCTGTTTGTTCATAAGAGAAAATTAAGTTAAAAAAAACAACTTAAAACAAATTCTTTAAAACAGGGGACACATTTTCAACTAGGTAAGGCCCAGCCCACAAAGTGATTCTGAATCAGAATTGGTTCCCATACTAAAATCCGTACAGTGCCCTGACAACATCTTGAGAGATTTATATGGGCAGACTTTCAAAATTATTAAATGGTTAAATGGTCAGTTACCCCCCCAAAAAAGGTACCGATCCAAAATGTTACAAAATTAGCAAAAATATTTCATCTAAGAAAGGTTTTCTTCTTTTTATATTAAACCAAAGATTAAAGTGATCTTTTATATTAAGGTGATAAGTGACCTTTACTAAACACAAAAGAAAAACTTGGAAAGCAGGTGCCCCCTAAAAGAACAATGAATTGTACTCTGCTTTTTATTAGTATGTACACAATCAAGAACAAATGTCTTGAAATGCGTCAATAATCTGCAAGTTTTTCTATTTGCCTCAAGTTTATTTCTTATAAGTCACATTAAAATGTTTTTCCTATTAATAGCTGGAAAAAGGACATTTTACATGAGAAAAGAGAACTAGGGAAAAGCCATCTAGTGATCAAAGAAACACAGAGTAGTGAAACAATAAATTCAACAACAGAAAGTAAACTCAAAATTTTGTACGTGAAAAGAATACCAAATGAGAAATTTCACTGATTTCTCTAAAATAGAATAAGGAGGAGAAAAGAAATGTGTCTTCTTTATAATCTTTCAAAACACCATGTAGGAGAAAGAAAAATATAAAACTCTTTTTGAGATTTAAATCATTTTGGGAAAGAGATTTCTTTTAATGGTTTGAATGAAAAGTTTTCCACATCAACTTGTGGAGGGTGTTTTGCAAATTGGGATTCAAATTCAAAATAATGGTCACAAGTTGGATTTGTAACTATCTCCACAACAAATCCCTACAGCAACAAAAGATGGATTTAACAAATGCAAATACAGCAAAAAGTCTTATAACAGGAGAAAAAAAGAAGCTAAAAAAAGTAAACAATGTAGTGTTTTGTAAAAAATATATACATATAATCTGGGAGGAATGAGTCTAATCTGTCTTCAATAAAGTCATACAAATGGACAAAGTACTTTGCAAAGTGGAACTTCAGGAAAAATGGAAAGAACAAAAAAAAGGTAACAGCCTGAATCTCAGTTTCCTCATCTGTAAAAGGAGGACAAATACGAGTTGAAATACCTACTGAATAGATTTGTTGAATTAAATTCAACAGGCATTTATTTGCCCAAAAAATGTATAATGTACTTTATTAGACACTGGGGATACAAAGAAATAGAATCTGTCCTTAAGGAATTCGAATGATTTTATAGACCCTAATTAACATTCTATTATTAAGTTATTAGCCTAAAAAGAGAACTAAAGTATGTACAGAATCATTCAAGCATTCGAAAGGAAAAGCAATAAATAACTAATAAAAATGTGGCAAAAATATCTATCTCCCCCAAAACTGAGGATGAATTGAAAGATGATCTTTAATAAAGGCCTGAAGTTTGTGTTTAAAATGTAAAATGTACACTTTCAATCTTTTAAAATGTTTGAATAAAAGGATAATGCTCTTCTTGAGTCTAGACCTTAACAAATGTATTGTTAATTCTTAAAGAAAGCATAGGATGAACCTATGCTCCTAGGAAGAAAGGACTTTAGGCGGGGCCAGTTGAGTTAAAAATTGATGACACTGGGTGACAATGCTATAAAGATTAGACTAAGAAATAGCTAAAGAGAGAAATCAGAATGAGTGAGTTTATAATGGAGGGACTGAGGAGATAATTTCCTTAAAAGACCCTAACTGTGGGGCAGCTAAGTGGTACAGTGGATAAAGCGCTGCCTCTGGAGTCAGGAGCACCACCTGAGTTCAACTCCAGTTTCAGACACATAACACTCACTAGCTGTGTGACTCTGGGCAAGTCACTTGACCCCAATTCCCTCAGTAAAAACAAACAAACAAACAAAAAAGACCCTAACTGTAAAGAGTGCACATATTGGGTAAAAACACCAGGAAGAGCAAACAAAGCAAACGATCTGAGTTACTAGGGCTATTCAACAGAAGTCAAAAGCAGTAAACTCAAATAGAAAATTATGTTGCTAAAAAAAAAAAAAGAAAGAAAATGACCTTGCTTCTACAGAAACTAAAAGGAGACTAAAGTCTATGAACTCAAAGGCAGGGGGCTAAGACTCCCCCAACCCCACCCGCAAAATAGAGGATATCTAAAAAAGGGTTCATGGACTAAAAGGGGAAGTGAAGACAAGGAGTTTCTGGAAGAGATGATTTAATATTGTAAAGTTGTACTGAATTAACTGAGTAATGTGACATGTACTTAAGACTTATATCAACTATATCTCTGAATTCCCTCACAGTGTAGGTAAAATTTAGTTTCTACATCTGAACCACCTATTAAATTGAAATAAACACAGTGGGTGAAGTGACAGTGCTAGAAAAGACCAAGTAATTCAAGTCAAACATTTCTTGTGTTTATGATGTGTAAGACATCACACATGTAAACCATGTAAGAACCTCCTGTTTTAGAAATTCCCTCCATCAGTGTAGATAAGCAAAATGTCTGTAACATTCTTAAAGAGCTTCCTGGGGAACCATGAGGTTACAGTATCTTCCCATGATCACAGGGCCTATATGCATCAGGGTCAGGAATCGTATCTAGGTCTTCCTGACCAACCCTCTATCCATCACACCTTACTTTCAGAGGTCTGAAACAGTGTTCAAGGTATTATGCTGGGCATTGGTAATACAAAGAAAGCAATGAAAAGTCTTAAAGAGCGGTCATACTTGGACAGCATATTTGAAGAAGAAATATTCCTTCTTTTTTTGCTCTTGGGTGGTGGTAACATGAAGTTAACTACAGATCTAATGAGAAGGGACAGTGAACCCAACCCTTAGGAAAGAGCCTTCATTCTACTTGGGAATCCAAAGAAATGGAGAAGTACCATCCATTTCATTATAAGGATATTTTCAATTTCTAAATATAACAAGACAAGTTGAACGGGCTTAATTTCGAGGAAGTGGATTCACGTCGTATAAATGTTATGAAATACTATAAAAATAGCATGGTAATGAAATGTCTAAAACTTTTTTATAATAGGGTGAAAACAGGTTAATATTTAAAAGTACAAACAAGAAAATGTTATGCAGGAATTCAGAACAATATTGCCACTCTAAGGATTTGGGGGATGAAGTAGTTAAACTACCCAAAAAATAAAAAAGAGAAATTATTAAAATCTTTCCTTTTATTTCATTTCCAACAATTTTTTGCCTCATAATACCAAGATTTTATTTTTTAACTCAAATGTAGACGACTGCTCAAATTGTAAATTCTAGGGAAAATTATGGTTTTTACATTTCTGTTTCATTACTCTGCAATCTACCTGCAACATGCATTGTGATACCACACCCTCTGGAATCTCAGGGAAAAGTTGCCGGAGATCATGGAGTATCTGGACATCAAGCTGTGGACTGCTCTGCGCCATGCCAGGGCTGATGGTGATCAAGTATTTGAGGAATGGATGTTAATTGGCTTTCCAGTAGAAATGATGTTCCAATATTTCAGTCATTTTCTATGGCAAGAAATAAAGTTATTGGTAATTTTTAAACTATACTTTTACTCTTTTCGCATGAACTCTCACAAACTATATTTAATACAGAGAACTGTAGATACTATTTATGAAATGGTATACCCAATTCTATAGTTGGAAAATTCTGTACCAAAGTCAGCTTTGACTGTAATAAGCAATAATAATTTTTCTCAGTGCCACACTTAAAACACAGTGTGTTGAAATTCACTCTCATTCTTGTTCTGAAAACTTGAGAAACAAAACACACAGTAGGAAATTATTCCCTAGTGGCAATTAAATTCTTCTAGCTCTAAGTAATACTCATTATGCAAAACTACTCTGATTTTCCCAAGGGCTATTACATCATGTTTCTTAGGCAAAAATTATCGTGATACTTTATATGGTATCACACACCTCAGGAAGTAAGGTTTTAACAGTATAATCACAACAGCAAAGATCTTTTATTTATCTTATAAACTCTACTTAACACTTATACTGAAAATCAAGTTAGACCATCTTCTCTTCTGAAAGAAGGAAAGCTAATGTCCAAATGAAGGAATATAGCAAATAAATATATATTATATACATATAAATATAATATGATATAAATATTAAGGAACTATACTTAAAGACTTTTTATTTCTCCATTAATGATTATGTGTTAATACCAAATTAGTTCTATTTTCATATTTAACCCCACTTGGGACCACTAGTCAATTTCAAGATAGTTAGCTAAATTATGACATACAATCACTGGTCTTAAGATTACATTAAGTGGGGATCAACTGTAAAAACTGAAGATATTTATCTTGGAGGAAAAAATAACTAAAAGAAACATGAGAGCTGTTTTCAAGAATTTGAGGGGCAATCAAGTATGAAAAACTTATTAAAATCCTCCAATTAAATCAACATATACTTTAATAGTTCATGATGCCAGGGCAAAAGTGTGCATAAAAGAGAATGATGACAAACAAGCTGGAAGGCATAGTTCAGGATTGAGAAAGGAGACTTTTAAGTCCAAAGATTTCATGCCTTTATATCATGAACACTTTGGAAAGAGAGTTGGAAGATGCTTGACATAGTGAGTGCCAAATAAAATTACACACAAAAAAGAAAATTTTAACAAACAAGAAATTACTAGTTATAAATGTAAAAGTCATTTCCAAATCGACTACCTGTGAATAGCCAAAATGACTCACTAAAATAAAGATTAAAAATCAATGTCAAATTTAAAAAATTAAAATGAGAAAACATCTACCAATCAAGACAATTCCAACCAGTCCTCTTTAAAAAAGCTGTTGACACCCCCAAAATGGGAAATGGGTTTAGAACAGACATCAACATTGACTATTCAGAACTTAAGAAAATTAACTAATGTAATAAGTTGCCACAATAAGGACACTAAAAGAGCCTCGAAACTGCCTCAGAAGGCAAAATTTAATCTGCATCCGAAGTACAGATCAGAGAGATAGATGACTAAATATCAAGAACAAGAAATAACAGAAAGCTCATATGATCCACAGATATCCAAGAATTTTCAAGTAAGTTAGAGCAGTAGACTCCAATGTGGCATGACATCAAGGTTTGTGATCAATCAATTGTAAATTAAGAAGAAGGGTTTCATCTCATCCTCTTCAATGGAACCACTTCCCTTTCTTCACCCACTACTCCTCCACGGTATGCTCTCTCCTACAGAAGCTCCCAATCTACCTCCTTCCGTACCGCTCTTAGGGCTCTCAGGGCAGTTATAACCTAACCTTAAATCTACCACCAGCTTTTCCCCTCTGCACCAGTGTCCTTATCCCCTGCTCCCCCCATCACCTCCTGATCATGGCAGGTGTCCCTCCATAGGCTATCTCTGTGTTCAAAGCCTTCTGTGAAATAAAAGCCCTGCCTCCTCCAGTCTCTCTTCCCTTTGGGTGGGAGAAAATGACATAGTTAAGTAAGATAGATGGGTGATCTACACCTACTGCATTATAGTTCCCATTATGTTAACTTGCCCACCAAACCCATCTCTTTTCCAAACTTCCCAATTTTTGTCAAGGGAACCCTTATCCTTGCCATCCCTTAGATTTGCAACTTCAATGTCATCCTCAAGTCCTCATTTTATTTATCCAACACGTGCAAGCAACTGGTCAAATCTTTTTGTTTCTATCTTAACGATTTTTCTTGCAATTATCCCCTTCTCTCCAATCACACAGCCAACACCTTAGTTTTGATCCTCATCATTTCTCACCAGAGGCTGTTTGACCTGAGAAATTCACTTAACCTCTCTCAACCTCAGTTACTTCTTTTGTAAAATGGCAACGATAATGGCACCTATCTCACAGGGCTGTTGTGGGGATCAAATGAAATAACCGAAGTTAAACAGTAAAGTATTCTGAAAACTTTAAGGTGTATTACAATTCAATTATTTTATAAACAATATATTAATAATTCATACCGTGACCAGATCAAAATTTATAAATGCATATACTTATATTGAGTGCATGTTCCCAAATTGTTTACCGACGACGAGAACCACCAAAAGAGTTTAGAGACCACTGATCTATCTATAGAAGTCTCCTAGCACTCTGGGTGAAGCCCCTCCAGGGGATTTATGGGAAAACAAGGACAAGAGTCATGAAATGAGAAGGCACAGATGGATGAGCTCACTAAAGCATGTGTGAGATGAAGTAGATTCTCTAGTCTAATTGAGAATATCTATTTGGCCTCAGAGGATAAAATAAGGAGCAACTGTTTTAAGTTGCAGAGGAAATTTAAGTTTAATGTAAAGGGGGAAAAAAACCTTTCAAACAATTAAAACTATCCCAAAGTAGAAAGGGCAGCTGTGGGAGACAGGAGATTCACCCCAACCAGAAGTCTTCAAGTATAGTCTGAATGATGTGTAAGGGATGGATATACTGTTATAAGATAGATTAGATGGCCTCTAAAGTTCCTTCCAACTCTGATATTTTCTAATTTTAGCTTTGAATTGAATTTTTCTGTGTACCTCGCTATTAGCACCAAGTTTAGAAAGTGGCAGAATCAAAGGCCAATTATCTAGCCTTTTCCTAGTGAATTTCCTACTTAGCTGAGGAGGTATGTATATGTATTATATAGCTTCCAAACATCTCTACTGAAATGCAGGTACTCTTCAAGAATGAAAGAAAATAAAGAAAGCCTTTGTCTTCACGAGAGACATAAAGACCACATTAGACATTACACTTCCTAACTTATAATTAGATATACACTTGCTATACCACATTATTCTTTCTTGCAAAAAGAACAGACTTCTGGTTTGTACGATTTTGCTTTTGCATCCTCAGTATCTGGCATGCTTAGGAAATACTTATTGACTTAGTGAAACAGCAATAATGGAAGTAGTTTACAAAAAAAACCCAAAAAACGAAAAAAAACAAACTGAAGAAAAACATATTACTTCTACTGATTTACAATAAAAAAGCTGGTTTTGAAACATGTGTACCACACAGTAATTGTGGCAAAGCATTGTTACTTTCACATATGAGATTATGATCATATCCTATAATGGTCAGAAATTGCTTGCTGCATAGCTACGGTGTAACTTGCTAAAATGTTGAAGAAATTAAGAGAACCAAACCATGATATCAAGTAAAATGAAATATTCAATATATCAACTTTCTTCCATTTAGAAAACAATGGATGCACCTCAAGAAAATTCATCAGGAGGATTAAATACAGTCATTATATTTCATTCCACTTCTATTTCCATCTCCATATATCTTGAATAAATCATACATTGAAAAATATCATACAACTTTGCTAAAGCTACATTCATAATTTTATAATAGTGCCAATAGATTCTATAATGTCTACTAATGAAGTCTTTTGATATATTAAGAATGATGTTTAACTGACCTACTACAAACTACCAGTACGATAAAAAGCAATTATAGTCAGGGAAATTTCATTTTATATACAAACTATGTGCTTTTATTGGGTACCAATGGAAAATAATTTTACTGTAATGAATCAAAATTCCTATCAATGAAAGAGCAGAAGGTTATTATTTAGAAAAATGAAAAGGTTATTTCCCACAATCAGGCAGGCTTGAATTAAAAATATTTATGATTTTCAGTGAGAGTGATATAAAAGATTTTCTAGACGAAGCAATTTATTTCTCCAAAAAAAAGGTAAAAAGTGATTATATTAATTGGCCTGCAATGTTATTTTTTTTTAAAAAAATAAGTCTTCTTTCTGTAATATCAATGGATATACTATAATCATAAGCATTTAACTGACAATCTTATTTTGAATTCTTTAAAACAGAATTAACTTTTATTGTCAAACAGATTTTTATTTACCTAATCAGAAAAGCTAACATTAACCATCATCTCTACAAAAAGATAATCCATTATTTGCCCTAATTCCAAGTCTCTGTTTCAATAGTTCTTTGCGGGAATACAAGTGATTAAACCTATCTTTAAAATGGGGCTGAATAAAACAGCCACAGTAAAGTGCTTGATATTTAGAGGCAATAATATGAGATTCTGTCAGGGGAGTATTTCCAACTTTCCAATTACCTAGATATTCAAAATATAAAATAGATTAAGAGCATTTTGAGGACATTTAGGGCTACCACAAAGTTAACAAAAGCAGATGTAGTATCAAGGGCAGATTTTATTTATTTCTAATCTCAAGCCTATAAAGGTTTGGGAAAATAATAAAGCTGCCTAAGATATGAGAGAAAAGAGGTAGGGTAAGGATGGCTTGGAACAAAGAAGTATTTATATTGTTTTGAACATGATCCTTCTATTAAATTACTCCTCTGATTTCACTTCTCAACCCTTGGCAATACATCTTTCTACCTAATTTTTCAAACAAAACTGCTCTCTTCAAAGTTACCAAGACAACTTAACTGCCACATCTGTTGGTCTTTTCTCAAATCTTCATCCATCTTAATGTTTGTAGCCTGTGACACTACTGACCTCCATGTCCAATTGGATACACTGTCTCAGATCAGTACTAGGAATACTGCTCCCTCTTTTGTGACCACACCTCAGTTTTCTCTGCTAGGAACATCACTGATACCCTGCCCTCTAATGCTGAGTATTCTCCAAGGCTCTCTGTCTTAGCCCCTCTTCTCTCTCTCTCTCCACTCTCTCATTTGGTGAAATAATATTTCATTTTATTATAATAATATGATAATAATAAAAGCTGGCATTTATGTAGCACCTACTATGTGCTAAGTGCTTCATGGATATTATCTCATTTGATCATTTCTTAAGCAGATGACTCCTAGATCCAGGCTAGTCTCTCTTTAACTCCAGTCCCACATCATCAACCACCTACCAGACTATTTAATCTAAATGTTCCTTAGGTACAATAAACTCAACAGGTCAAAAAGAGAACTCATTATCAGCACCACCCCCCCCCCCACTGCCAAAAAAAGCCTTTCTTCAAGCTCTTCCTTTTTCTGTTGAGGGTACCCTCATTTTTCCAATAACCATGATTCAAAATCTCACATTCTCATTCATCCTACACATGAAAAGAGATGCCAAGTTCTGTCAATTCTACTTCTCCAACACCTCTCACACAGTCACCATCCTAGTAAAGTCCTCATCACCTGGGTTGTCAGAATAGCCTCCTGGTTTGATTCTCTGCCTCAAATCTCTTTCCTCTCTAATTCATTCTCCACACAGGTACCAAACGATTTTCCTAAGGTGCAGGTCTAACAATGTTAGAACCTACAGTATCAAATAAACTTCAATGGCTATTGTCTGTAGGATAAAATACAAACTCTTGGGTCTGACATTTAAAGCTCTCTACATTCCAAGACAACCTATCATTCCAGTCTTATTATAAATGACTCCCCTTCACACACACTACCACCTAGCCAAACTGGTCTTCTTGTCATTCCTAATAGATAGCATCCTATATTACATGCCATCTTCATGCCATTGTGTCAATTGTTCCCTATATCTGTTACAAACTTCTGCTTTACTTCTACCTTTTACAATCTTATTTCTTTCAAAACTTAGCTCAAGTGCCACCTTTACCATGAAATCTTTCCTAATGCACCTAACTGCTAGTGCTTTTCAGAGAATGCAACAGTAAAAATAGGCATGATAAAACAAGATGAGCAGGGAAAATCATATTTTGGTTAAAGTCACAACAGACAACAAACCAACATCAATACTTAACACATATGTACCAAAAGACATAACATCTAAATACTTAAAGGAAAAGTTAATCAAACTGGAGAGGAAAAGAGACAAAAAAAATTGTAACGGGGAGATCTCTCAAGGTACCCCTTTCAGACCTTACACAAATCTCAAAAACATAAAACAAAAAAAGAGTTGAGAACTTGAACAGAACTTTAGCAAACTAGTTAGATATAATAGACTTCTGGTGATTATTAAATGAGAACACAAAGGAATTTACAAATTTCTAAGAGTGTATAGAACATTTAACAAAAGTGATCATGATTTGGGGCATTAAAATTTCACAAATATACAAATATAAAAATACTAAAAGCACCTTTTCCTGAACACAACACAATAAAAATAATATTCAATAAAAGGCTTTTAAAGAGAGGACTGACAATTAATTGAAGACAATAATTTATTTCCAAAGAATCAGTGGTCAAAACTAATCACAAAAACAATAGAAAATATAATCAAAGACAATAACAACAAATCAAAATTTTGGTAAGCAGTTAAAGCAGTCTTTTGGGGAAAATGTATATCTCTAAACACATTCATCAATAAAAATAAACATCAATAAATCAAGACTGCAACTAAAAACCAACAAATTAAAAATTACTAAAAACCAAAATGGAAAATCTGAAAATCAAAGAAAAGACAAAAAGTTGAAACAAAAACAAAAACAAAATCATTGAATTAATAACTAAAACGAGGAGCTCATTTTTTGGAAGGAAAAACTAAAAACCAATATAAAGGAAGCTAATGTGAAAAAAAAATAAGTTTTTATATTTTAAATGGAAAAGGAGAATTCACAACATTTAAAGATGAAATAAAAACAACCATAAGAAACTATTTTGACAAGTTATTATCAGTAAAACTGATAATCTGGATGATATGGATGAATTTACAAAGATATAAAAAACTCATATTAGCAAAACAGAAAACAGACTACTGAAATAACCTAATGTCAAAAGAAGAAACTGAATAAGTTATAAATGAACTCATAAAAAAAAAAACACTCAGGTCTAGATGGACTTATAAGTGAATTCTATCAAATACTTTAAAAAATGATTAATTCCAATATTATACAAACTGTTTACAAAAAGGGAAAAGAAGAGATTTTTCTAAATTCCTTCTATAATAAAAATATGATCTTTCCACCTAATTTAAGGAGAGACAAAGCACTGAAAGAAATTACAGACCCTTATCTCTAATAAATATTGACAAAATATTAAATAAAATAACACAAAAAAGAAAACAAAAATTAAAAGATTATACATCATAACTAGATCGAATTAAATCATGAATGTAATGTTGGTTCAATATGGGAAACTAAAAATATAATGGGCCATGTTAATAACAAATTAAAAATTACATGGTTAAATACATAAATGCTGAAAAAGCTTCTGATTTCTCCTAATAAACACACAAACACACAAACACATGAAATCACGGGAATAAATAAACTTTTCCTTAATATAATAAGCAGTATTTATCTAAAAATAGAGGTCAATAATACATTTAAAGAAAAAAGTTAGAGACCTTTCCAAAAAGGTTAGAGGTAAAGTAAGGATGTCCATTATCACCACTATTATTTGATATGGTGCTAAAAATATTAGCACAGTACAAGAAAAAACAAAACAAAATCAAAGGAATAAGTATAGGAAAAGAGGAAATAAAACTATCACGTTTTACAGATATGACAGTCTACCGAAAGAACAAGAAAGAGTAAAAAAAATTAAAATTAATTCAAAACAATTTTGTCAACATCACAGGATACAAAATAAATCTGTGTAAATCATTTGTACATTATCAACAAAACCCAGCAGGAATAGTTAGAATGAGAAATTGCATTTAAAATAGAATGTATAAAATACTGCAGGGAGACTATCTACCAAGATACATAAAAACTACAGGAATACAACTACAAAACATTCTTTACAGAAATATAGACCGGAATAATTGGAAAAACATTAACTGCTCATGGGGAGAATATACCAATATAATAAAAAATGCCAATATTACTTAATTACTCAGATTATTCTGTGCTCTACCAATCAAATTAGCAACAGATCACTTGAAAGAGACGGAAAAAATATTAACAAAATTTATCTGGAGGAAAAGGTCAAGAATCTTAAGACAAATGAGAGGAGGGGGAGGGGGAGGGAGGGAGGGGGAGAGAGAGAGAGAGAGAGAGAGAGAGAAGGCCTAGCAGTACCAATTATAAGTATATCATAAATAGCAGTAATTATCAAACTTATCTGGTACTGATTATAAAGAAGCAACTGAACAAAAGTCAAGTAGTGTTTAATAAATTCAAAGATTCTAACTACTGGGATAAGGACACAATTTGACAAAAACAGTTCGGAAAACTGTCAAGTAGTGTGACATTAAATCAATGGTGTTGGTTGTAAGCCATTTCATACTACACACCATGGGAGCAGCTAGGTGGCACAGTGGATAGAGCTCCAGTCTTGGAGTCAGGAGGACCTGAGTTCAAATCTGATGTCCGACGCTTGACACTTACTAGCTGTGTGACCCTGGGCAAGCCACTTAACCCCAACTGCCTCATGGGGTAAAAAAAAAAAAAGATTGACCAAAAAAAAAAAAGAGAGAGAGATAACTATGCTTATTTCTTACAAAGGGCTTTTTTTCTCCCTTCAACTTGGGAGAAGGGGGAGTATAAAAGACAGAGGGGCTAGGGACATGGTTGCCAAAAAAAAAAAAAAAAGTTTTATAAATGAACAGTAAAGAACAGAAGGTAGCCCAGAAGGAATCACAGACAAGCAAGACAACTTTGAAGGTGACATGATGAATTTTATACTTAAAAAGAAAAGCAAGCTACACATAATGCAAATTTATAAAAAAAAAAAAACAAAAAAACATGCGCTACAATCAAGGCTAGATTTGGTCAAAGGAAGGCTTAATATCCAATATGATAAAAATGCAGTTTCATGAATGTCAAAGTCTTTAAATTCAATGCCAAATCATGTCAAACAAGAGACTGCAGCAAAAGGAGGACATATTGCATATTACAAATTTTTTAAATATGTAAAAAGTTTTCATATTTATTATATAAGTCAGTGAGTTATTTTATCTTGTCCCCCATACTCCTGTACTTAAGATTAGTGGACATAAATCCCCCCTTTTTGAGGAAAGAAGAAAACACACACAAGCAACAATATCTAAAGGATAGTGGGATTTTTTTTTTCATCCCGATTGTACCATAATGCTTCCATTAAGACAAACACAATAAAAACAATGCTAATACAGTGTTAAAAATAAAACTTCTTACATTAGATACAGTATATTATAGTTGAAATCATTCCTGTCTACTCCTAGCTATAGGTGTGCAAATGGACATACTTCCATTAACAGTAAAAGCTCTGTGGGAATCTATGTCTGTCATTTTAGGATCAACTTAATTAAGTTCATAGAGGCTAATCAACTAGAAGAAATGAAGTTTATAAAACAAAACATTCATTAATTTCTGGCTATTAAGATACAAAGGATTAACAACCTACAAAAATGAACAAGGTAGGAGCAGCTGGGTGGTGCAGTTCAAATCTGGCCTCAGACCAAACACTTGACACTTACTGGCTGTGTGACCCTGGGCAAGTCACTTAACCCCATCTGCCTTAAAAAAAAAAAAATGAATAAGGTATCCATAGTAACAAAATGACAGATAATTATTAGGAGACAATAATAACAATTGTTGTTGTTCAGTCATTTTAGTCACATCCAATTCTTCATGACTCCATTGGGGTTTCCTTGACAAAGATACTGAAATAGTTTGCCATTTCCTGCTCCGGCTCATTTTACAGATGAGGAAACTGGGGCAAACAAGGTTAAGTGCCTTGCCCAGGGTCAAACAAGTAGTTAGGTATCTATGGCCAGATGAGTCTTCCAGATGCCAGGTTGGGTACTCTATCCACTGTACCATCTAGCTGCCCTAATTCATAGTATTTATATAGTGCTTTAAGGTTTGCAAAGCACTTTACATAAGTTATCTCATTTAAACCTCACAACTCTGAGAAGTAGGTGCTAATATTATATTCATTTTACAGATGACGAAACTGAGAGAAGTTAAGTGACCTGTTCAGGGTCACAAAGCTATTAAGTATCTGAATCTGCATTTGAACTCAGGTCCTCTTGAATCCCAATCCAGCCCTCTACCCACTGCACCACCCAGATGTATATTCATTAAAATTTATCTGAGCAAGTCAGCTCAATTACACTGGTTGGTCCTGTTCTTTGAGAACCTAGAAAAGTAGACTTGATTACAACACTTTCTTATAAATTTGTTTCAGTATCTAATATCAATTTGAATGCGAAAATGTTTCTTATGCATGTAGAAAACTGGATGTCCCAAAAAACAACTTATTTTATGTTTTGCCTGATCCAGTGACATCTGCTACATAAAGTATATTTGTATAAAATTTTGGTTCTCTGCTTTATTTCATTACTGTTTCCTAAAATGTAATAATTAGGTAATGTCTTGTTTGATTTTCAGTACTGATTTTCAGTAACATTTCTGAAAATGTTAATTTTCAGAAAAGTTACTCAAGTAATATTTCTAAACAGTGATTCTATAAAAACAGACAATTTTAAACAATTTCCTCAGTTTTGGATCATGGACATTTAGGAGCTGGAAGGGTCTTTGGAAATCACCTGGTTCAATTCTCTTTATTTTAAATAAATAAACTAAGGTCCAAGTTAATTTGTCCAAAATCACACATAAGAGTTTGTGGCAGAACGTGGACTAAAACTCAGGTATCCTAGCTCCAAGTCTGGTGCTGTTTGCATCCATTACAATGACTATACAGTTACATGAGAATTCCAAGTCAAACATAAGCTGCCTGGTTTTTGTAAAAGAGATGACATGCATTTCTCTAGGCGCAGACTAGAGCCTCACTAGATTACTTCTAATGTGCTTTTGGCAAAGCTAAGATCAGACAGCAACTGAAATTCACTACTTTTTAAAATAAGCACATGCAAAGGATACTGACAAATAAAATGACATAGCTAAAGGGTTTGACATCCTTTATTTCATATTGTTTTCCCAAAAAGTTTGCCAAATTAAAAAAAATTTGTTTTGCATCACCCTCAATGGTGCCAATTTTGAAGCCAACCCAAACAAATGTCTCATACTGTCCCCTGTGTAAATTTTGCCCCTTTAAAATTTCAGTAATTTATAAGCAGGAATTATGCCACATAATTTTGTATCTTTCCCCATGCCTAGCAAAAGGTTAGGTCCATTCATTCACTCCCCAACTTATTTAGTATATTTTATGCTTGTCTACCAATACAAATTTTAAATAAGTCCATAATACGTTACAGACATTCAAGAAGATTTTCTTGAATTGAATTATATGAATTTCATACTCCTGAAAGAAATACTATGATAAAGAAACACTAAAATATTGGATAAGAAGTATTAGCAAAAATACTACAGGATAAGTGCAAAACCCACAGAATTTATACAGGAATAAATTACAGAAAAAAAAATCAGACTACCTGCTAGATAAATAATGGCATCTATAACAACCAAGGAAAATTGCAGGTATCTGAATTATGCAAATTTGATCATTACAACTTAGTAGAAGTGATTATAAGATGGAAACTTACTAAAGGTGTTTACCACTACCATGAAGTATTCCCACCAGGCCTGTCCCTCCTGGAAGCTGAGATTACCAGCATGTGCCATCAGAGCCTGTCCTTTTACTTCTTTTGTCAGATTTTTCCCTACCACCATTTCTGTATTCCAAATATGTCAATCTTTCTTTTGCTTCTTTGGAGAAAATCTCTACTATGGATTTAATTTTTTCTTCTAATTTGCTGATTTATTTTATTTCTATAGTAGAAGCTATAATTTCTGACATTCCTAATGTTTTTATCTTTATAGATTCTATTTCTCTTTTGAACCACTCTGGAATTTCTTTTTATTGATTCATACTCTTCTAGAATCCCACATGACTGTTTCAATAAGTACTAGGTCATTTCTTTTGTTTTATAATATCTGTTAAAAAAAGCTTTATAATCAGATTTAGTACTCATTCTCTTAGGTTTAGAACCCTTGGTGTTCACTTATCTATTTGTACTATGGTTTTTTGCTGA
The DNA here is from genome assembly GCF_900497805.2 of Vombatus ursinus. Lineage (NCBI taxonomy): Eukaryota > Metazoa > Chordata > Mammalia > Diprotodontia > Vombatidae > Vombatus > Vombatus ursinus. The sequence continues at coordinate 141,820 of NW_020944605.1, forward strand.
GTTTTCTTCCTCTTGAAATCTTAGCATTTTAAAAGCCTTCTTTCTTTATATTCCCCCGTCATTTCACTTTTTGAATTCTCCCCATTTTGAGGTACATACATCATCTCTTCCTACCTAATAGTCTTTGGCCTCTTCTCACATTTAGGGTTCATTGGCCTGAGTTCCAATCCTGTACAGTGGAGGGTGAACCTCTGCTAGGTTTTCCACTGCAGCCACCCACACTGGTCTCTAGCCCTTCCTCCTTTCCATTTCCACCTGAGCTGAATCAGTTATCTGCCACTTTCTGCAAGGGAGAGGGTGGAGATGGAGAAATATTCTAATGAGAATCTCTATAGTTCTGAGGGTCCCTAACATAAGATTGGCCCTAGACAGAATGCTTCCTTCCCTTCTTCCTCCTCACATAAGTTGAGATTCTATATCGGTGGAATCACTCTCTGCCCCTTGTTTCAGTGGGGGACCAGCAGGAGGTAAGATGTGTTAGCCATGTCTCTGCAGCATAAGGGGATCCCAATTTTATGGGTTCCAAACACACACACAGAGGTTGGTTTGTATATACCTGCTTGAACTGTGAAGGATGATGGGGAAAGATGTTAGATGAGTGCTTTAAAGATTAACATTTTACTATTTTAATTCATAAGGATTTAACCTTATCAGTGTTTTCTTTTTGGTACTACTGGATGCAGTTATAACCACCTTATTTCTGGTGCATAATTCCTTTTTAAAATCTTTTTTTGAGAGTCAATAAGTTTGAAGAAAGTTCCTAGCCCACAATATTTTTGGTCCTATGACCCTGAAGAATACTCCTCCAAAACTTTATATTGATTGTAACAAAAGAAGAGATGAACATCTAAGGTAAGTGTATGTCATTGTCACAGAAATCACACAAAGTCCAAGTCAAGGAGAGTTTTTCTACAAATGCTGAAGTCTTCCAGATGTTCCTTCACAGATGGCATTATGCTGATTGCATCAAACTCTCGAATATTGCAGAATCTCCTAAATTATATCCATAATCATTATGAAGATTTTGACTTAACTATCCACACAGGAAAAGAACAAGTGGATGAAAAACACAGCTGAATGGACAATCAAGATATCTTGGACAAGTGCTCACTTCAGCAACACAGACACTAAAACTGGAATGCTATAGAGAAGATAAGCAAGGCTCCTGTGCAAGGATAACATGCAAATCTGTGGTGTGTTTCATATTTTTTTCATTCTTTTTTTTTAATGTTTGAGTCTTCTTGCATAAATTAACTAATATGGGAATGTTTTACATGATTGAACATATATAACCTTTATTAGATTACTACCATTGGGGGGGGGTAGCATGGGAAAGACAGAGGGAGGGAGGGAGGAATAGAACTTGGAACTCAAAACTTAATTTTAAGAGTTTAAGATTGTTTTAACATATAATTGGTGAAAAATAAAATGTTATTTTAAATATATATATATATATATATATATATCTTGAACAATCATTGAGAAATGACAAGTAGTTGAATACAGAACTGAACAGCAAGAAAAGAATGGGCTAGATAACCACTGGGAAATTTACAAGTCTTTTTTTTTAATTATTACAAGCTTCTCCCTGAAACAAAGGTCCACATTTTTTAACACCAATATTCTGCAAGTCTTGTATAGCTACAAGAAAGGGAATTATATTCCATTTTCCAAAAAATTGAAACTGAAGGGCACACAAAGAGCAATGCAGAAGCACATGAGGGTGGGAGGAGATAGGTGGTGGTGAAGCAAACAAGCAACACATTACAAACACGGATTAGAAAGGAGAAACAAGTAAAGATTCTAAGAAAAGATATACAGAAGCAAAAAAAAAAAAAAAAAAGACAAGCAAGGGACAACTAATGGATAGCACACCTACCCATGTCAAAAGAACAAAAGGCCCCAGACAGGTTGGGTTAATCTGACTGTGACAAATTTATGGAAGGCCATGGAAAAGGGCTGCAAAGGATAGGAATGCATGAATGTATTGCAATATGCAACCTTGGAGAGAATATCCACATTGATGAGATTACAGATCCATCTGAGTATAACAGAGTACTACAAACTATAGGCCAAGATAATTTTATAAGTTACAAAAAATACATTCTCTAGAAACTAAGTCAACAATGACAATCTTTTTCAATATTGATTCATCATCATACACAGAAGTTATGGTTTATTATCATTATATCTTTTTAAAAGGATAAATTATGTCCTTATTTTCTTTTCAAAAAGCTGTATTTATTCATGTTTTTGGCATTGTTACCGAAGTCATATTCTCTTTTGAAAATCAGAAAAATAAAGCTAGATCTAGGAGATTAACTGATGAATAAGTATGAATTCAATAAAAAAAAGATGGGTCACACATTGGCCAATTCCGCTCCAATACAATTTTGATTTAATTTTGTTACCGTATTTCCCAAATCAAAAATTGGTACCTGTTGTCTCACAAAACAAAAGCAAAAACGTTTCCTTAATAAAGTCACATTCTTGAAACCAGGACTATCACAGCAAATCTAGGATTTACCATTATTGGAAATGTAAGTCTTATGCAGAAACTCCACTCACAGAAAGTCAACTGCTAAGAAACCCAAAAAGGGGAAGAGAATATTGGCTCATTCTCTTTCACCCATAAGACACTGCACATCCCTGATAGGCCTCCTGTCTCCTGGTTCCTATAACTTCTAATCAGGTTCTTTACCTAATAGCATTTATGCATTTTCAGTTAACAGTTCTGAATATCAAGACAACAGCAATCAGCTCCTTATAAACCTTGTTCAAAACCTTAATCTCAAGTCAAAGGAGGCAGTCAACTATCAATTCTTTATATCTCTTCCCAAAAATACAATTAAGGGAAAATACTAAATAGATTACAAAGTAAAAACAGTTTTAGAATCATAAAAAAAACTAGTTAAGTAAGCAATAAAATTTAGTTGCCAAAATAAGAAAAAAATGCTTATAAGGCTACAACAGGAATGTTATATATAAGATGAGCAAGGAAATCTTACCTTTGTTTTTTAATTGACAAGGGCTTAACTAGGGCACTACGTCCAATTTGGAACACCACAGACCAAGTTGGTGGATAACTCAAGCTGCAAAGAGCAAGAACAGTAAATTACAAAGATTTTTTAAAATGTCTTACTGGTGCTTGAAAAAAAAGAAATCACTGTCACTCTGTGGTCATCAGTCTACCCTAAAAGAATCTTAACTTATAACTAAAAATAACTAATAAATAAAGTTAAGCAAAACATGATTGGGAGAGATATAAACAGATATAAAAAGTAGCTATAAAAGAAAAATGCAATATATGTAAAAGGTTTTCATGGAAAGGAAAATAGTAAATTGCTCAAGTTTTCTGGAAATTTCAAAGGAACAAAATTTGGTTAAACCAGTTTGGCAATTTTGAGAGAAAAAAGCACACCTGTCTGTCTTGCCCTGGCCCCTCTTTGTGGTTGAGAAGGAAGATGTAATCTATACAACAGAGCAGGCTAACATGAAGCCAAAGCAGGCAGCAATGGTTTTTAGAAGTCTGGGCCTTCACAGAAAGTTAACAGGGATATTGCAGCTGCAAACTTGGCAAGCTCCTGAGTCCCTGCTGCTCAGAGAGATGTGGAAGCTTTAAATAACTTCCTATAATGTTGCAGAGAGCCACCCAGCCCTGGTGCAGGATTATTAAATTTTAATGACCCTAAGCATAAAACTAAACTGAGGACCTTTAAAAGCCACAGAAATGAACTGAAGGTCTTTAAAATTTAAATGATACCATGCTGAGGCTAGGTAGTTCCCTGGCACAACAGAGGGAACTATTTTAAGTTCCCACAGTTCAAAGCGTGCAACAAATAGTCAAAGAACACATACCTTCGTATGTGAGAAGCAGCTGGGCAGTATCACTTCCCTAACTTATTTGCTGTCCCATACCCTACCTCAGGATCATTAGAGTTGAAATGGACCGTAGAGGTCATCTATACCATTGGTGTCAAACTCAAACTGAAATGGGCATCATTAAACCTTACATAAAGATCCCTATGAACCACATATTGACTTAGTTTTAAAATGTAATTATCTATGTTTCATTGTATTTTTGGTTATTTTGTTAAATACTTCCCAATTATGTTTTAATCTGGTTTGGCTGAGTGTGATAGGCTGTGTGTTTGACAACTCTGATCTAGTCTATTCCACTCATTCTTAAGCCAAAAACCACCCAAGTATTAAGTAGTAAAACCAGGATTCACACCTATGCCCACTGACTCTAGTATTCTTTCCACTGTACCATGCTGCATCTCATGTCTTAGTTATTAAAGATTTTTGACAGAAGACATTTTGCCAACTTTTAAAGAGCTTAATATTTAAAGTATGTAATGTTAGGTAATATTACCATTATAGAGCCCAGGCATAAAGTCAAAATTAAAAGATCTAGGTCAACGCAGGAATGATAAGCAATTCTGATGTGAACAGGGCCACAAGATGCCTAATGTAACCAAAAGGGAAAGAACTAGAATTAGCAGACATATCAGAAACTAATGTGAACTAATTCAAGCACTGAAGGGCAATAATAGTAAATAATACCAGCTTACATTTATATAGTGCCTTATATATATTTGATCCATAAATATTCATGATAACAATTTGCTCAAGAGGTCTAAAACTTTTTGACAATAGCAAAAACCCTGATCCTTACGCCTTCTCATCAATAGACTTCACTGGCAGAGCTAAAAAAATACCAGGAATGGATCTATATCACATGCCCCAGGTTATCAGTGTAAAAAAAAATCAACAAAGCAAATAGGTTATATGTACACAGACTCAATGTTTTTAAGTACTGAATGCTGGTAAAGGGCATCAAGTTCATGCCATCCAATAATTGGCTACAGGATCTGGGGATATTTAACTTGAAAAAGTCTTAGGGGTGTTTTCAAGTAACCAAAATGCTCTCATGAGGAAAAAGAAATAGAAGGCCAAACTCAGAGTAATGAATTTAAGTTGCAGGGGGTCACTGATGAAACAAAATTTTCTTAATACAAGTATTTATTAAGCACTTGTGTGTTAACCCTTACAATAAGAGCTATCCAAAAGTATAGCGGGTTACCTTGATACAGTAGATCACCTTTCTTACTTAAAGTTTTTCCAGCAAAGGCAGAATGACCACTTGTCAAGTATGTGTAGAGAGGATTTTTTTTTTCAGATATGGGTTGGACTAGATTCCCTATAACTGATATTTTATGATTCTGTGAGTTTAGGGAAGGAAGAGAGCAAGGCAGCTGATCCACTCAAAATTACACAGCTGAGACTCAGAGTAAACCCAGAAAGAGACAGAGTTCGTAGGCAGAACTGGCAAAAGTTTCCTCACCTGGGAGTTCCCTATACCAATGAAATCACAATTCTAATCTCTATCTCTACTGTTAATGTAAAACTACATCTTTTCATTAACCATGGCTATGAAAAGATACAATATAGGATTTGAATAGTGGACAAGGGAGTGATTCAAATAATCACTTTTTTTAGAACTTGGAAACCTTGTATATATATTTAAAGGGAAAGAAAGGAGGAGACTAATGATAATGATGACCCAGCGAGTGGGAGAGAATCTGAAAGGAAGATCTATAGTACCTGGGAAGTATTCCAAAGTAATTAAATTATTCTCAAGTAAATATAACATTACTTTACATAAAGAGAAACAATAGTGCTAATATTCTTGACAAAGTAGGTGACAAGTAGGGCTTTTAAGGAGGTAGAAAAATTCCAAAGAACAAGGGAACTAGGGTTAACTGGCTAAAACCATTATACTAATGATTATTATATAAGGCAAAAATTATAACCCAGCATATTCCCTTAAGCAGAATTTACATCCTAATCTCAGGACATGAAAATTTTAAGAGTCAAAATCTTAAACATTACAGATCAAAGAATTCCAGAGTTAGAAGGGGTTTTGGTGACCATGTAATCCAACTCATGCCACCAAAAGAACCACCAAAAGAATTCCACTGAAATGTATCTCCTCCTGCCTGACTTATTCTTCTCAGGTTTCTTTGCTGTCCCAGTCCTTATGTGAGTGTACTCTAAGGCTCTGTCCTGCTTTCTCTTGTCTCTATATATTCTCTAAGGTTCAACTATTATGTTAATGCAGATAACTCCTATGTCTACATATACTACTCCATATTATATTTGCTAGATAGAGTTGCCTGATATACCATACACACCTTAAATTCATGGCCAAGGCAGAATTCATCTTCTCCCCAAAATTAGTCTCTCTTCCTCATACCCCTATTTCTGCCAAAAACACCAGGTTTCATTCACTCAGGCTCATAACCCAGGGGTCATCCTCATCTCTTTCCCCTGATTCACTCCCAGTGATTCACTCTGAAGTGAGAATCCACTCACAGTGGGTTCGTCCACTCTGGTGCCAAGTTTTATCAAATCTATCCGTACATCTCCTGCATCCTGCCACGTCAGCCCTTCATCACTTATCCTACTGAAATAGCCCAGTCTTCCTGCCTTCAGTCTCTTCCCTCTCCAATAAATCCTTCACACAGCTGCCAAACTGATATCTCTAAAGCACAGGTCTGACCATGTCATTCTCCTGCTCAAGATGATTCAATGGTTCCATCTTCAACATGGCATCACTGTCAGAAACTCAATTTATTTCCAAGTCGTCACCAACCCTATTGCTTGTTCCAAACTTTTCTTTTTGGTACAAGTTATCTTCTTCCAGGACTATATTCCTTGAATAGATGGGCTTTAAAAAATAATCAGCACAATTTAAATGTCACTGGAGAGTCTAACAACTCTCAATTATTCCAATTGAAGGCTTTTTAATGATTAAAATCTTTTATGGAGGGGTACCAGTTCAGGAAGGATACTGACAAACTGATGGGTGTCCCCGGAAGGCTGAGCATGAGACATTGCCATAGGAAAACTATTTGGAGAAACTAAGTTAAGAAGAAATAAGAGAAACACAAATATTTAAAGACCTGTCTTGTGGGAGAAGGATTATATTTGTTTTACCTGGCCCTGTACTAGCAGCAAAGTTGCAAAAAAAGGTATTATTGGCTATAAGGAAAAACTTTAACCATTAAAGCTATCCAAAAGTGGAATGGACTGCCCCAGCAGGTGGTGGGTCACCCCTTACTAGAGTGCCTTCAAGTGAGGACAAGATGACTCTTTGTTGGTAATGTAGTAAAAGTCTTGTTCAGATACAGTTTGGATCAGAGGCCATGAAGAATTCTTCCAAATATGAAATTCTATCCAAATATGAAATTCTAGAATTCTTTTTTGTAATTGTTTAATTTATGAAATAACACAAGTATTTCTATACTAGTTGAATAAAAAAAGATGATTGCACATAAAACTGCAAATCTATTATGTACTAACTTGCTGTTCCTTTTAAATATATAATAAAGTTATCATGTAATTAATTCTTGGTTGTCCTTTTGTTGTGCTATACCTGCAAAGACATGATCTGTGACTTATAAGAAACATAAAAACTACCAAAGTAGTATTTACAAGAAACACTACAGGAGTGATTCATAACATTTTTTGTGTCAATTAATCAATCAGTAAACATTTATTAAGTGCCTTCAGGCACTGTACTAAGTCTAGTGAAGCCTATGTATTCCTTCTCAGAATAATGTTCTTAAATGCATAAAATAAATATACAGGATCCCAAAGGAAATCATTATAATAAAATACAGTCATCAAAACACTGAGAAATCAAATTTACAGCCCATGCTAAGAACCTCTGCTCTAGAAGATCCCTTGAAACCAAAACAATTCAGGATCCTCTAAAACTCAAAATCACAAAACACAAAGTCAGAAAGGAGTGGTAAAGGTGAGTAGATGAGTAGAGAAGAGGGGAAAGAGACATCATTATTATTCATAAGTATATTGGTTTATCTCTAACATAAAAGGGGCAGTAGAGCTGAGAGGAAGGAAAAATCCTAAAGAACTTTCCAGTTTCTTCTAAATCAGGTCTTTAACAATATAGTTTCACTATTATGTTTTTAATAAAATGGAAACACTTCACTATAATATAAATAGTGATATGAATTTTAACATTTCAAAAGTTGTGTCCAAATAATGTTCTGGAAAACTACATATCCATTTATCTCTGACCAACACCTGTTTTGTTGTGAATTCTCACAAAAATAATTTCCATATGTATATACACATATATGTGTGCATGCATTTTATGTTTAGGTATACATATGTATCTACAAGCACGTGTGTGTGTAAATATGCAAGTATGTGTATATAACCTTATGTCAACATTTGTAAGGAGGAACAGCGTATATTCTTTAGATCAGAGAATTCAATCCATCTTATTTATATTTTTACTCAGCTAAAAAGATTAAGCAAAATGCTTGTTCTTCAAAAATTTTCATGCAGAAACTGGACAGAGGCACCCAAGTGATTTTAGAAATGCTGTTTTGATATTATTTGAATTTCAGTGAGTTACCACAATTTATATACAAACACTATATTTACTAGAACAAAGGATTTTTAAAAAAATTATACTGTCCATATATAAGTATAAAGAGATTTCTTTAAACCTTAGGAAAATAATCAAAGGTATCTGAATACATACTAACTTTTTGGGTTCACCTACGTTTGATAAAGTGTGAGTGGTATTTCACTCAACAAAGGAAAGCCACTTCATGAGCAATAGCCTTTAGAGTCTTTAGTTCACACTATGAAAACTATGCCAACTTTCCATGTGAACACCACCACCTAAACTACTTGACACTCATTACTAATACTAGAAGTCATTTCTATGGCAGCAAAGATAAGCATTTCTAGAGGCGAGTGTGTGATGTGCAACATAAAAGATAGCTTTCTCTATGTGCTAGATTATATTTTTTCCTGGAATGTAACATAAGGGCCTATATGATAACTCAGAATGGCAACATAAGATACTAGGTATCATTTAATTAAACTTTTGGTATATGAGCCTATGTTTTTCTCAGAATACATGTTAATAGAGTTACCTACTCATCACTTCTTGTTATTCAAGCAAACTTGTTAGGTATATTAAATATCTTTCCCTTTATTCCAATTTGTCTCTTTAATTTAACATGAGAAAAGTATGCTAACTATAATCTTAAAACAGCAGAATATGGTACAAATTATGCTGTATTTGGAGTCAGAAGACTGAGGTTTGCATCCTGGCTCTCCTATATACCTGTGTGATTGGGGGGAAGAGAGGAGCTGGTTACTTAACTTATCTGGATTCAGTCTGCTTGTCTACAGAACAAATGAATTAGACTGGAAGACTCCTCAAGTCCTTTCCAGCTCTAAATCATGATGTTATGAACAACTCTGGTGGAGATCAAAAAATAATTTATAATTTTGGAGCTATGTTTATTTTTAAAAGTGAGTATTACATGAAATGGCCCATTTGATTCAGATCCTATTTGTACTGGACAGACTTTTAATAAGGTCTTTTTGAAATGGATGACATAGGGCAGCTAGGTGGTGCAGTAGATAGAGCACTGGGCTTGAAATCAGGAAGACTCACCTTCATGAGTTCAAATCTGGCCTCACACTTACTAGCTGTCTGACCCTGGGCAAGTCACTTAACCCCAATTACCTCCAAAAGAAAAGCAAAAAAGTAAACAATGTTCCAAATTAATCAATGGTTAAAAGATACGAACAAACAGTTCTGAAAGGAAAAAAATCCAAGATACCAATGGCCACAAAGAAAGCTCCAATTAACTAATAATTAGAGAAATATAAATTAAAGTACCTTTAAAAAATAAATAACAATAAATGGATGATATGGCATACTGTCAGATAATTTCTGCTAAACAGCACCCAAAAAAAGTATAAATATAAATCAAATACCTTAATGATCAACATAACATCAAAATTCATGATCACAAATGAGTGATATAATTGCTATATCTCTTGTTAATCTTCAGAACTAATGTTTCTGAATTTACAGAATATTCCTTTTTGAAAGGTTTTCAAATTTAAAATCATCGTAGTATTTTTTCAAAGATAACATCATACCACAAAAAAGATTTATGAAATAAAAAATATAATATATTCAACTATATGCTCTATTTCTGGCCCTGGCCTATTCAACACTTTTTATCAATAACTTGAGAATATAGGTAGTATATTTATCAAATTGGAAGACACAAAGCTGCCAATGATACTTAATAAATAATATGTCAGAATTGGGTATTAAAAAACTTTTTAAGACTGTGGACTAAAACTAATAAGATGAAATTAATTGGGATGAATATAAAGATTTCCACTTTTTTTAAAAAATCAACTCAAGTATAAGATGGAAGAAACTTGGTTCATTTTAAAGGATTTAGGGACTTTACTGGATGGCAAAAATGATGTGTCAACAGTGTGATATATCAATCAAAAACATAATTCTAACTCAGACTCCATTAACAAAAACAGAAGGTCCAAAAAAGGGAGGTGATAATTCTATTGTATTCTACCCTGATCCAACCCTGGACACCAAATTTTAAAAGTGTCATTGACAAGCCACAGCAGGATCATTTAAAAGATCTAAAGACAGTTAACTTGGAGAAGACTTAGGGGATCATATTTTCACGTTTATGTTCTGTTTGCCTCAGAAGGCTAAATTACTCTGAGTGAGGAGTGATTCATCATAAATAGAGCAATCTGAAAATGGAATGGGCTGCTTCAGCATACAGTAGGTTCTCTAAGTGGATGCTAGATGATTTCATCTTACGGATGTTGAAGGTTTTTACAATGACTGGACTCTCTCAACAACAGTATTCTATGACTGAATGACAGGTCTGATTCTACCAGCAGAGCACATTCAAATATTTTCATCCTATACTCTGAAGGTTCAATAATTTAGAGGGTACTATGACCAAGTTTAGCCTAAGCCAATACCTCTTTATTCTGCTAGTAAGCAAAAATAATTACAATCAGGTAGACTTAACATTCTTTAAGCTATGACAAGCATTACTGGATCCGAGCTCACTGATGTGTGTATATTATCCATATGAATCACAAACTAGCCATACCTTCTCCTGTACATTTCTTCTTCCACCTCTCCTCAAAAAAGGATCTCTCCCAAAGGGCTATTGCCCTTCATTTAGGCCTTTCTACATTTTGCTGGTACCCATTCAGAACTCAAGCTAGCCATTTGTTGTTATCCTTCATTTTTGCCAACCGACCAGCCTTTCTCCTCTCCGGTCATACTTTTCCTGAATGATAAGTCTTGTGCTACTTCTTGCATCCAAGTAATCACTGAAAATATGCCGCAGACTACTTAGGCCTACCATGCACTTCACCATTGCCCTTTGAGTCTGCTACAGCTTTGATTCTTCAAAGATTTCTGCGGTCTAAAATGTGCAACATACAGCATTACCAGAAGAACATTAGTATAAAAAAGATGGATGTTTGTGTCAGGGAACAATATGGGACTATTAAAAACACTACAAAGTTTTCCAAATAAAAACTAGTTTCTTATATGAACACTTAATTCTGGGTCCAGATCATCGTCCTTTAGCACCTCTCCTCGATAAACATAATAATCTATCAATTCAATGAACTAACCATGCAACAACCTGTCAGAGTGTGGAAAAAAAGCATTTTAAATCCATTTGCTTTTTTACTGAAGATTTTTAGGTTAATCTGATGAATATTAATAACGTCCTGAGAGCAGGAGTTTGATTTGGAATTCTGACTTGATTTCTTCTATGTAGCATACTCCTGGTATCAAAATTTCATATACCAGAATGGCAAATTCTCAATAATATATATTCTTAGAGTCTCATGGAGCATTAAAAGGTTAAACAGGGGTGGGGAACCTGTGGCCTCAAGGCCACATGTGGCCCTCTAGGTCCTTAAGTATGGCCTTTTGACTGAATCCAAACTTCATGGAACAAATCCCTTTAATAAAAGGATAAAAGGATTTGTTCTATAAAACTTGGACCCAGTCAAAGGGCCATGGTGGAGGATCTAGAGGGCCACATGTGGCCTCGAAGCCATAGGTTCCCCATCCCTGGGTGAAAGAATTTGCCAAAGATCATGTGTCAGGGGAAGGATTTGAACACAGGTCTTTCTTATTCTAGGACAAGACTGCTATTCACTGTGCCACAGCACATCTCAATAATGTCCATAAAACACTGAAATATGGTTCTTATCTAATAGCAATGTGAATTTAGTCATGGAAAATGCCTAATAAGATCAGAAGGCATTAAAGAATCTTGACTTGCTATCAATGAAGGGGAAGAGAATATGTGAAGGAAAGAGGTTAAAGGAGTACATTTATTTACCTTATTTTCCAGCTACTTACTTAAAACTTAAATTATTCTCTTTTATTTCCCTTTCAAGTATTAGTCTAACTCTAATGCGTCATTCCTGAGGCCTGGGATCTCTTGTGCTCCAAGTTTTAGATGCCTAGAGTTACAGATAATCATATATTTTCAAAATGGGAAAATATGTGATATCACTTTCAAATACTTCTAGACTTGGCATTAGAAGGACTTAGGTTCAAGCCTCGACCGTAAAACTTATTAGTTGTGTCACCCCCAGGAGAGTCACCACTTCTGTAAGCACCACTTTCCTTATCTGGCTTATTATGAAGAAACCACTTTGTAGACTTCTAAAAGCGTTACATAATGTAAACTACTAAAGGCAGCACGGATGAGTGGAAAGAGCACTGGATTTGACATCCCAGGAGATGGTTTTAAATGCTAGTTCAGTTACTAATTAGCTATATGAACATGGACAAGTTACTTAATCTCTCCGAGCCACACTTTTCTCATCTATAAAATGCGTATAACAACTCTTGAAGTATCTACCTCATAAAGTTGTTCTGAAGCTCAAATAAGATAACATCTACAAAGCACTTTGCAACCTTATCTCACCTTGAGTTTCCACACCAATAAAATGAGGGGATTGGACTAGAAAGCACGGAGTCCCTTCCAGCTCTAAATCCTATGATGTTTTCCACAGGGCAATTTTTCCCAGGGCAAGCCTTGGTAGCCAGTAATTTAAACCTTCCTGCTAATGGTTGAATGCACTATGTGCCACTTTAATAAGAACCAACATTTCTTGAATTATTCTGAACTTTTAATTGTTAATCAGTAATTCATAATGCAAAAACATTATTCTTTAAAAATAACTTATCTAATGACTGTACTTAGCATTAATTATATCTGACATAAAACTGAAAGAGTAATTGGAAATTTCAGTAAGAAATCTAGAAAATCTTTACAACTGGCAGAGTTTGTATAACAGTTTAAATTAGAAGATTTAACATTTTAATTTAACTTAATTTAAAGAATGAAAGTCATTTGGCTTTTTGGGTAGAAGCCTTGTGAAAGATCTATGGAATGATACTGCAAAGAATCATAGAGAATTCGACATGAGGAATAAATCCCTACACTGACGAAAAGATCATGACTCAATCAAAACCTGAGGTAGAAAAGAGAATAGGTTGGGTCCTTGTATATCTTAAATACTTGGAGAATTTCTGAAGCCCACACTGGTGGATCACTGACAGTTTGGCACATGAGACCACTTTTCTGAAGTCTGGAAATGAGATCCACCATTACCACTTTGAAATACTAATCATGTGACCCATCAGAATGTGAACACAGACCTCTATCAATCAATTAACTCATATTAGGCTGATACAGAAAGGGGGTGAGGAAGAGACAGGGGAAGGGAACAATCTCTGTCATAGTTTTTGCTATGCTCAGTTCCACCATGCACAATTTTAATGGTTCAATTTAGTCTTCCATTGCCTTCCATGGGCATGAAGTTAGATGAGCGAGGTTTCTGCCATAAAGTAATATGTTAGCCATAAAGTATTATCTGTAAAGTCAGTACTAGGGAGTCTAGCATTAAATGGAATGCAAAACTTGACTCCTAGAAGTATTGGTAGGGGCAGCTAGGGGCCACAGTGGATAGGAGCACAGGCTCTGAAGTCGTGAGGACCTGAGTTCAAATCCAGCCTCAGACACTTGACACTAACTAGCTGTGACCTTGTGTAAGTCACTTAACCCAACTGCCTAGCAAAAAAACGAAAACAAACAAAAAAAGTATTGGTTATTTCCTATGAATATCATGCCTTTTTATTTTGATTCAAAGATTACATACTTTCTCAGTTTTGTGTTATATTAAAAAATTAAGATAATTTTCACAAGTTCTAAACAAAGCATACTAACATTGAAATAATCAAGAGAATATTAATACAGAAGATCTACTTTAACAGAAGCCAAGAATGTTAAATGAAACCTTTCAATTACCTCTTTATAACTACACAAGACTGTGGGGTTCACTTAGAGGTTAAATGATACACTTGTTTGTAACCAGCATAATTTGATACTCTTATTATTTAATAAAAAAAAAACCTTTAAAATACATTATGTGATATGGCGGCATTTAGCAATAGCAAAATGAACAAAACAATAAATGGCTAATAATAACATTTGGCTTTTCTTTTTCCAATGATTTTCAATTATTTTTACACTCAATAAACACTATAGACTAATATACAAACAAGGCTTCAACTCTAGTCTTAAAAAATATAACTACTTTCTACCTAGTTCCTAAGCTTGGGGCAAATAACAGAAAGGTGATGATACATGTTTGGGAATCTGCACAACACAGTAACAAATTCACAGAAAATAAAGAACGCAGTGCCAAATGGGCATAGGAAGTGCCAAAATAAGGAACAGAAATAGGGACAGTCCTAATAAGAGTAAGCTTGAATATAACTCTGGAAACTGTGAAGGAACCACCTTTTGTCATGTGGAGATAATCGAAATTATCGTATGACAATAATACTTTCATAATAAGGCACTATCAAAATCAGGCAATAATCAGTCAATAAACAAGCATTATATAAATACAAAGAAAAGTTCCACTCTCAAGAAGCTTACACTCTAAAGAGGGAGACAAAAACAAAACATACAGAATAAATTCAAAGGGAATTAACACTGATAAATCCAAGTTAGTCAAATGTAAAGGAGACAGAGAATAAAGGGCACTAGCATGTAGAAGGTGGTACTTAAGTAGCATCACTGAGACAGAGATGAAAAGGGAGTGTATCTCATACATGGTGTGCAAAGTCAAGAGATGGGACAGTTGTGTGTGAGAAGCAAAGAGATGAATAGTTTGGCTGGATCACAGACTGTGGGAGGAGGAGAAACGTACAATGAGGTCTCAAAGATAAGTTGGGCTGGGGGGGGCGGGGGTGCAACTGACTTGAAAAGCTCAACAAAGAAGTTTATATTTTATCCTAGAAACAACAGGGAGCCTCTGGAGTTTACCAAGTAGGATAATTACATGTTCAGATCTGACCTTAAAGAAAATCTCTTTCACAACTATATGGGGAGAGTGGGGAGAGGTTTGAGGCAAAGAGACTAGGGAGAGGGTGGTCAACAGAATCAACAGCAACAGTAAGGTCAAAAAAGATAAGGGCTGTGAAATAAACAGATTTGGTAATTAAGAAATCACTGGTCACCAGTTTCAGCTAAATGATGAGACTGGAAATCAGATTAAAAAGAGTTGAGGGGTGAGAAGAGAAGAAGGAGAAGCAAGGAGACATAGCTTTTTCTAAGAGAAATGGAGGAGAGATATAGGTTAATGGTGCATTGGACAATAGTTTGAAGAAATGGTACGGTCTTAGTGAAGTTTTAAGGATAAGTCAGACAGGCATTATTTGAAGGCAGCAGGTAATGTTAAAGATTAGAGATCTAGAGGACATGATTAAGAGGGACAATTTTACTGAAAAAGACAGGTGGGATGGGATGAAGGTATTAGGGCTGCAATTGGCAAGAAGGGTCATTTCATAGTCAGAAACTGGGGGAAAGGAGTAGGGGATGATACCAAAGAGTTTTAAGATGAAAAGAAGAGGGAGCCCATGGAAAGCATTAGCAATAACGTAAGTGGTTTCCACTATAGGTTAATAAAAATACAGTAAAAACTCCAAAAATCAGGACCAAAAGTTAAATATATATGTGATAAAATATAAAAATACATACTTAATAAAATAAACATGATAAAATAACAAATTCCAAACTTATTTGAAAATACTAGCAAGGAATAGTGGAAATGAGATATTCCATTTGTGGTAAATCTCAGCCTAATCAACAACATAAAGTTTGCCTTACCACTAAAATTGAAATGGAGTACATCTGGTAACTCATGATTCAAAAAACGTCGTTTTCAAACTCTTTCCTGTAGACAACCTGACTATTCAGTGATCTCCTCAGTGCATATATCAAATCAAACATCAGATACAAACACCTATCGATTACCCATGATTATCTAGAGTTTAACATAATAACCAGTACCTAATATACAAACAAGCTTTATTCCAAAAGTTCCCTGAAAAGACAATTGTTTGGAACTCATCGCTCATTTTCCCATAGAAACAATGCTATACACAGTGGTTAGATTCCCAGGTTATCTCACAAAATTTGTTTAATCTACAAAGTACTTGAAATAATTCAATCCAAACATTTATTAACTACCCACTGCTACATGCAAAGCACTATGTTCAACTATAGGGAATCAGAGATTAGAGGGGAAATGTGCATACCTGTTCACAAGGACCTTACAAGAAAAAATGTTCAGAGTTCTAAGTTGGGAAACCAGGAATACACATCACCTCACCATAGTCTGGCAGCAGCATATTATTTCCCACACCTAAGGCAGTGAAAATTGAGAATCTCAAAGCTCAAAGTTACTGATAGCAGAACTCCAAAAGAGTGGCTACCTGGTAGGGAATGGTTGAGGCAGGTTAAGATAAAAAATCTCCAGGATCAAAAGTGAGAAGCTAAAGTATGGGTTGGCAGTCTGAGTAACATGACCAAAGCTCTGATGAACTGAAAGTTTAAAATGGGGGTACAGAATCAAAAATGAAAGCAAGGTAAAAAATGGGACATATAGAATGGGAAACAAAGTGACCTATGCTCAGTGTCTGCCATTCCTTGTCACCTAAAGTTGGGGGGAGAAGGACAGCTGAGGAGAAAGAGACTGCAAAGAAGGAAAACAAACTCTGGTTTGAAGGAAATTAATTTTCATTTTCCTTTCCCTTCCTCCAATAACCTCCTTACATGTACTAGAAGGGTAAGACAATGTCAGGAGGATGTCCAGACAGCAGCAGGGGCTGTATCAGTAAAAGAAAAGGAGAGGGAATAACAAGGGGAAGGAATTGCAGCACAGAAGAGGCAATTCTTGTGATCATCTTGCTGGATGATATATATCAGAGATGTTCAGTCAGGCACATGCAAATCAGGATTTTGCCAATACAGTACAGACATAATCACTGTCAATCTTAGTATCACACAAAATTTCATAGCTGGAAGTTACTTTAAGTCCCAACTCTACCTGAACAAGATAACCCTCTACAACATACCTGACAAGACTTCCAAAAAAGGGGATCTCACTACCTCCTAAAGGGACTCATTCCTCTTTCAGACATTCCTTTTTTACTGTATTTTTATTAACCTACAGTGGAAGCCACTTACATTATTGTTAATGCTTGCCATGGGCTTCCTCTTCTTTTCATCTTAAAACTCTTTGGTCATTCCCTATTCCTTCCTCCCAGTTTCTGACTATGAAATGACCTTTCTCCTTGCCAAGACCAGCCCCCTCTACCTTCACCACATCCCCTCCTGTTTTTTTTCAGCAAAACTGTCCCTCTCAATCATCTCCTCTAGATCTCTAATCTTTACTTTTACCTACTGCCTTTAAATAATGAGTGTATGACCTATCCTAAAAACTTCATTAGACCCTCAAACTATTGTTTGTTTTTCTCAGGTTCATAGATTTAGAAATACAAGGAACTTTAGAGGTTATTGCCTTATGTTGAACCTTAAAATGCCTCTAGACAATTTTCAGCACTTGTTCCTAGTTCTGCCTTGTGAGGACTAGAAGAATGAGACATTTTTTACTTCCAAAAACCTGATTTTGGGGGGGGGG
>NW_020944605.1:194750-202220 GCF_900497805.2 Vombatus ursinus
TTTTTTTTTTAGCTAAGAATATCCCTAAACTTCACAATAATGTCACCTCTGGTTTTGTCTTTGAAATAGATCTTGAACTTTCACTTGCCACCATTATATATACCCTGACTCTCAGGGCAAGTAAAAATCAAGGTTTTGTATTAAGGGCAGGTGCCAGTGGTTTGCACAGCAAAGATATGACAAATTCCCTGAAGATACTGCTTCCAATGACCTCATTTGAACTTACTACCTCCTCCAGCTCTCTGACATGTTGGCCCATTTATAAATTGGTGAGGTGCTTTTCCTAGCACTCTAGTCTAGCCCTGTTCTAGCACCTAATACAAATTTATAGTAACTATTTTATTTCCAAAAGATAAGAAGAGATGGAAGGGTAGAGTTAGAGTGAAAGGTAAGGAGAGAAGGAGAGAGAGAGAGAGAGAGAGAGAGAGAGAGAGAGAGGAGGATGAGTCCCCATTCTCCAGGAGCTCACATTCTAATGGGAGAGGTAACAGATATGGAAGTACATATTTTCAGCTGTAAATCAATTGGAAAGGTCCCATGGTCCTTAGGATTTAGTGACAAAGAAGATGGTAGTGCCTCTTTTTAGTGTTATTTCCAGTTTCCATTTCTTCTTTAATGGTGTTTCTACATCATATTCTGATGTTGAATCATTTGAAAACACCAAGGACTTTGGTGACAAGAACTTTCTTTTCTGGGACTTCAGTAGCTATGGCAATAACACCTGCAGGAGCAATTGCCAGGCTGCATCCTGCAGGAGTTGTTTCCCTTAGAGCTACTGGGCTGGAAACATTGCTAGTTCCAAAGCTCTTGGGTTCAGGGTTCTGAGCTGAATCCATCAGAGTCTGGGGGTAAATAGAGGTCGAGGTGGTAGTGCTGATTTCGCTTGCCGGACCCAGCCACCGCCAGTGCCTTGTTCCTCTAGTTAAGCTGGCTTGCTTGTCATGTGGGTAGTGGCTGGTAAGTATGGCTGGCCCCTTCTTCACAGAAGCTGCTTCCAGGAATGATGATTGGGAGTGGGAAACTAAGAGAGATTAAGAAAAATTTAAGAAGTGGAGAAATAAATACAGTTAGTGTTTTTAGCTTCTAGTATAAAGCTTTATCAACCAGATTGCACTGACATTGAAGGGAGAAATATGAAGTACATTTCTTCCTGTTGTGGTAAGGAGGGATGAGGTGGATGCTGCAGAGTCTTTTCTAAGTATGCTAAGCTGGTAGTTTTTCAAATATAATATGTGTCCACAGCAATACTCTCGTGGAAGATTTATCTGTTGGGAGCTAGCAGTAATTTTCAAGTTTCTCCTCCTGGTGTGAAATCTGGTTACTTTATGCTTTAGTGTTAAGATGCCTTTTATTCTTTTGTTAGCACATCAAAATGAATTCTTTATTTACTGTAGACATATACAAACTAATGATCACGGAAAAGACAAAGAACAGTAGCTATGGCAGATATCCTGAGCAGAGACAGAGGAAAAAAAGTGAAGTTCATATGCATGAAATATATATGTTATTTTGGATAGTAATTCAGTCTTGTTTCTTCTAAGGGGAAGAGGGACATAATAATTACCCTAGGATTGACAAAACTGAACAGAGGAAATCGTAGATAAATTAGTCTTCAAAGAAAATTCATTATTACCGACATGCCCACTCTCTATTCCTAGCAACCCACAAATTTTCTGGGTGTGTAATACTCAGAAAAACTAGCATTTATCTAGGCCATTAAAATTTATAAGATGCTTTATATCACTCATCTCATTTTATTCCCATAGTGTGAGTATTATTATCCCCATTGTACAGAGGAGCAAACAGGGGCAGAGAGGGGTTAAATGACTTACTCATGGTCACACAAATGGTAAGAGGAGGAGTTGAAGTGTGCCCTCAGGTTTCTCCTGATGCCAGATAGTAGCATACACAATTTTATCCTCTGCATGCTATATGTATCACACAGAAATTAGGTTTAGACCAATGTCTCACAACATAGACCAAGATAAATTACAGATTAATATATGGTTTTGACATAAAAGGTCACATAATAAACAAATGAGAGGAGTAAAGAAGGAAATATCTTTTACAGCTATTGATAGGGGAATAGTTCATGACCAAAATAAGGACAGAGACTATTACAGAAGATAAAGTGGACAATTTTGATTACATAAAATTTAAAAAGTCTTTGCACAAATAAAACCAACTAAATTAGAAGGGAAATAGATAACTAGGAAATAATCTTTTTAGCAAATTTTTCTGATAAAAAGTATGATATCCAAGATATATGAGAACCTGATTCAATTACATGAGAAAAAGAACCATTTCCTTATAGATATAAAAGGATATGTTTAGACAGTTCTCAAAAAAAGAAAGCTAAGGTGTCAATAACCATGTGAAAAAATGCTCCAGATCGGGAGCCAAGATGGCGGTATAAAAGCAGTGACTTGCTTGACCTCTATCCCAAATCCCTTCAAATACCTGTAAAACAAAAAAATGCTCCAGATCACTAATAATAACACAAATGAAAATTAAAACAATTCCAAATTAAAACACAACCCATCTATCAGATTGACAAAAATGACACCCCCACAAAAGACAATGGCAGTTGTTAAAAGGGTTGTGGGAAAACAAGCACATAAATACACTGTTGGCAGAGCTGTGAATTGGTCTAACCAGTCTAGAAAGCAGTTAGAAACTATGCCCCCCAAATTATCAAACTGTTTCTAGCCTTTGGCCTAATCATACCACAACTATCACCATATTCTAAATACATCTAAATAAAAGGAAAAGGAGATATATCTATATCTATCTACCTATCGACACACACACACACACACACACACACACACACACACACAAGGTTATGGCAGCTCTTTCTGTCAAAGGTCAGAAGTGATAAAAAGTACCCATCGATTGAAGAATGGTTGAACAAATTGTGCTACATTAATAAAATTAATAAAATAAAAATTTTAAAATTACATAAAAATTAATATTATGGACCTTTACAAATGGTGGAAGAGTTTGTTTTGTAGGGAGGACTTGTTGCACAGTAAAATTTGAGATTCTCCAGAACAATTTATACAATAGCAGGAACATTGTGAAGACAAACAACTTTGAAAGACTTAAGAACTCTAATCAATGCCACAGACCACCCAAGTCCTGTGATAAAGCACGGTGACTACCTCTTCACAGAGAGGTGATGGACTCAGAATGAAAAATAGGGTATACCTTTTAGTACCTGACCAGTATGGGAATTTGTTTTGTTTACTATGCATATTTATTACACATTAAATGGGGTGACATAGTGAAACTAGGATCTACAGAGACTAAAAGAGACATGAAAAAGGTATAAAGGGGAAAGCCTTCAGATACAAAATAGATATCCCCCACTCAAAGAAGGGGTGGGGGGTGGGGCTGAATGCCTTAATTGCCAATGAAGAGGCAGCAGGGCAATGAATGTGCCTCTGGGCACACTCATTTAAATAAGATTCTCAAAGGAGTACTGAAGGTGAAAAAGAATCTTTGCCCCATAAGAAAACATAGGGCTGTTTATAGACGGAAGGGGCTTCTGAGCAAGGAGAAATTTATCCAAAAGGAGAGGGCAAGTCTTCTACCATCTCTTGCCAGGAGGTGACTAACAACACCAGAATTGAGGCTCCTGGAGATTCAAAGAGAAGACATTTCTGCTGCTCTTAAACTAAGGGTCTTTGCTCTAACTGAAAGTTTTTGTTAAAAAAACAAAAAACAGAAACAAACAAACAAAAAACTTCCAGCAAAAGGGATACAATACTCTTCATCCAACTCTGACTGAAAGTAGGGGAAAAAAAAACAAAACAGCTTGCCCTATCCAGCCAAGCAGCAGATTGGCCCAAGCCAAGACATCGAACTCGAGGAGAAATGAGCCCAGTTAAAGCACTGTCTGGTTCCAGAGCTCCAAGTTGCTTTGGCTATATGTATCACCCACAGGTATACCTCATTATCATTGTACTTTTGGTTCCTGTCTGTTATGTCCCCCACAACCTCTACCACCACCACTTTATGCCACCTATCCCTACCTCATTTATGGGAAAGTATGCTTCTTGTGTTGGTCAAAAGATTTATAGATTATAAAAGGATTCTGCTGGTGTTTGGGGAAAAGAATCTACTGGTTGATTGTTAAGGGGAAGCACACCAATGGGGGCTTCTAAACTAGTGTTTGGAAGGATAGACACCCACAGGATTATCTTTTAAACCTTGTGAATGAGATCCCTCTGGGAAGTTTTGGGCAAAAAAGAGGCTAGTGATGTATTGTCCTCAAAGAAAAAAAAAAGAAAGAAAGAAAAAAAGGAAAAGAAAAGACAATCATTGAAGCATTTTTCACTTTAAAATATGAAGACAGCAGAATGGAGACCAGAAGGAAACAGACAACTTTGAAAGTTATATGTTAAATTTATTATACTCTTAAAAGGAAAAGCAAGCTATATATATTAGAGATCTACAGTTTCATATATAATCCTATTTTTCTATTCCACTTTGCATATATAAAAATGCTACTTTTATTGGGGCTTGTTAAGTTCAGAATAAAGAATATTTGATATATAGGTTTCATACAGGTAGTCTGTATAGATAGAGTACAGGAAATCAAGACAATTTCCTCACACACTAAACATTGAGATTCCTTGATGTTGTGTCTAGACAGTGAGTCAAGAAAAAAGCTAGAGTAAAGAAGGAAGTATCTCTTCAAAGTGTTGGTTTCCTGTAATCTATATCTGCTTGCTTACCGTCTCAAAGAACGGGGAGGGAGGGAGAGATAAAATTTGAATTCAAAACTTTAAATAAAAATGTTTTAAAAATTGGATAAAAAGAAAAAAACAGAGTTGCTTTTAAAAAAGAAAAACCTGAGGCTCATAGATTTAGAGTTAGAAAGGACCCTATACAACTTGTCCAACTCCCTCATTATACAGATGAGAAAATTAAAACCCAGAAGTATTAAATGATTTGCTGTCATCACACAAGTTGTAAGTGGCAGATCCAGATTTTGAACCCGTGTCATTTGTCTCAGTGTCCAGGGAAGACTAGCACCTCTTGTATGAGAGCTTGCTGAGTGTTTTTCAGGGCTGCTCATCCAGCTTTGGTATCTACCTTTTACCCAGTTCTCACCTGTGACTCCAGGAAGCTGTAGCATGTCCAGAGGCCACACCCTGGTAAAACCTTCTTGGCAGACCAGCTAAACCAGGTTGAAGGTAGCTAGTAGGCCTCAAACCCAATGGTGAGTTAGGGGATGTCTGCCCCAAGTGTGTGAAGACTCCCCCCTAGATTCAGACAGATGAGAACAGTTTGTTCCAATGGCCATGAAGGTAGCTGAAGCAGGCTCTATGGTGCGCTTAGAGCTTGGTCAGACGTTGAAGATGCCAATGCCAAGGTCGTCCACTGCATCCCATGCCATCACCAGTCTTCTTGATTTTTGTCCTGCCGGTGGACTTTGATGACTCTGGAAGAGAGACAGAAGCTGAAGACTTTGTACACATCTGCCTCACTTAAATCCAATTCAATGTCAAGACCTCACTTGCGATATTGTTGGCCCTCTTCAAAACCAAGGGCGAGCAACAACATTTGTCTCCAAATCCAACGTCCTTTCCATTACACCTGAATATACAGTCCCCTCATTTCAATCTTATTTCGCTTGTATAAAAATTTCAGGCAAAGAGTCTACATTGTGTGGTTTGTCCTAAGAACTACACCCCACCCCAGGAATGGTCCTGCTCACTAACACACATGCCATGGCTATCTTGGAACATCTATCAATAGAATTCTGAACTTCCCCTCCCCCACCAAATGCCAAACTATATCAGAATGAGCCAGCCTGATTTATGAAGATCTTCTAGCACAGGATCGTGGACTGAGAGCTAGAAGGGATGTTAGAGGCCACCTAGCCCAACCTCCTCATTTTGTGGATGAGACTCAGAAAAATGGAGTGGCTTCCCCAGAGGAAATATCCGAGGTGGGCCTTCCTGACTTCAAGTCCAGGGCCTTTTCTGCTTCACTCCACTGCCTTTCTTGCCGTTAGTCATTATTGAACATCTACTATCTGGGAGGCTTTGTGATAAACACTTTAGAGAAGGTTCAGGTTGGAGCAAGATATAAACACACAAATGGTTTCTAACCTTTGGGCTTCAGTCCCCAAGATAGGGGGCCTTAGTTCCCAGAACTGGACAACTAGGTCTGAAGTTAGAATTGGTCTATGTTGTACATTGGACTGTGAGCAAGGTGTCTATGTGTCCAATGGACTGTTACAGTTTATTACATCAGAAGAGGGTAGACGGGTGGGCTGTCAACATAATCACTTTGTTTTTTTAAAAAACTTTATTTTATTTTTAATCTATGAAATAAAATAAGCATTTCCACGACAAAGTAGAATTTAAAAAGATGATTCCATTTGAAACTGCAAATCTATTATGTACAATTTACTGCTTCTTTTAAATATATAATAAAATTATGTAAATTTCTTTTTTTATCCCTCCTTCCATCCTAGAGACAGCTACCATTAGACACAAATAGGTATATATATGTATATATGTGTATATATATGCATACATATAAAATTATTCTATACATACTTCTACTTATCAGTTCTTTCTCTGGATGCAAATAGCTTCTTTCCTTATATGTCCTTTATTGTTAATTTGGGTATTTATAATAGTCAAAATGACTTATTTGCTCAGTCATTCTTTTTTTTTTCTTTTTTTAAATTTCTTTTTGTTTGTTTGTTTTTTTCTTTTTAGGCAATTGGGGTTAAGTGATTTGCCCAGGGTCACACAGCTAGTAAGTGTCAAGTGTTTGGTCTGAGGCCAGATTTGAACTCAGGTCCTCCTGACTTCAGGGCCGGTGCTCTATCCACTGCGCCACCTAGCTACCCCCTTTTTTCTTTTTTGGCTAGGCAATGGGGTTAAGTAACTTGCCCAGGGTCACACCGCTAGTAAGTGTTATGTGTCTGAGGCCGAATTTGAACTTGGGTCCTTCTGAATCCAGGGCTGGTGCTCTATCCACTGCGCCACCTCGCTGCCCCTTAAAGTCATTCTTAAAACAATATTGCTGTTACAGTACAGAATGTTCTTCTCTTGGTTCTGCTCATTTCCCTGTGAAGGGTTCTGAAGGAGAGCAGTATTCTTATTATCTAAAGCTCTGAGTTGTCTCATATCTGGCTTATCACTGCCTCAACTGCTCTCCCTTTTCTGCTTTTCTATAACTACCTATTCCTCACTCTATTCTAGTAGCCACGTACTCTTACAATTTCAATTCCTTTGCCCCTTTCCCCATTATTTCCTGCCCTACTATCCCCAGCCCTCATTTAGATTTTGGTAAGCAACAACCAAAGATGTAACCAGAGATGGCACTGAAGATGATTTGGACTAACACCATTTGGATGGTTATTATCAGCACTCCTTATGAGAAGCAGCCTGGTATGATGATGATGATGATGATGATGATGATGATGATGATGATGATGAT
>NW_020944605.1:202230-241883 GCF_900497805.2 Vombatus ursinus
ATGATGATGATGATGATGATGATGATGATGATGATGATGATGATGATGATGATGATACCAACAGCTAGTATTTCTAAAGTGTTTTTAGGTTTGTCAAGTCCTTTATATGTATCATTTGATAGTCACAACAATCCAGTGAGTTTTATTATTATCCCCATGTTATAATGGGGTGCATAGTGGACTAAAAGGCAGAAGTATTTGAGCTTCCAATCCTTCTTTTCCTGATTACCTATATGACCAAGAACAATTTGCTTAACTTTTCTGAGCCTGTTTCCTCCTCTATAAAATGGGGTCCAAGATGATGCCTATAGTTCCTATTTGACAGGGTTGTTGGGAGGTTCAGATGTAGTTACACATGTAAAATACTTTATAATTTCCAGCTTTCATTATTCACTTCTCCTTTTTGATGGCCTGTCTCCCTAGATGTATCATTCCTGTAAAGCATTCTTTCTCTCAACTAGCAGTCAACTAAGAATAGGTCTTTGGGGTATGTGAAGATAGAAAAGCCTCTCAGACTCTAATGAATGAAGCTCTGTATGCTGGTGGCTCAACAAGGAGCGGAGTTGTTTGATATTAAGCTCCACAAGTGAAGTAGCTTATTTAAGGTTACACAGGCAGGTAGGAAGTGGCAGAGCCGTCCTCATGATCTCTAGTCTGGTGACTTTGAATTCAAATCTATTTGCACTGATGTCCTTACTGCAATTTTCATACGTATTTTACTTCTGTTTCCAAGACAGAATGCAAGTTAGAGATGCATAAGGCTGGCAAGGAGACCTTTGGAGGCTGCTTCATATATTTTTCTTCTTTCTAGGTAAAGTCACACATATGCTATCACAGATAGATGCATCCCACTGGTTTCTTTCACTTATTAAATCCATGTTCTTAGAGAGCAATTAGTACAAACCTAGGGCTTAAAACCTCTGAACAGTAAAAAGGATAAGAGTGTGGACTAGCCACATTTTAATAAAAATTAGAAATAATCTCTTTAGTACTATCCTGTAATTCAGGTTACTGATATTTACTTCCATAATTTTCATCTTCTCTAAAATGCATAAAATATATTCCACTCATAGTAAATGCTTTATCATTTGTAAATTTAGTCACTCAACCTGTGCCTGACCAATAATCACCTCTACAATGTCCTAAACAATCAAGCTTATCCTTGAAGTCCTCCATTGGAAGGAATCTACTACAGTTATCCCTTCCATATCGTGGGGTTTACAGGCACAGCACCCGCACAATCTGGAAAACCTGTGTAAATTTTTTGGCCCTCCCTTCATAACAGAAAAGAAGTCTGAATCATTATGGTATTCAAAAATAAAACATGTTGATATTATACAATACTAGACATATTTTATGCATTTCTGAGTTGCTAAACCTTTTTCTGTGTTGTCTGCTGGCCTTTGCATGTCCTCTGTGGCTTCTGCAAAACTCCCCAAAAATTCTCATTTAACTTCTTATGCCAACCTGCAATTTATTGAAATTGTGATGAGGAAAGTTGTGATGTGGAAGGGATAACAGTAGTTCCCAAAGCAGCCCTTGACATTTTAGTATAGCTCTATAAGGAAATTTGCCCAGGAATTAAAGGAGACCATTGCCCCGACTATGGGAAGAAAATGAGGAGGAAGAGGAAGAGGAGGAGGAGGGAGAGGAGGAGGGGGAGGAGGAAGAAGAAGATCTTGGTCCAGGGAAGGGAGATCCACCCTAGCTGCAATGCGGGAAACCATCTTGAGCGTGATCAAACACATCAAGTATAACCTGGAGATCTTGGTTCAGCAGCAGTTTGGGGTCATAGCCACCCTTCTGGCATGGATAAGCCAGGGGCTACTGTCTGTGAATTTTATTTTTGTAAACTGTCTGTAGAAAAGTGGACATATGCTCAGCCTGTCGCTGTTGTGTATAATTACAGGGACTATGCAAGAAAGAAGACCAGTGCAGCTTCCTGCCTGAGTATGATATGACCAAGACACCTGAATGTTATTTCTACTCCTAAGTCAAGAAGTGCAGTAACAAAGAGT
Source organism: Vombatus ursinus (assembly GCF_900497805.2). Lineage (NCBI taxonomy): Eukaryota > Metazoa > Chordata > Mammalia > Diprotodontia > Vombatidae > Vombatus > Vombatus ursinus. The sequence goes on from NW_020944605.1 coordinate 204,249, forward strand.
ATCCTTTATTCCCCGTCACCTGGAATCCAAAATCAAAAATGACCCTTTCTGTGACCAAAGCTTCTATAAGCATCTGCAGGGACAGGCATGCCAGGAGGGTCATTTGTGCCAATGACCTCGTTGCATTCTGTCCAGAAGTCCTCCCTGCCCCTCCAGTAAATTCATTCACCCTTGATTTGCATTGCCATTCGGAACCACAGAACAACCATTCCAGCTTCTCCAACAGTGCCTTAGGCAAAGTAGAGTGGACTGCAGGTCAGTGGGATCATTAGAACCCTAGAGACAGGGGACCCCAGTTGGGGCAGGTCACCTACTTCAAGTGTGGGGAAGAAGACATTACTGCAAGCAGACATTTAGCTTTTCTGAGTGGTCGGTGATGTGCACTGAAGACCATCTAGAGACCAGCATTCTGAGGAGAAAACTACTTCCCTCATAACTGCTGTGCTGGAGAAAGCTTATGCCCCCAAGATCCTTTGGATTTGTGATTTAATTATTTAATGCCATTGTTGACCAAGCTAGGGTCAGAGTTAGAGGTCAGCTGAAGATTTTTTATTTTTATTTTTGAGGGATAAAGATGGCTAGTTTCACTATCATTTTGTTTTAGCATTTTTAAAATAAATATGTTTTTGGTTCCTCTGAGGGTGATGTCCTCAATTGCTACCACATGCCTGTCATTGAATACAAACCTATTTGCTAAAGATTTGGTTGTTTTAATCATGTGTTTGGAAGACAGTGACCTGAGAAAAAGGTAAGTCTGTTGTATCATTGAAAACCTGACTTTCTGCTAAATTCAGAAAGAATGCCTGCAATGCAACAGTTAGTCCTTGTAGCATAAGTTATTACCCTGGAGTCCATGGAAACCTAAGAAGTCCATGAATAGAAGGAGAGACGGGAAATCTATGAACTTGGATAGAAAAAAAAAGTTGCACTGGGGCAGCTAGGTAACACAGTGGATAGGGCACGGACTTTGGAGTCAGGATTCAGATCGGGTCTCAAGACACTTGCTTACTAGCTGTGTGACCCTGGGTAAGTCACTTAACCTGAATGCCTCCAAAAAGAAAAAAAAATTGCATTTTCATTTTCATTAACCTATAACTAAAACTTTGCATTTCCATCGGTTATGAATGTAGGCCATGACCTACAGCAGTATCTGTTGTTTGCCACCGATAGAAATCACAGATATTTTCATATCACATTATAATTGTTGTAGATGTCTCAAAATACTGTCTACACTCAACATAACTATAACTATTAGCATCACTGGAAGCTAGGTAGCACAGTAGATAGAGCACTAGTTCTGAAGTCAGGAAGACCTGAGTTTCAAATCCAGCCTCAGATCCTTACTAGCTGTATGGCCTCAGGCAAGTTCCTTACCCATTGTTTGCCTCAGTTTATTTAACTGTAAAAGGGGAATAATAATAGCATCTCTTTCACAGGGTTATTGTGAGGATCAAATGAGATAATACTCAGAAAGTGCTTAGCGCAGTGCCTGGCACACCGTAGGCACTATATAAATGAGAGCCATTATTATTATTACATTACTATATCACAAATTTTAAAAATATTTTGATGACTGCATTCTAATACAATTGGTTTCCTTTGTAATCCTATGTGTTTCATTTTATGTATTTTTTTTTGTTGTTGTTTTTGGTGAGGCAATTGGAGTTAAGTGACTTGCCCAGGGTCACACAGATGGTAAGTGTTATGTGTCTGAGGCCGCATTTGAACTCAAGACCTCCTGACTCCAGGGTCAGTGCGCTATCCACTGTACCACCTAGTATTTATGTATCTTAAAACATTATTCTGAAAAGGGAGCCATAAAGTTTACCAGAGTGCCACAGAGGCTCCCCATGCAGAAAAGGTTAGATACTTTTACTGTATAGGAAACTTGATTTTTGTTTCATTCTAGTCCAAGCAGGAAGAAAGCAAACAGTAGCAGTTCTGAAGGATAAAAAGATTCTGAGTCAAAGGTATTCATTTAGATTCAGGAATATTTCTACTTGGGTGTTGGTTTAATTTGACGACATTCTGAACACAGCCTCCCAAGAGACCCAAGTTGGAGGCACAGGTCATCTGTTTTACTTGATGACCCAAGCTGGCAGGAAAATGCTACATTTTATCTACGTATATGCTATACTTAAGGTTGTATTACTTGGTATTGCTAAGGTGCTGTTGGAATGTGAAGGAAACCATTATTTAAATGAAATATGCTCTTGAAACTACCAAACACAGTTTTCAGGGGAAATGGGCCTTTGAAAATTCAATTGCAAGAATTTTAATGATATTGATTAAAGCATTTTTCTATTAAAAAAAAATAGAGAAAGAAATTTTTCTCCACACGAAGTCAAAATCTGTCTTTCCCCAACTTCCACCTATATTGATCCTAGTTCTGGCCAAGCAGAACAATTCTATTCTCTCTTTTACATAAGTAAATGTTGCCCTTCATATTGGAAGACTGCAGTTATATCCATCCCCTCTAAGATTCCTCCTAGGGCAGCTATGTGACACAGTAGATAGAATACCAGGCCTGGAGTCAGGAAGACTCATCTTCCTGAGTTCAAATCTGGCCTCAAACACTGACTTTATGACCCTGGGAAAGTCATTTAACCCTGTTTGCCTCAGTTTCCTCATCTCTAAAATGAGCTAGAGAAGAAAATGGCAAACCACTCCAGTATCTTTGCTAAGACAACCCCAAATGGGGCCATGAAGGGATGGACACAACTGAAAAATGACTGAACAACAACAACAAAGTCTTATCTTCTCCAAGCTAAACATGCTAGGGCTTTCAGTTTATCCTTATATGGACTACTTATTCCCCCTTCCTTTCACCCACCCTGGTCACTCTTTTCTGAACACTGAAGCTTGTCTTGGCCTCCCTAAAATGTGTAGCCCAGAACTGAACACAGTACTCCTGATCTGGCATGACCAGGACAGAGTGTAACAAAACTATTACCTGCTTCATTAAGGACCTGACCCTCTTACAGTAGTCTAGGTTAGCATCACCTTTTTTGTACTCTGTCATACTGTTGACTCACATAAAATGTGAGTCATTCAGTGAAGTCTCCAGATCTTTTTTAGATAAACTGACACCTAGCCTTTCTACTTCCCTGCTGTTTTTGTGAAGTTGATTTTTTGAACCCCAGTATAGAATATTTTCATTTAACTCAATTAAATTTTACCTTATTTGATTCAGTTCATTTATCACATCTTAGACTACACCATCTGATGTACTGGCATCAAGCATTTTATCATTTACAAAACTACCAAGCATGCCTTTTATATTATCATTCAAGTTATTTTTGAAAAATGTTGAATAGCACAGGACTGACAAGCAATACCTATTCTACTACATATCACCTTCCAAGCTGACACTGAACCATTAATGACTACTCTTTGGGTTCAGTCACTTTACCAATTCAGAATTTGATATATCATTCCATCTTATTGGAGTGGCGCTACATCCACTGGGCTGTATAAATATGAAACATTATTATCATTACCTCCCATCCTCCCTTGAGCAAATTAAAAACAAACAATAAAACCACGTCTCAAAAATATATATCTCCAGAGTTTGGCAAAATAAATTCCCACATTAGCCATGTCTGAAAACATGTCTCTTTCTGCATTTTAAGTTCATCACCTCTCTGTCAGAAAATGAGTAGCATTGTTTATCTTTATTCTTTTGGATTCATGATTTTTCATTGTGTGATCAGAGTTCTAAAGTCTTTTAAAGAAATGATGTTGTTATCATTGTATAGATTGTTCTCCTAGTTCTGCTTACTTTTCTCTGCATCAGTTCATAAAAATTTTCACAATTTCCTCCTAAATCATTCACTTCATAATTTTTTTTTTTTTTGGTGAGGCAATTTGGGTTAAATAACATGCCCAGTGTCACACTGCTAGTGAGTCTCAGGCAGATTTTCAACTCATATCTTCTTGACTGCAAGTCTAACACTCTGACCACTGCACCACATACCTAGCTTTTTTTTGTTTGTTTGTTTGTTTTAGTGAGGCAATTGGGGTTAAGTGACTTGCCCAGAGTCACACAGCTAGGAAGTATTATGCCTCTGAGGCCAGATTTGAACTCAGGTCCTCCTGATTCTAGGGCCGGTGCTCTATCCATTGCACCATCTAGCTGCCCCCACTTCATAATTTCTTATGGCACAATAGTATTCCATTACATTCACATACCACAGTTTAGTCATTCTCCAAAAGAAGATAACCCCTTAGAATCCAATTTTTGGCTACTACAAAAAGAGCTCTGTCATAAAGCTGGTGAGCATGAGGATAGCTGATGACAATTTTAAAACATAGGTAAAATTTTTGGAATTTTCTATACCCACTTTCTAGGCTTAGAGTACCAAAGTTTCTTGGACATCTGAAACTTGGTTTACCAAGTAAAATTTTATCGGAGCTTAGAAGTTTTATTAGAGCTTAGGAGTTCAAAAGCTTCAGTATTTCAGCAGAGGTCTCTTTTAGCCAGTAATCCTTCCACTTGAGAAGTTTTATACTCTTTGAGCTGTGCTTAGATCCTCCATTATTATCTTTCTAATTGCTAAAGGCATTTTTAAAAATGTATTCTACTTCCTTTACTTTTTAAACAAGAAATAGAGGCTTAACTGTTTAAGCAGGATATGCCTTGTCTTTGGGTATGCAGGATCTGGGGGGTGCTATTGATGAAGACTTACCCTTTTGTGTTAAATATTCATTAACAACAATATCATTTTTCTCCAACCCCATAGAACTTGCCCCTGTTACAAAGAAAAATAGTAAAGCAAAACAAACACAATGACCATATCATAAAGCATATATAACATTTTGTGACCATGGTCTCTCATCTATTTCCTGAGAAAAAGGAAATATGCTTCATCATCAGTCCTTTGAAATGAAGATTAATCATTGCATTCATCGGAATTCTGTTATATTTTATTTTATTTTATTTCTTCTTTAATTAATTAATTTATTTTTAGTTTTCAACAATCACTTCCAAAAGCTTTTGAGTTTTAAATTTTTTCCCCTTCCTTCCCTCCCTCCCTCCCCAAGACAGCGTGAAATCTGATATAATCTCTACATGTACGTTCCTATTAACCATATTTTCACATTAGTCATGTTGTAAAGAAGAATTAGAACCCATAAGAGGAATCACAAGAAAGAAGAAACAAAACAAAGCAGAAGGAAAAAAAATAGCAAATAGTACATTTTAATCTGCATTCAAACTCCATAGTTCTTTCTCTGAATGTGGATAGCTTTTTCCATCATGAGACTTTTGGAGATGTCTTAGATCCTTGCATTGCTGAGAAGAGCTGTCTATCAAAGTTAGTCATTGTACAACGTGGCTGTTGCTGTGTACAATGTTCTCCTGGTTCTTCTCACTTCACTCAGCATCAGTCCATACAAGTCTTTCCAGGTTTTTCTGAAGTCCATTTGCTCTTCATTTCTTATAGCACAATAGTATTCCATTACATTCATATACCACAACTTGTTCAGCCATTCCCCAATTGATGGGCATCCCCTTAATTTACAATTCTTTACCACCACAAAAAGAGCTGCTATAAATATTTTCGTACCTAACAATACATAAACTGTGAGCCCAAAGCCATGATTGTCTTTGGTCTAAGAGAGATGGCCAAATGACCATCCTTTTATTTCTAACCTGCTAGCCTTATTAATAAAATGATTAAATTACCCAGAAACTATCTCTCAAACCTTTTTAAATGTCACAGAATCCCATTTTTGCTGAAAATATTCTCAGAATATTCTTCTCAGAATAATTATTTAAATATATAAAATGAAATATATGGAATTGCAGAGTAAACTAATTATATTGGGATACATTTATCATAATACTTTAAATATTTACAGTATAATAATATAATAATAATAACTTTCATTTATACAGTGCCTACTATGTACCAGGCACTGTGCTAAGTACTTTACAAATATTATCTCATTTGATCCTCACAACAGCCCTGGAAAGTAGATGCTATTATTATCCCCATTTTACAGTTGAGTAAACTGAGGCAAACAGTGGTTAAGTGACTGGCCAAAGGTCACATAGCTAGTAAATATATAAGGCTGGATTTGAACTCACATCTCCCCAATTCCAAGTCCAGTTGTCTGTCCACTTTGAATATGACTTTTATGAAAATTTATAGGTTTGGTTTCGCTCAGAAATGTTTTCTCCTCTTAGGAAAAAAAAAAATTACACTTGCCTGATAATTAAAAACCTGTTCCCAGAAGGGCTGGGGCACTCCCTCTTCACTAAGGGGCAATCTACTCTGAACCTACACATAAGGTGATTAGATTACGCCTGATCACCTGGAAGAGGAATCAGATTCCTTTTTCTCACTCTGGCCCTTATACTCCGCACTCCCAGGAACAATTACTTAAAGCTTATGTTTTGTTTTATTTCTAAGGTTCCCTCAAAGTGGAATTACCAAGTACTCAATGTACATTGTAAATCAAATATGGGAGAGGGATTTTTTTCATACACGTAAGAGAAATGCTCAACATAAAAGGCTTTCAAAAGTACTCATTGCACGAAGAAATTAAAAAAAAAAAAACCCAAAAACCTAATCAAGCAGCAATAAACTGTGTCAGGAGGCCAAGACTTAAAACCATCAAAATATAGACATTTTCTAGTATTGCTGAATGGACATCTTGCACTTCACTTCAGTGCTGCACTGTCCTCCACTATCAAAGAGAGTTTTTGGAAAGCCAGGCCAAGGATTGGACCCATCCTGCACCTGGTCATCTTCCTGAAGAGTGTTGCAGTAGTGGCCAGAGACTCCTTCCAAAATACATTCAGTAATGATAGAATTTGTTTTTCCTGTGTAACAAGGGTTTGGTTTTTTCTTGCTTTCTTAATTTGGGGTGGATTAAAAGGCAGAGGTGAAGAGAATGCATATCTGAAAATAAAATTTAAATGAAAAATCAAAGTTCAAGCCATCACTCACTGAGGACCTCTCTAGAGCTCTTGAACTCACAATCCTGATGATATCCATCTTGAAATCAACATTCAATGACTGAGGATCAAGGAAAGAAGTATAAAGCAAAGGATCTCAAGTTCACTTACTTATCAGGCTCTAGCTGCCATGTGGGAGCAGTCAGGAGTAGGGAATATGCTTGGAAATGGAGAAGGACCCCCTTCCTCTCATAGGAATCTCCAGGATTGGCTAATGCTATCTGTAAGGTTAAAGGAAGAGAGACAGTCACTCCCTTCTCAAAGGGCTACCAAGTCACGGACTTTTCCTTTTTAGTGGCTGATAAGGGGACTGCTTTATTATCCCCAAGGAATCCAAGTCCTTTAGTGCTGAGTCACGAATGGCCAGAGTTTGTTATCCCCAAAGTACCCAAGAGCTGAGCCAGTAGCACACAGAGTCGACCAGAAGCAGGTAGGGCAGCTGTGTTTTATATTATATTGATTGCGTATTTACTTTGGGGCCTGTTTTCCAACAGTTGACCTAGTTCACTAGGCAAAGCTCTTATTCTAAGTCCTTCCATATCCATGTTCTCCTCCCAGTTGGCCTCATTATTAAAAACTCGCTACTGCCATATATAAATGATGTATCTCACTAAGTACATTCAATAGCTTTTTCCATTTAGTTTAGGTTTTTTCACCCTTCCAAATCAAACAATAAGCTATTTTCCTTGAACACAACCAGATCCTAAGTTTTGCTTCTTATTCCCTGGCTTGCTACTTGGCTTGACTGGCAGTCTACGTAATTGATCTATAATCTTTGGGGCTCCTAGGCAATTACAGGTTGTCCATAGGCTTTGCTATGCCAGCAGAGTAAATCAAAATACTTGGGGATCTAATTCTGGGTCAACAGAGCTCTCTTTGAATGGTATTATATAAACTACGACTTTTACTCAGAAAGAGAAAATCTTTTGAGTGCTGTGGAAATTATTTAAGCTTTCCTCTATCTAATCAGCATCATACACAGTAACAATTTACTTTTATTTCTATGTTGGTGTCTAAAAATATCCTTTTCTCAGCTTCTAATTAGGAATAAATCCTCCTGTCTTTCCACCACTCTAGGAGTTAGAGTGTAGCAAATAGTTTGGAAATGTCTAATGTCAAAGAAAGTTTCAGCATATCCATTCCCAAGTGAATATAATGATAAAAGCGATATAGATTTATAATCAGAGGACCTTTTAGCAAGTCACTTTATTTCTGGTGACCTATTTCCCTATAATATCTATAGTGTCTACAATATCTTTAGTGTCTAAATCTGTGTTACAATGATTTTATGATTTTATTGACATTACAGAGGAGATACCTACACCAAAGACCTACTCCAATATCTCATTGTGGGGTAAAAATAGCTTTGAGTTCTAGAATATTACTCTAGAAGTATGAGGGACTGTCTGATTTTGGCAGTTGCCAGTTGGGCGCTGTGGCAAGAGTAGGGTAGAATCTGGGTATTTTGGAAGTCGAGGCAGGGGCTGTGGTAGGCATAGTCGTGGTGAACTGGGATGGGCTGGGTACGGAGAAGCCCTGAGGCAGTGGGCAGTGCTATGTGAGATAAGCTGGGTGCAAGGAAGTAGCCGGAGCTTGTGCTCCTGAGGCAAGGGGCGGTGCCACGTGGGAGTGGGATGGCAGAGGACTAAGTTCCCTTTGCTTAGTCCCCTCCCTATATGCAACGTCAACCCCAGACGCCTCCATCTTGTGACCTTCCTGACTTCCTGGGTCCCTTTGTGTAGTACTGACCCCAGACCCCTCCTCCTAGTATCTGAGTCTGACTTCCTAGGTCACGTACTCTGTCTATGCACTAATCCCAGATGCCTCCTCCCTGTATCCAGTCCTAGCCTCCTACGTCACTCCCTCCCCCTTGGTGTGCTAAACTCAGACAGCCCCTTCCGGTATCTGACCCTACAATCATTGGCTAGTAAGCAGGCTGGGGAGGAGGGACTAAGTAGGTACTTAGGAATGAGCGTGGTCAGATCACGCGCTCTCTCTCTCTTGGCTCCTGCTCTGTTGCTCTGGCCTTGCTGCTTGGGCTTGCTGTGATGGCTTGCTGTGATGGCCTCTGAATAAAGCTCTGGTGTTGGCGCCTCCCGATGGCTCGTCTCTGTGTGTTTATCCAGCTGAGGACCGAAGACTCGGAAGTGAGTATGACTCTGGTAGCCTGCTCCTTATAGGAGGAGAGGGTCGGCGCGGCCGACACAAGGTCGGCGCAGCCGGTACATAGAAGAGCATAAGATCTGGCAGGTCCTATTTGAGTTGGAAAACCTTTAAGGATGAGCAATGGATAATGTGTCCATCAACCTTAGACCAGCCTACCTAAAGTTGGAGAGACTCATCACCAAAAAGTTGGCCACCAAGTGATAAATTCTTTTGACTTTGGCAACTCATACCTTCTAAGGCTTAATTTGTGTTAAGGTAGGAAGAAATCACACCAAGGAAATGATATCTTTCAAAGTGTTGAAGAAAGGAGGAGATTAAATTAGGAGTTTGTCCTCCTAGATAAGAAAAAAAGGGAAAAATCAATTATGGACTATGTACAAAGATCGTGTATGTGTGTATACATGCACACAGAGAGGAATCCTCTCAGCTAAGATTGATTGAGCTATAACAACACAATTATTTATTTGTTCTTCATCTATAAATCCATATTAACTTAGGGCCTTAGAATAGTGATTTACAATTTTTGTGGAACCATGACACTATAGTTTGGTCTCATGACATCCTGTCTTCCCTGAAAAGTTATATATGGCATAAAAAAAATTTAATTGCAGTGAATTATAGTTGTTGAAAATTTCATAACACTTCTTGAAGTGATTTAAGATACCCTAGGCTCAGATATCACACATTAAAGGTTAAAATAATAGGAAACAATACTTTGCATGTAGAACAGCTGATTCACTTTTCTGTTTAGAATTAGCTGCCAGTCACCAGGAAGAGAGGAAAAAAAACTTTGGTCCTGATTCACAGGTATAAGATTAGGTCACAGGTATAAGATTAGGTCACAGGTATAAGATTAGGCTTCTCCCCATCCCCTTTATACAGTAAGCACTGCCCTGGATGTTTTCCTTTCTCTGTTAAATTAATCCAAGCCATATTCTGATGATAATGGTACCATTTCTTCAACAAGGCTCTTAGGAAAATCACTTTAATATGTAGTTCAATAAAGTGGATACTTCAATCATAAGCATTATGTTATATATAGGTTATATATATATGTTATATATAGGTTAGTTCATATATATATATGACATTAGTTAGAAATAAAGCAAATCTGTGGCAAACAGCCTTCTCATTTATGTGGTTGTCATAGGCACAATCTTAGGAGCTCACTATTCATATGTAAAATAACAAGTGAGCCCCTTCCCTTTTAAACAAAGAAAGAGGTTTTAATGTGATTTTCTTTCTTTTTTTTTTTTTAAGCCCTAGGGTGAACACTAATACAAAATGAAAACTTGTACAACGAATACATGATGTCTCTTATCCAGTATCTGGAATTCACTTACTCTTTACATCTCTATTCTTTAGAATCCTTGGTTTCTCTTACCTCTGAGCTCAAGTGCCACTTCTTCCATTATGTCTTTTCTGATCCCCCCACCTCACTCCATTGCCTTTGTTAGTGCTTTCTTACCCATCTTTTGAATGTATTGTATATATACTTTGTATTTCCTAATCTGTGTGTATGTTTAAGCCCCTCAGTGGAATGAAAGTTCCTGGACAGCAAGAACTATTTCATATTTCTCTCTTCATGTATAGCATCTAGAACAGTGTCTTATATATCATAGACACTTTCTAAGTGCTTCTTGAATTGGAACAAATAAAACTAATCTTTCAAGCATTTTTGGCAATGGTGCTTTTGTCCTGTATCTCCAAAAGTCCTCATGTCTCCTTCTTTGGTTTTTAAGTCTACAAATTAATATCTTATGACTAAAATTCAGTCCGTTAAGGATGCTGCCACAAGTATATTTTTGTTAAGAACCTAGGGTCACCATGAAATTTGGCTACTGTATTCATTTTTCTTTGGCTCTTGGTGGAAATTATAGAAAGAGGGAAAAGCTAGAAGTAGGATGATTTAGTCTTTTTTTGATGAATATAGTGTGTTAAGCAACATGAACTTTCAGATAGCTACAAAGTGAGGAAGGAGACATGAATAGTTAATGCCATAAAAGATTCATTTTGTTCCACCTGCCCCTGAACAAGATTATATATTAGCTTCCTACTTATTTCTACTTTTTTCTACTATTTTCTTCTTAAAACAAATAATCTTGTAACCCATATGTTATTAAGAGGCAATTTCACATTTATGTACTTGGTAAGGATAATGCATTTTTAGAGTATAGACTTATTATGGGAGAAATATCTTCTTTTTGAGCTGATGTGGTAGGTAACTGCTGCCAATCTACCACAATGCAGAAAGGATAGAGGTTAAAAACCTAGATTTTATTACGCATTAAGCATATGTTTAGATCTCAGTCAGAAAAAAAAAAATACCTGAACAAAGATTAGCATTCTAACAAGGTCTCTTACAGACAAAATTATGTCAGAGTGACAAAGAAATAATGCTGTTACATATTACAATCTTACACATTGTTCTTAGGCCATAAAAGTTAAAGAAAAGACAGATTCATAATCTCATGCTTCCTTCTGTGTCACAAAAGTTGTTTTTAAAATACATCATAATCATTAATGTCATGACTATAACTGTCCCACCTAGATATGGGGCAGATTGACAGTTGCCATCAAAACACACATTTGCACTTGCTTATCACATTGTATAGGTTGGATTCTTCTGTTCTGTAACATTACTTTAGAGGCTGGATAGTCTGTATATAGACAGGAATATTTTCATTTCCATTTTCATGTTTGTGTGTGTTTAAACTCTCATTAACAATAGTGCAAAAAAAGCTATAGTGCAAATATTATTTTAAATCTATATGAACAATTAAAAAGTAAACTCCATTGAATTTTATTTTCTTAAATTATAATTTTGATACATTTTTATATTTAATACAAAGTGATTCATATTTTAATTTCCAAAAAGATAGTTGTATCAGAGGTTTAAAAAAAATGGTACTATACAATGTAAAGACAGTATCAATTTTCCATTTTCTGGTTTATTTGTACTCCCACCACAATAAATAATATTTTAAAAATAACTATTTAAACTTAGTGTAAGATGCAACAAAAATTATTTTTAAAATTTATCATTTTGTGAAAGTGAATGTCATTGTCTTCTATGAATCATCTTTTTTCATGCTAAACAAGCCAAAAGAGAGTTCTGATATATGATAAAGTTTTTATTTACTATTTTATTTCCTAACACATACTGTTACAAAAAAGGCAAAATTTTCAGTTTTTCTTGGAATGTGCATTATTGGGAAGTGATAGCAGGCAGTTCAATCTATTGTAACTTCCAAGAATCAGTTATAGAGTGGTGTTGGAAACATTTTTTGAAAATGAAGCTATGAATATTTATGGCATGTTAAGAGACTTGGGACAGTATAGGAGTGAAGTGAGTTATTATGGTAAACTATTTTCCTGGAATATCTAGTGAATAGTGTTTGAAATAGCCAGGAGGATGGGTGGAGGAATTCTTCCTTAAATGGTCAATGGTCATGCATGCTGCTAGGAATTGTAACACAAGTGGTCAAGTAGATTTTGATAGTAATCCAAATTTAGACAGTCATTTCAGCTCACTAAAGTTCAGTGTTTTGAATCACAATAATTCTTTTTTTTTTTTGGCTAGGCAATGGGGTTAAGTTACTTGCCCAGGGTCACACAGCTAGTAAGTGTTGTGTGTCTGAGTCTGGATTTGAACTCAGGTCCTCCTAATTCCAGGGCTGGTGCTCTAGTCACTGCGCCATCTAGCTGCCCCGAATCACAATAATTCTTACGGAAGGTGAATGTTGTAAGCTAATTATTTTAAATCTTCCTGGATAAATAAGAATACTTCACATGGGCCCATGAATTTTGTAATGCATTTTAAAAATCAAATTGTTTATTTGGAAAAGGCCCAGCAAAATATATTTGCTCAGAGCTGCAGACCCCAAGGCTTATTCTGATAAGTAGGATATCTTTTTTTATTTTATTTTTTTTTAAGTAGGATATCTTTTAAAGGGAAATAAACATACCTAAGTGTTTTATGAGAAAACAGTCTCTGTGTGTTCCTTACATGTAAGAGCCTGTTCCCTGAATACTTGTTACAGGTGGACATCTTATATCAAAGGGGATGTAGGAAGACTGAGACACAAATTTGCTGTTGGTGAAGTTGTGAACTAATCCAACCATTTTGGAGAGCAATTTGGAACTATGCCCAAAGGGCAATCAACTGTGCATACCGTTTGATCCAGCAATACCACTTCTCTGTCTATATCCCAAAGACTTGAGAAAAAAGAAAAAGAAAAAGAACATATTTGTACAAAAATATTTATAGCAGCTGTTTCTGTGGTGGCAAAGAATTGGAAATTGAAGGGATATGCATCAGTTGGGGAATGGCTAAACAAGCTGTGGTATATGATTGTGATGAACTTTTTTTATATTAATTTATTTTGATTTATCAATAATCACTTCCATATGCTTTTGAGTTTAAATTTTTTCTCTCCCTTCCTCCCCACCACCCTCCGCAAGATAGTGCACAATCTGATATAGGCTATACATTTACATTCATATTAAACATATTTTCACATTAGTGATGTTGTAAGTAAAAATTAAAACCAATAGGAGGAACCATCAGAAAGAGGAAACAAAACTCAACAGAAGAGAAAAAAATAGCAATTCAACTTCCATATTTCTTTCTTTGGATATGGATAGCATTTTCCATCACGAGGACCCTGGAGATGTCTTAGATTCTTGTATTGCTGGGAAGTGTTAAGTTTATCAATATTAGTCATCATACAACGTGGCTACTATTGTGTACAACGTTCTCTTGGTTCTACTCACTTCACTCAGCATCAGACTATACAAGTCTTTCCAGGTTTTTCTGAAGTCAGTCTGTTCATCACATTTATATACCACAACTTGCTCAGCCTTTCCCTAATTGATGGGCATCCTCTCAATTTCCAGTTCTTTGCTACCACAAAAAGAGCTGCTATGAATATTTTTGTACATGTGGGTCCTTTTCCCATTTGTATGATCTCTTTGGGATATAGCCCTAAAAGTGCTTTTGCTAGGTCAAAGGGTATGCACATTTTTATAGCCTTTTGGGCATAGTTCCAAATTGCTCTCCAAAATGGTTGGATCATCTCACAACTCCACCAACAATGCATTAGTGTTCCAATTTTCCCACATTTTCTGCAACATTTATCATTTTCCTGTTTTGTCATGTTGGTCAATCTGATAGGTGTGATGTGGTACTTCAGAGTTGTTTTTATTTGCATTTCTCTAATCAATAGTGATTTAGAGCATTTTTTTATATGACTATAGATGACTTTAATTTCTTCATGTGATGAAATATTATTGTGCTATAAGAAATGACAAGCCAGATGCTTTCAGGAAAACCTGGAAAGACTGATCTGGTACAAAGTGAAGTGAGCAGAACCAGGAAAATGTTCTACACGGTAACAGCAATATTGTATGATGAATTGTAAATGATTTAGCTATTCTCAGCAATACAATGATCCAAGACAACCCCAAAGGACTAAATGATGAAGCATACTATCTACCTCCAGAGAATGAACTTACATTGTTTAAATATAGATTGAAGCATGTTATTTTTCACTTTCTTTTTCTTTTATTCTAGTCTTCTTGTACAAAATGACTAATATGGAAATGTTTTATATGATTGTACATGTATAACCTATATCTGATTGCTGACTGTCTCAGGGAAGGGGGAGTGGAGGGAGGGAAGGATAGAATTTGGAACTCAAAACTTAAAAAAAAACACCCAAATGTTTTTTAACATGTAATTTGGGAAAAAATAAAATATATTTTTAAAAAACCAGGTGGACATCTTAGTACAATTTTAAATGTGGTAATCTTATTCATTCTTTATACAAGCTTTCTCTCCTGTGGCTTTTGAGGCCAGAGTGCAGCAAAAAGAGGTTGGATTTCTGTCTCCCTCACCCCAAGGAATAGAAAATAGCAAGTTAGAGAAGAAGCATGTGGTAAGCAGTATGCACTTGCCCAAACAATCTTGAGAGGAAAATTCCTTGAACTCCCATTTCTGCCTATCTTCATCTGCCTTTTTGTTTCCTATTCTGAACATTGAGATAGGATGGGATCCTTTGTGCACATGGAGGGATTTACCTTGGCAAGGAGAAATCATCTCTTCATGTGAGACAAGAATGAAAAAGGAGACTATAGCAGAAGACTTCTAAATGATGTGAGATGAGGAGGAGGGGAGAAAAGGGCAGTATTCTGGGAATGGCCTCATGATTCAGTGGTGATATTGGGTGATTTGTGAATTATACCCTGGTAGTGGGACAGGCTACATGCAAGAGGACATTGACCTTTTCATCTCCTTACTACATATCACCCTGAGCTATGATGAGGAAAGGATCAGTTACTGTGACAAAAGTGACATCATCTGTGCTATAGCCCTTATGTCCTTATTTTTCCTGAATATTGTCTCTATTTTACATTGGGATATACATTGTCAACTGCAAAGATTTGTATCACCTAAAGTGTTTACAAGAATTTCACAATCTGGACTCGGGTCTTCAAGTGGGGAGAGATAACACCTGCCATTTCTATTCTTTGCTCTCCTCCATGTTCTGTCATTTCTTCATTATTCTACTTGTTCTTTTGTTTTGCCTGGTTTTGTTTTGCATTCTCTCTTCCAGCATACCTGTAACAAACTCATTGCATCCACGAGGTCAGGATTGTCTAATAATAGCTGAAAGTCATTATTGTAATGGCCCCCAAGGTAAAAGGTCCCCAGAAAACCATTAGGACTTTCCCACTAAGGGGTGGGGTATGAAAGGAGCAATATCCACCATGTAGGCTGGGCTAGTTTTTCCATAAAAGGTGTTGAATCCATCTATGAGACTTATTTGGCTCAGAGGACTAAGCTTTGGGTCATTGACATAGCTCCCTGGTGGCCTTAGCACAAATGCCAGTCGCCAAGGAGGTAAGAGTTCCTCTTCTTTAGACTCAATTGAAATATTAACATGGCAGATACACAGACAGAGAAGATTAATTCAGTTGAATTAATAATATATTAGTGTTGAGTATCCCATGATAATGCAAAATAACCCTTCTTTAGTTAACTGTTAGATGGTCTAAAAGTTTTTCATTTCATTCCAATCCTAAACCTAAAGTACCAGATCAGTCTGAACAAGCTTGGGGTTTACTTTCACTGAGCTCTCCATGCTGAGATAACCATCTAATTATCCAACTGTCAACTTAACCTGGAGAATTCAGCTCTTTCTACCTTTCTCCAGAATGGGGATGAACTTATTTGTTTAAATTTTAATATTGAAAATGGAGAGGATAAATAGTCCACCTAGCTAAAATGGGCAATTACACCATAGTGTCTCACTGGTGCAGTTAGTACCAGGGAAGGTAGGTAAAGTCAATCCTAGATGATCCAGGCAATTCCAGAAATATTCAGACTGTGTCAAGAAGCTAGGCAATGATGGACCTGAGCCATTGTGGATTTGTGTTGGTGGAGGATGGGGAGTGATGCAGTCCCAAGACCAATAGGGAAGAATGGCTTAGCATTATACCTATTGAGACAAGAAAGGCAATCCTGGTCCTAGTGTATGGTAGGAGGAGAAAAGCTGACCTGTAACCAGATAATCATTACAAAGAAAGTGGGAAACAGACTACAATTGGGAAAAGTTGCTTTCCTGAACTAAGAATGTGGTTCATTATTTACATTTATTCTCAGTGATAGTAGAACAAGACAAATAGAGTGAAAATATATTAAACATGTAAGGAAAGAATTGATCAAGGGAGTCCCTGATCAATTTGATGAGTTTCCCAATCAATGTGATAACATTAACAGGGGTGAAGAGGCATCTCAAAATAAATTGTGCCCTAAGAGTAGATAGGTAGAGAGACAGAAAGAACATGTATTAAGTATTTACTATGCCAGATACTGTGCTAAGCTCTAGAAATACAAGGTGGAAAAAAGAATCCCTACCCTCAAGATGCTTACATTCTAATGGAGGAAGATAACACATAAATAGAGGCTGAACAGCAGTGGGGGAAGGAGTTGGGTTTGGAGTTACAGGCACGGCTGGCATGAATGCTTCTTTGAATGAGAGTTCTGGAGATGAATTCACCAATCAGACAAGGAGAATGTAAAACACCTTTATAAAAGTGAGCTATGAGCCCAGTGTTGTCTCTGTCCCTTTTTAGCTGTCTTTTTCTCTTTCTGTTTCTGTCTCTATCTCTCTTGATGTCTCCAGGTCTCTCTTTTCATCTTTTCCCTTGAACCTTGTCTAGAGTGAAGCAAAGGTAGCTATTACTGCCCTGCCCCCCCTTCCCAGGAGCAGTTAATGGCAACTAACAGGAGACGTATATGCAAAGGTCGGCGTTTGTATTGTAAGTGCATGAAACCTGAGAGAATAGTTTATGAGCAATGTTTGTGAATGATAAATGTGTAAAGAGGTTGGAGGATTTTGAAGTCCTTAGACATCATCATTCTGAAATTTAGACTTCTAGCCAGAGAAGGAAGATTTCTTGGGTAAAACCACCTTAGAAGTTGCCTTAACGAGTAACCACAAGTTCAAAAGTTCTCAAGTTTGGAACTTTGAAGAGAAAGAGTTCATTACCCTTTGGGGGTGGGAGAAGAAGCTGAAAGGTTATTTGATTTATTTATGTGTTTTCTGTATCTGTTTATGGTCTCCTATGAGTGGTTTGTGTCTTCTCCATATTGAGGTATGGGGTAAAAATGCAATTTTCCACCCAATTTATATCTACCACCGTAAGTGTATGGAATCTGCTAATCCCTGTTGTTCACCTTTGGAGAATACTAGATATAAACTATACCGTGAATATATTAGGAGATTTTCATGGAGAAGCTTTAAATGATAGGAATGAGCCAAGGAGAAAATGACCTGTGGGTGCCATCCCCCAAGATCTGATCCAGTCTGTGTGAGCCAAGAGCCTGGTGGGGCACTTAACCACTAACTAAATAAATAGTATGTCTTTAGTCAAACCAGATTCAATTTAAATAGCTAGGACAATCACCTCCATTAGATCCAACTGAGAATATTAGTAGTCTGAGAAATCTTTTTTTAAATAGTATTTTTTTATCCTTCTTTTCTTTTTAAATTTTGAGTTCCAAATTCTCTCCTTCC
This sequence comes from Vombatus ursinus, assembly GCF_900497805.2. NCBI lineage: Eukaryota > Metazoa > Chordata > Mammalia > Diprotodontia > Vombatidae > Vombatus > Vombatus ursinus. The sequence goes on from NW_020944605.1 coordinate 222,462, forward strand.
TCCTGATCCCTCCTCAACCACTGAGAAGGCAAGTAAAATGATATCAATTATACATGTGAAATCATGCAAATTTTATTTCCACATTAGTCATATCACAAAAAGCAAAAAAAAAAAAGGAAAGCAAAAAAATTATAATTCAATTTGCTCTCAGTGTTCATCAGTTCTCTCTCTGGAGGCTGATAGTATTTTGTCATCATGAGTCCTTTGCAATTGTCTTGGATCATTGTATTGATCAGTGTAGCCAAGTTTTTCACAGATGATGGTCATCATTACAACATTGCTGTTACTGTGCACAATGATCTTTCAGTTCTTCTCATTTCACTTTGCATCAGTTCATATAGGTCTTACCATATTTTTTCTAACACCATTCACTTCATCATTTCTTATAGCACAATAGTACTCCATCACAATCATATGCCACAACTTGTTTAGCCATTCCCCAATTGATAGGCATCTCCTCAATTTCCAATTCTTTGCCACCACAGAAAGAGCTGCTAGGTCCTTTTCCTTTCTCTTTGATCTCTTTGGGGTACAGACTTATAAGTGACATTGCTGAGTCAAAGGATATGCAGTTTTATACACCTTTGGGCATAATTCCAAATTGTTCTCCAGAATGATTGGACCAGTTCACAATCCCATCAATAGTTTAGTAGTGTACCTATTTTCCCTCATCCCTTCTAGAATGTTATTTCTGATAGATTTGAGAGAGTACCTCAGAGCTGTATGATTTGCATTTCTCTAATCAATAGTGATTCAGAGCATTTCTTCATATGACTATAGATAGCTTTGAATTCTTCTGAATACTGCCTTATTTTTATAAATTTGACCTAGTTCCACATATATATGAGAAATAAGGCCTTTATATCTGAGAAATTTGCCCTTAAATTTTTTTTATATTACTTCATTGTCTATGGTACCTTTCAACAAAATGTAGTCTCCCTGATTATCTCTTTTAATTGGATATATTTTTGCTTTTGCTTTGTCTGAGATCATGATTGCTAACCCCTGCCTTTTTTTACTTCAGCTGAAATATAATAAATTCTGCTCCATCCCTTTATTTTAACTCTGAATGTATCATTCTGTTTCAAGTATGTCTCTTATAAACAATATATTGTTGGATTCTGGTTTTTAATCCATTCTGCTATCCACTTCCATTTTTGAGTGAGCTTATCCCATTCACATTCTCAGTTATAATTACTGTGTATTTCTCTCCATCCCACCATTTTCTTCCACTTAGCCTTCTCTCTCTCTCTCTCTCTCTCTCCCTCTCTCTCTCTCTCTCTCTTTCTCCTGTCTCTCTTCAAAAGTCTGTTTTGCTTCTGACCACTGTCTCCCTTAATACACCTCCCTTTTATCATCTCCCTCCTCCCCTATATCTCTTATCCTCTTCCCTTCCTGCTTCTTCATTGGGTAAGATACATTTCTATACCCAACTGAGTGTGTATACATATTCTTCCATTCTTCCCTCTTTGAATCAATTCTAATGAGAGTGAGCTTGCCCACTACCCTCCCATTTTCCTTTCCACTATAAGAAGGATAGTTAGGTGGCATAGTAGATAGAATACTTGGCCTGGAGTCAGGAAGACCTGAGTTTAAATCCAGCCTCAGACACTTAGGGCAAGTCACTTAACCCTGTTTGCCTCAGTTTCCTTGTCTGTAAGTTGAACTGGAGAAGGAAATGGCAAACCAGTATCTTTGCCAAGAAAACCCCAAATGGGGTCATGAAAAGTCAGATACGACTGAAATGACTGAACATCAACAAATAAAAGTTCTTCCTTGTGCACTTCTCTTATGTGAGAAAAATTTCCCCATTGTACCTCTCCTTCCCCCATCTCCCAGTGCATCCCTCTTTTTCACCCCTTCCTTTTTTTTTAGAGGTCATTCCAACATAATTGACTTAAACCTGTGCACTCTATGTATACTCTTTCCAACTGCCTTAATAATGATAAAGTTCTTAGGAGTTACATTTATCATCTTTCCATGTAAGAACGTAAACAGGTTAACTTTATTGAGTCTCTTATGTTTATCTTTTTATGTTTCTCTTGAGTCTTTTATGTAAATATCAATTTTTCTATTCCATTCTAGTCTTTTCATCAGCAATGTTTGAAAATCCTTTATTTCATTAAATACCCATTTTTTCCCCTGAAGGATTATACTCAGTTTTGCTGCATAGGTTATTCTTGATCATAATCCTAGCTCCTTTGTGTTCCAGGATATCATATTCCAAGCCCTCCTTTCTTTTAAAATAGTAGGTGCTAAATCTTGTGTAAACTTGACTATGGGTCTATGATATTTGAATTGTTTTTTTTTTTTTTTTTTTCTGGCTACTTGAAGCATTTTATACTTAACTTGGGAGCTTTGGAATGGAATTTGACTATAATTCATTTTGAGATCTCTTTCAGGAGGTGATTGGTGGATTCTTTTAATTTCTATTTTACCTTCTGGATCTGAGATATTAAGGCAGTTTTCCTTTACAATTTTTTGAAACATAATGTCTAGGCTCTTTTTTTAATCATGGCTTTCAGGTAGTTCTACAATTCTTAAATTATCTCTCCTCAATTTATTTTCCATGTCAGCTGTTTTTCCAATGAGATATTTAATATTTTCTTCTTTTTTTTTCATTTTTTTAACTGTTTTGTTATTTCTTGGTCTCTCATGGAGTCATTAGCTTCCACTTACCCAATTTGAAATTTTAAGGAGTTATTTTTTTTAATTTTTTTATTTTAGGCAATTGGGGTTAAGTGACTTGCCCAGGGTCACACAGCTAGTAAGTGTCAAGCGTTTGGTCTGAGGCCAGATTTGAACTCAGGTCCTCCTGAAAGAGTTATTTTCTTCAGTGAGCTTTTGTTCCCCTTTTTCCATTTGACCAATTCTGCTATTTAAGGAATTATTTTCTTCAGTGAATTTTTGTGTGTCTTTTACCAAGCTGCTAATTCTCTTCATAATTTTCTTGCATCAGTCTCGCTTCTTTTCCCAATTTTTCCTCTATCACTCATCTCTCTTTCTCTTTTTTTTTTTTTAAACTCTTCCAGGAATTCTTGTTAGGTCCAATTAGCATTTTCGTTGAGGCCTTGCTTGTAGGTACTTTCACACTGTTGTTTTCTTCTGAGTTTATGTCTTGGTCTTCTTTGCCACCATAGTAGGTTTTTATGGTTAATTTCTTTTTTTATTGTTTGCTCTTCTTTCAAGTCTATTTCTTTACTTTGAACTTTATGTTAAAGTTGGGCTCTGAGATGAAAGGCACTGTCCCAAGCTTCAGGCTGTTTTGTGCTGCTGTTTTCAGAACTATCTCTGGGCATCTGAAAGTATTCAGTATTTCCAAAATAGTGTGATCAGGGGAGAGGTATGATCACTGCTTTCCTGGTCTATGCTCTGATCTTTACCCAGAAAGGGCCCCCCTGCAGCTGCAAGTGCTAGTGCTCCTCGTGGAGTGGAACTATGACCAGGTCCCCTGCTACCTTGTGACTGACCATAAGTGCTCTTCTCCATCCTAGAACTGTGACCAAGAACTGTTAATGGGCCGTAGAGTTGCCAATCACTGCCAGCTGCATCCAATACCAACTAAGGGTCCCCTGTTATCTCTTTCTAACTAGTTGTCAGATCCCCTTACCACCTTCGGTTTGAGAGTTCCTGAAACTGCTGCTGCTGGTGCGGCCACAGCTCCCTCCAAATCCCACCACTGGTGCTACTGCCAAGCTCCCAACCTGGTGTCACAGATCTCAACTGTTGACCTCCTAAGTTGTCTTAAGCTAGAAAAATCTCATTCTAAACTTTTTCTGGCTCTGCCACTCCAAATTTTTATTTGTAGAGTTATTTTAAAGTTGTTTGGAGAGGAATATTGAGAGAGTTCAGTTGGGTTGCTGCCTGTACTCCACCATCTTTGTTCAACCCCTCAGTCTGAGAAATCTTAATGATGCTTGGAAACCAAGATATGACGATGATGATGATTATGATGATGACAGCTGATATGTATATAGTGCCATAAGGTTTGCAAAATACTTTAAATACATTATCTTTGATCACTGTTAGAAACTTCTTAAACTATGTTCTTTCTTTTTTTTTCCTCCCTCCATCTTTAAAAATATCAAAGTAATATCAAAAACCCTGAGAAATTTGTGGGGTATAATAAATCTAATGATTCTAGAATTTGCTTAAAGACTTTTCATGAAAAACAAAGTACAATGATTTGTCTGACACACTCTGAGATATTACATAGTATAAATAAATCTAAAAGTTATTTCCTTCATCTTTCTAGGTGGGACAAGTGTTATACACTGCATAGTTTTGCTGGCAGCTAAATGCAACATTGGCCTAATTAAAGAGTCTGTGATTTTTTTTCTTTTAGGGGCTGTTGTCCCTTTTGCTATTGAACTCAGACCAAAAGAAATAGTCTTCATGCATTCTATCATTGCTCCCTTGAGCTAAAATAATTTATTTTCAAATAAATAAATGGTCAATAAATCTAACTGCAGGATAGACAAACTCATACCTAGGTAGATAATGTGGCCACTATGCAGAAACTGGCTCATGTATAAATAGGCTGAGCCTTGTAAATATTGACTTAGTGGAATAACAACAGCAGCAAACATTTACTTAGTGCCTGTTTAATAAAGCAAAAAGGAAAGAGATAGAACAAGAGTGTATACATATGGACCACGTGATAGGACCACTATCTATCATGGTTGATATACACGCACACACACACACACACACACATACATCTAGTGGATTAGGCTACTGTATCATTGAAAAGTGACAAAGGGACTGTGTCCCTGGGGCTTTATTGGCCCTGCTGACCAGATATATTGCCCTACTAGGACAGTTGCATTTACCCAAGTTCTCTAATATTCTTGTTGAATATCCTTTCTCTGCCAAAACCTTTTGTTATTTATATTTTTTTTGTTAACGATAGAATAACCTATGATATGTGGTTCTTTTGATTCTGTCATTGAACCTAAACAAGGAGGGTACTTGCTTAAATCAGGCTTATCCTAATAGACCAGTTCCTATACATAGGATGGACATGTATTTTTTAATGTGCAAAGGCAACCAATCGGGTAGCAAGAATTAGAAAAATAATAGATTGCTGTTAATAGTTTAGCTGGCAAGTTTCTGTACTTTTTAGGGACTGTTGGTACATTTAATGTAAAGGGACAATTTGATTTTTTTTTGTTTTTGTTTCACTTCAATTCTCTAGGCATCAAGGGCTTTCTCTCTCTCTCTTTTTTTGTCTCTCTCTCCCTCTATCATTTTTTAACTGAGTTTAATATCTATTAAGCTATAATCTCCCATAGCTGTGAATTGGTTGTCATTCTGGAAAGCAGTTTGGAACTATGTCCTTAAAGTTACTAAACTGTCCATGCCCTTTGACCTAACAATATCACTACTAGTCCCATATCTCAAAAGGATCTAAGAATGAGGAAGAGTACCTATGGGTATAAAAATATTTATAACAGCTCACTTTATGGTAGCTAAAAACTGGAATCTAAGAGCGTGCCCATCAGTTGGGGAATGGCTGAATAAATTTAGGCATATGAAAATAATGGAATACTATTGTGCTCTAAGAAATGACAAAAAGGACAGTTTCATATAAGTCTGAGAAGAAACTGATACATCAGAACCAGCAGAACAATTTATATATTAACAACAATATTGTAAAGACAAACAACTCTGAAAGACTTAAGAACTCTGATTTATGTAATAATCAACCAAAATTCCTGAGGATCAATGATGAAACATGCTACCCTGATAGAAAAGTTATGGGTTCAAAATGTAGAATGAGACATACATTTTTGAATGTGACCAATGTAGGAATTTGTTTTGTTTAACTATTCATATTCAATACTAGAATTTTGTTTTTCTTCCTTTTTTCAATGTTGGAGAGTGATAAGAATGGGAGGATATAAGTGTTTGTTGATTGGAAAAGTATATTTTTTTTAATTAATGTTTGAGGCAGCTAGGTGGCACAGTGCATAGAGCACCAGCCTGGGAGTCAGGAGGACCTGAGTTCAAATCCAGCCTCAGACACATAACATTCACTAGCTGTGTGACTCTGGGTAAGTCACAACCCCAAATGCCTTACAAAAAAAAAAAAGAAAGAAAGAAAAAAACACCCACAGTTGGTGACCTGAATGAAGAAGCAACAAAAGAGACTGACAAAAAAGTTAGGAGGATGAAGAGTAGTGTCACTGCATGTATGGATCCAGTCTATTGCCACGTCTCATCATTTCTACCTTCATAGCATCTCTCATCTCACCCATATCTCCATTCACCCAGCCACCATCCTCTATAGAGGAGCAAGTCTTCAATAGAAAAGGACTATTAGTATCAAAGGCTTTTGACCTCCCTAGAAGAGGTCAAAAAGTATGAGGACTGAGGAAAGGCCATTTGATTTGGCAATTAAGAGACGATTGATGACTTTGGAGAGAGCAGTTTAAGTCACATGAGTAGGGAGGAAGCCAGATTGCAAGGGGTTTAGAAGAGAGTGAGAGGAGAGGAAGTGGAGATACCAATTGTAGATAATTTTCTCAAAAAATTAAGCTGAGAAGGGGATGAGAAATATAGGGCAATGCTTATAATAATAAAAACTTATTTTGTGGGAAATTTTATTCATACCATATGTTAATAACTCAGTCATTAATATAAATTTTGACTACAGATGTATAATTGTTTTAATTGAATTTACTCTGACTGGGAAGAATGATATAATTAATCATTGGGGGAATAAATATCTAATTTGTTTTGTAAAATCCTAAATATACTGCCAATAAGTTGCATTTTGTTTGTTTCATTACAAATATGCAAACAGGCAATCACTGATAAGTGGTAATACTTAAGCAGTTTGAAAAATATTAGGCAGTAATCCTGTCTTCTGTGGTTGTGTATGTGCTTCTTGTCTGAAAGTTGGCAGCAAATGAAATTAAGTGGTTTGCCAAATGACTGAATTGCCAATCAACCTTCTTTTTCTTAATTTACTCATTTCTGTCATAGCTGTCTCTCCAGGGATCCCTTATGCTGCTTCAGAGTTTTAATGCGCATCAAATGCCACTAAAATGTCACAAAATGATCAATTTGTCCAAATGGATAGGAAGTTTTTTTTTCTTTAGACTCTAAATGTGGGTCAGCAAATTGAATAGTTCTCTTCCAAGAGATAAGGTTGAATGGTACATAAAGCCAAATGTAAACTATTATATGCCTTATTTACACTTTGAATCCAACCATAATACTATCATTCTGTATTCATGAGTACATTCATGAGAGAATAAAGGTGATTTTGTTAACTTTTTGGTTGTTATCTGAGAGAATAGGTAATTGGATCTGTAATTTTGAATGCACAGTATTCTATTAAGGTTAAGTTTTTTTTTAATGTACTGAGACAAATGATTATTAATAACCACTGTCCTGCGGACATTCAGAGCTCTCTCCTTCCAAAGTCTGGATTTTAAATTCAGTCTCTTGAAAGCCTTTATTGAAAATGGGATTGAATTAACTTTCCTGATTTTGGTCAGACCCCACCCCTTAGAAGGAATTTAATCCAAGATAGGGAAGCCCATCGTGTTCTACTCAAACTTGGGTGGAGACAGATCGTTTTATCTAGATAGCCCAAGGATGGGGGTGGTCTGAGTACAGAGTTTGTTTCTCAGTCCAAAAGTGACAGGATGTTACTCTCAGCCTCTCATTAAACACCCACTCTTTGGAAGGACATATAAACTCTGAGTCCGCCACCATGACTGTCTTTAGTCTAAGACAACACTACCAAATGAACATCCTTTTATTAATAAAGTGGCCTTATTAATAAAATGATTAAATTACCCAGAAACTACTTCTCTTGAACCTTTTTAATTGTCACAGTTAGCCTTATGGAAGATCAATAATTTCCATTATTTTAAAAGTTATGACAATTTATGTGGCTTGATTTATTCAGTTATTCACACAACAAACATGTCACAACAAACATGTATTAAGCAACTTCTCTATGCAATCCACTGTACTAGGTACTGAGGATCAAAGAAAGATACAACACAAAACTTTCATTCAATTTGGTTCTTCTCAACAAATACTAATTAGATACTTATTATGTGCAAGGCACTGGTGATAGAACAAAACCAAAACATTCTCTTTTCTCAACTACTTTCAATTTTATTGAACAGAAAGAGAAGTACCGGAATACATATGATGCGTGTGAGAGTAAGATGAGTGTGAAAGTTAGGTCTGGGCAAAGTGCTATGAAAATTTTGAGGAGGAAGAAATCAGTGTCTCTCCTGGGGGGTGAGAAGAGTCAGAGAACGAATGGTACACAAATTGAGTCTTGAAGGAAGCGGAGGGATGGGGCGATATCCCTTTCCTAGAGGAGAGAGAATTCATTAACAAAAGCATAGAGATGGGAAAAGGCAAGATTAGAATGAGAGAGTAGTTTAATGTGTCTAGAAGGTAGTCTACAAAGTTTAATAGTAATAGCTAGCATTTATATGGCACTTTAAGTTTGCAAAGTTCTTTATACATGTTAACCTATTTGACTGTTATAACAACCCTGTGAGGTAGATGCTATTCTTGTCTCCATTTTACAGAGGAGGAAACTGAGGCAGAGTTTAAGTGGCACGCCCAAGGTCACAGGTCTAGTAAGTGTCTGAGGATGGATTTGAACTTAGGTCTTCCTGATTCCAGAACCAGTGCTCTCTGAACTATGTCACTTAGCCGCCTGGTGAAAAATGCAAGTTATATTGAGCAGATAAGAATCAGTAGGACTTGATAGCTGATTGGATATGTGGAATAAAGGAAAAAGAAAAGTCACCAATAGCTCCAAGGAGACAAGCCTGGGTGACTGGGAGGATGACGGCACCATTAACAGAAACAGAGAAGTTCACTAACTTGTTTTAGAGGAAGATGAGTTCAGTTATGGACATGTGGAACTGGAGATGTAGCCGGTCATCCAGTCGGGGATGCATAGAAGAGAATTGGAAATGTGATTGATGCTAGAGCTTGAGGGAGAGATTTGATATGGAAATATAGATTTTAGGAATCATCTGCTTGAAGGTGATAATCAAGGACTTGAGAGTTCATGAGATCACCAAGGAGGAAAGTGTAGATGTCACATCCTCTTCAGAGCTTGTTTAAAATATCCAGGTAATATTTTGGTAGCCATCTCTAAGATGCAATTTTTGGGGGAGGGAAGAAAAAAAAATGTAAGGGGCAGCTAGGTGGTACAGTGGATAGTGCCCTGGCCTTGAAGTCAGGAGGACTTGAGTTCAAATCTGACCTCAGACCAACATTTGACACTTAACTAGCTGTGTGACCCTGGGCAAGTCACTTAACCCCAGTTGCCTAAAAAAATTTTTTTTTAAATTACATAATAATTTTGTTGTGTATTTGAAAGGAATAGCAAGTTGTGCATAATAGATGTGCAATTTCATGTACAATCATCTTTTTTATTGTACTGTGTTATGGAAATACTTGTTTTGTTCCGTAAATTAAAAATAAAATTTAAAAAATTTAAAAAAATTTTAAATATCCTAGTGATTTAGAGATCTAGTCTCATGTGTTTTATGAGTGGGAATCTTTTTCTATATGATCTGACGATAAGGTCAGCATTGTCCCTTCTAACTCTAAAATTCTGTGCCACTTTGATTCTGTGAGGGGTGGAAGAAATAGGATTCAAATTGGGATCCCAAAAGGCCAGGCTATGTTAATACCATGGTTCTTTTGGAGCATCTAAATCCAAGGGGCTGAGATGAGAGAAAAAATTTATTGTATATAGGAGTGGTAAGGAAGAAACAGGATGTCAGAGGAATTAACCATTTTTCTGACTTAACGATTCTTCAAATTTGAGTCTTTTATGTATCTGCTTGTGTTTAATACTTTTAGACTAGATTGATATGCCTGCATAATACTTGACAAGACCTTCTAGACTTTCTCCTCACCCACTTGGAACACTAAGGTTTACACTCCAATCCATTCCTCTTTATACCTTGAGGCTGGGATTAGAGTCAGGAAGATTCATTTTCATGAGTTCAAATCTGACCTCAGACACTTAACTAGCAGTGTGACTCTGGGCAAGTCACTTAACCCTGTATGCCTCAGTTTCCTCATCAGTAAAATGAACTGGAGAAGGAAATGACAAACCACTCCAGTACCTTGACCAAGAAAACCTCAAATGGGGTCACAAAGAGTTGGATATGACTGAACAACAACAATACCTTGAGGTTATAGCTTAGTGGAATGGTATTGACCTCTGTTAAACAGGTCATACATACTATGTAGTATCTTGTGTTCCTTCTTGTGCCAATGCCCTTGCCAGTCTATTAGCTTCTTAGGAGGCTCTTTGGTAGCCATGTTTAGTGCAATGCTGTACACATAGTAGGTGCTTAATAAATGTTTGTTGAATTCTGTGTAAGAGTAATAAAACCAGTTGTAGGGGTGGCCGTGAAGACTGGGGGGTTAGTACTGAATCTAGAGGATCTATAGGATGTATTGGAGGAGCTGACAATTGATATGATCTGACAGGTTTTCCAATAACAATTGCTTGCATTTTCTGCCTTGATCTTGCATTGAGCCTGTTCTGCACCTATTCATTTAATCATGTCACTAAAGCCACTGGCTCCAACAATATAGGCAAAAGAGGATCAAAGGTGGACCCCTGGGAGGTATCTACATTTAAGGAGTGGAGGGAAAATGAGAAGACAGCAAAGGAGAGATGAATAGTCAGAAATGTAATAGGGAATCATACAAGCTCAGTGTCTTCTATGATGAGAGAGGAAAAGATATCCAAAAGAAGATAGTATGATCCATGGTGCTGTAGAGGGGTCAAGGAAGAGGACAGAAAAAAGAAGTCATTTTACTTACCTGTAAGAAGTTCATTAGTTTACAAGGGGAGAATAATCCTGGTAGACTATGTGGACAAAAGCCAAGTAGTGAAGATTTTAGTTGGGAATTCATGAAGATGTGTAGGTAGAAACTGTAGACTATTTTTTCTAGAAGTTTAGCCAAGATAGCTTGAGGGAGTGGCAAGGTCAAAGAAAGATAGTTTTAGCATAGGGAAGTCTTAAGCAAGCTTGTGGGCTGAAAGAATGACAGAATAGAGACAGAGATGTTAAAGATACATGAGAGAGGGGATGATTGATGATGAGCCAAGGGACTGAGGCTGACAAGAGGGAATGGTATCTGAAAGATTTAGGCAAAGAGAATTAACCTGGTCAAGGAGGAATGCCACCAAATCCTATGGGCCCAGAGAGGAGGGTTGGGTGAGAAGTGGAAGAATTAAAGAATAAAATTAAGTGAATTTATATCAGATGTCTTCAGTCTTCTCGATAAAGTAGTTATTTGATTTTACAACCTACTCTTCACTACTAACAGTAAACATATGGCAATAAATAAAATTAAATATGAAATTCGATTAATAGATCTGACTACAAAGAGTATTTTATCAGTGTGCCTTGAGTACAGACAAAATTGACCAATATACTACTCTCTCTACCTCATAGACTTGTTTTGAAGAAGGATTTGTAAATCTTAAAATGCTATAGAAATAGGAGTTGGTTTGGGGGAAAATGTTAGTGGACAGTTATAGAGTTTTATGGTTTACATATGGTAGAGATTCCATAGGCCTAAGGAACCATCCCAGGGAGCTCTGTTGAAAGCTTCAAAGGCCTCCAGGGATATGGTGATTCAGTGCAATCTACAAACGTCATAGTGTTACTCCAAGACTTCCAGTGATGGAGGGAACTGGAGGGGAAGTTGACCACTTATCTCTACACTCTCTGTCACCATGTGTCTTCATCTTTACCCTGGCCATTATTCACATTTTTTTGTTCTCCTGCTCCTGCTGCTGATGCTGCTCTACCCACTAAACCAGACCATCAGAGGCCATCCCTGGAAGGAGCTAAGTCACTCTGCTCTGCTCCAGCCTAGGGGCCCTGAAGGCAGAATAGAGAGTAACCAGCCCCAGAGGCCCAATAGTGATTCTTTATGGTAGCTGTCTCATTTCATCATCAAAGCAATCCTATGAGATAGTGCAATTATTGGTTTCCTCATTTGACAGAGAAGGAAATGGAGTCACAATAGCTAGTAAAAAGAGCTGGGACATAGCCCCAAGGATTCTAACAAAGTTCAATGTTTTTTCCTCCTCCACCACAACTGCTTGAAGCATGAGACATTTTGAAGAGCAAATTTAAGAAAAAAATCTTTATTCTGGAAAATCTAGAATGTTTACTTTTTGATGACATGAAGTCATGCTGTGAGGAAAAGAGCCTTCAAGTTTTAATTATTAATTGTTATTCTCTCTGAGAAAGAAACAGTTCTGTGTATGAGTGGACTGCTTGTCTTAGTGACAGTTTCTATCTAAAGGGTGATATCTTTATCGAGAAGTACTCAAGATTTAGATGAATACCTGAGGGATTCCTGGAGAAAAAAATCTCTGCTGTATATTTCATAATAGCAATAAGCACATCCATCTCCAGAGAGGGAAGGAGGTGTGTGCCTCAGAGTTTTGCAGTTCTGTGAATAAAGGTTTATTACTTTTCTTTACCTTCCATCAATCAGCCAAATGTTAGGAGAAGTAAAAAGAAAAGAAAGAAACCTAATCTTGGTGTCTGTAACATAAAATAAAGTAGCCAGAATATTCTCTCATTCCTGACCTTGAAAGTTAACTTTTTCAAAGTTGGTTAGAACTAGAGAATGTTTCAAGATTAGAACAAACAACTGCCCATATGATTTGTGGTTCTGGTCCTAATTTAGACTTTCATCTATCTGTCATGAGGCATTTCTTTTTTTGCTTACTTGAAAAATAGTGCATTGTATTCTTTTCCACCCTACCAGAATCTTAACTAAATAGTCAGGCAAGGGGACCAGAGTTTGTAAAACCATCCAGTATTTAGCCTCTTGGGAGGTGTTTGGGCTCACCAAATCTGACGTTTCCAAGGATACTGCTAATTCTCCTTTTCCTGTCAATGTCTTAAAAGCATGTTGATATGCTAGAGGGCTCAGTACATTTATTAATTTTTACAGCTCCCCAATGCTCACTTGCTGGGCTAACAAGCTGGAATGGAAGGTGACTGTTCTCTCTCTTTCTGCAAAGAGTCTCTCTATCCAGAGAATACCTATTTTGTTTCCCAATCAAAAAAATCAATAAGCATTTATTAAACATCTATGATCCTTGTCACATAGCCCAATATGGAATCAAATAATTTACTAATATGAACTTAGTTGAAAACAGTCCTGAAAATAGACATCTTTCAAGTGTCAATGATAATTATTATCTGGTGTCTCACTATTGCTCTGGTAAGCTTTAGGAGCTTTATCTATCTATCTACTATCTATCTATCTATCTATCTATCTATCTATCTATTTATCTAGTATGCACTAGGCTTAATATGTGCTAGGTACTTCTGTAGGCAGTGTGGAAACAAATAAAAAAAGAGAGAGTACCTGACCTCGAGGAGCTTACATTCAACTGTAATAGTAAGGAGTTAACATTCTGATGCATCATTTCATGATACAATGAAGAGAATACTGGATTTAAAGTCAAGGACTTCAGCCCAAATCTTAGTTCCTATCACTGTGACCTTAGACATCATAACTTTTCTGAGTCTTAGTTTCCTCTACTATAAAATGAAAGAGATATAATAGATAATCTTTAAACTTCCTTCCATCTCTTAAATAAGGCCACAACATTATTGGCCTGTGCGTGCTGCTTGAGGCTCGCCAAAGGATTTCAGGCAGCCTGTGAAAAATGTAGAGATGTAACTGTGGATTTAACTCAAGTCATCCTCAAGCCCCAAGGCTGTTCTCAGATAGAGCTAATAGGGCTCATTGGCCCTTTAAGAAGAAGTGATTAAGAGGCCTAATACCCCTGGGCAGACCTGTACAACATACCACCAGAAGGTCTTAAATCTATGACAATAAATATAAGATATACATAAAATAAATAATAATAAAACATAAGATACATAAAAAATATATATCTTATACTAGGGCTGGGAGCAATAATAACTGGGGAAAAAAGGAAATCTTCCTGAAGAAGGTGCACATGAGCTGAGCTTTGAAGGGAGCTAGTATTTGAGTTAGAGATATCAAGGGTAAATATATTGCATTTCTTTGCAATAAAGATTAGTTTTCCCTAAAAGATAACAAAATTGTCCCTGAGACTTGATTGATCCCTGCCCCCCTTAACACAGCTTCTGTTAAACTAAGGATATAAGAAGCCTGGAATCAGGGCCCTTCTAACTCCGTAACCATACCCTGCCCTACTTGTCTTCTTCTGGATTGAAGGATGGCCTCATCCAGAAACATTAAGTGCCACTATTTCCTTGTTGTATACCCTTGTTATATTAGGCAAAATAAATGCTCAATGACTTGTGTCTCATCTCATTCCAACATTGCACCTGAAGGGTGTTGTGTTAGACCTGCCCCTAACATTTCTCCTGATGTGAGAAGAAGGCAAGGAAGGCCTCCAGCATGTTTGGTAGGCCTCTTTGTGACAAGGACCTTGTCAAACTTCTGGGAGGATCATAGAATAATAAGAACTAAACATTACAGATTTGAAAATGGAAGGAGCCTTAGAAGGCACCTAACACCTTGTTTTATACATAAGGAAACGGAGGACCAGGGAGGTTAAGTGTCACACAACAGATTGCCTCCTCTGTCATCTCCACTCTTTCACTTATTTTCAAACTCTTCCTGTCTGCTGGCTCATTCCCTGCTGCCTACAAACATGCTTGTGTCTACCTATCCTGAAAAAACACTCACTTGATCCTTCCATCCCTGCCAACTATCATCCTATTTCTCTTCTGCACTTGGTAGCTAAACTCTTTGAAAGGGCCATCTACAGTAGGTGCCTCTGCTTCCTCTCTTCTCACTCTTTTCTTGACCCCTTACAATTTGGCTTCCCACCTTATCATTCCACCAAAACTACTCTCTCCAAAGTTACCAATGATCTCTTAGTTGTCAGATTCATTGGCTTTTTCTCAATCCTCATTCTCCTTGACCACTCAGCAGCCTTTGACACTGTTGATCTCTCTCTCTCCTCCTTAATAGTTTCTTCTCTCTAGGTTTTTGGGACTCCACACTCTCCTGGTTTTCCTCCAACCTATCTGGTCACTCCTCTGTCTCCTTTGCTGGATCCTCTTCCAGATCACACCCTCTAACCATAGGTGTCCCTCAGGGTTCTGTCTTGGGCTCTCTTCTCCCTCTACTTCATTTGGTGAAATCATCAGCTCGCATGAATTTAATGACCATCTCTATGCTGATGATTCTCAAATCATCCTGCCTCAACCTCTCTGCAGATCTCCAATCTCATATCTCCAACTGTCTTTCAGGTATCTCAAACTGGACATCCAGTAAATATCTTAAATTCAACATGTCTAAAACAGAACTCATTATTTTTCCCCCCAAATTCTCTCCTACCATCCTACTTTTCCTCATTACTATAGACACCAAACTCCCAATTCCTCAGGCTCAAAACCTAGTAATCATCCTTGATTCCCCACTAGCTCCCAACCCCCACCCCCATATCCAATTTGTTGCCAAGGTTTAGATTTCACCTTTGCAACAACTCTCCATTACGCCCTCTTCTCTCCTCTGACACTGACACCACTAGTGCAGGCCCTTATCACCTCCAGCCTATACTATTGGAATAGCGTAACAGCCTGTTGGTGGGTCTGCCTGCCTCAAGTCTCTACCCACTCTATAATTATTTGCATGTTGTCTCTCCCATTAGATTATAATAAACTCCTTGAAGGCTGGGACTATATTTTGCCTCTTTCTTATCTCCAGCAGTGATTCAGCACTCTTAGCAGTGCCTGGCACATAGTAGGATCTTGAAAAATGTTTATTGATTGATTGAGTTAAGTTTTGAAGTCATAGCTTCTGACTCCACAACCAGTACCCTTTCCACTGTCCTATCGACAAGCATCACAGGATGGCCAGGCATGGATAAGTTGTGACAGGCATCATTGGAGGGAATTCCCAGATGCATCTGGCAACAGATTCATTTGAATATTTGAACATTTTAATATTTTAATTCTTCCTGAGATCTATGATTTCCTCAATGTGAGCATTCCCTCAACTCGGACTGTGATCCTTCCACACCTTAGCAGATGGTTTCATGAGTTTCTGTGGCCAAAATCTTCATGACCTGATGGCCAACCTTCTGGTGGCATGCCTCTCTGCAATTATCAAGGCTGATCCTTGGATGACATTCTATTACTAAGCCTGTATTCCAAACCTCTCTAATTTGGTATGACCTGCTAGAGATTGCATTGGGCTGACAGAGTCTTCTAGTGGTTTGTGTAAAATTGTCAATTTTAAATAAAGGAAAGGAATAGTATTTAATAATTCATTTTTTTAAAAATTTAAGCACCTACTATGTGTGCATCATTGTGTTGTGTAAAGAGGAACATACAAAGGATAAACCACTTCATAATTCAACAGTTAGATATGGTATATAACATACCTCAAATAGGACACAATGATGGGGTTGGGATCTGGACCCCAGAAAGGAAAAACCCTGGATTTTCCCACATGGCCAAATCTCTGGCTTTCACCTGAGGCTATAATCCCATTGACTGGCCTTTTGTTTTCACCTACACCCAATCTTCCAATTCTCTGTTCCCCTTAATTTAGCCTAGCCCTCTATTGTCTTACCTCCTCCTCCCCCTCCTCTCCTACATCCCACCCTTAATCCTAGGTAGGCTCCATTCTCCCTTGGCCACTTGGGTCTAGGTCCCTGGCATTTTATTACCTCACAGTCTCCACAAACTACCTGAACACTCCTAGATTCCCTCCCACGGTCTTTCTGTATATAAGGTCCATCTTGTCTTCATTAAGGTGCTCAGATTCTTAAAATCTAGCCAAATATTCAGATTCTTGTAATCTAGCCAATAGCTTACTAATGTTCAGGTTCCTTAAGAGTTTGGCCAATATGATAGATGTTCTAATAAACCTTGTCTTTGGCTAAAAGAAGGCTTGCATCAAATTCATTCGGGCAGGACCTGTGTCCCAGCACCTCTAAACCTCAACAACAATACAGCATAAAATAATTGCAAAATGTTTTGTGATTGTTAAGACAGAAAAAATTAATTTCTCATCTGGGGATTACTAAAAGTTTTCATAGAGATAATGTCAATCTCTTGACCATTCAGTTGAATATGTACTTATATAGTCCCCATTATGTGTCAGGCACTATGAAGATATAAAAACCAAATGAAAAATCATCCTTGCCCACAGGGAGATTACATTCTATGGCGAAGGAGGGGATACAACATGTAAACAGACGAATATTTGCTTAATAGTTTGAGGAGGTAAAGAGTACTAACAACTGGGGGCTAAGGATAAGATTTCACCAAGGAGGTAGATAACACTTGGGATCAGCCTTGAAGGAAGATAAGGATTCTAAGAGACAGAGGTAGGAAGAAGTATATTACTGAAAAGTAGGACAGTCTGTAACTAACCATAGGAAGTGAGATCCAGAATGCTGTTTGGGAAATAGCAAATAGACCACTTTGACTGGAGTAATAAGTAATTGAATGGGAGTAATTTGAAATACCTGGAAAGGTAAGCAGACATCAGATTGAAAATGGCTTGAAATGCCAAATGGAAGAATATTTATTTCATCTTAGAGGCAATATTGAACCACTGAAGCTTATTGAGCAATTAGAATGACTGAGTCACTGGAATTTATTGAATAGAGGAGTGATGTCAAAAGGACCCTAAACTTCAGGAACACTATTTTGACATCCATGTATAGGATAGATCAGAAAATTGGAGACCAAAGTAGGCAGACCAATTGGAAGTCTATTGTCATACTTGTGAGAGTTAATGAGGGCCTTAACTAAGGTTATGACTGGAGAGAGAGAGAGACAGAGATGTTCTGGAGGAAAAATGTCAAGACTTGACAATTGATTGGATGTGTGAGATTGATTAGAGAGGAGTCGGTAAGGGAAACTAAAGTGTTGAAGATAACTCAAAGTTGTGAACCTGGATGACTGGAAGGATGTTGGGTATTCTCATATGGGGACATATGGAAAGGATTCATAAAGGATGGAGAAGGGTTTTAAAGGGTAAAGGTGTGTGGGGAGGGGAAGGGGGAAGGAGGTGAGAGACTAAGTGAGAGAATGGCTTGAAGGGATGAGTACAAGAGACAATAAGTCGTCTAACTCTATGCTAAAGATTGAGGCCAGAGAAGGGAATGGTATAAGACAATCAGGTAAATTAATCTGGCATCATTTCAAAAGATGCTTTGAAGAGGGGAAACACTGGATATGGGAAGACTGACTAGGAAGCTATTAAAGTAGTCCAAGTTGGGGATAATGAGGATCTATACTCCAGTAATGAGAGTAGGAGTGGAAATTGAATGAAGGGGGAGGATAGATAAATACATTTACTTTGGGAAATATCCCTAGATACTCACACTTTCCTTTTACATATCAATCAAAAAGTAATAATTGAGTGTCACCTATGTATATATAATAGGCCAACCAGCTTCTGTTTGAAGAGGTTAACTAATTAGGTTCTGATAGCTCTGTTTTAAAAAAAAATGTGCTGCTTTTCAGAGTCAGTATTGCTTTTTATGTGTTAGTGGCAGTAAGATCAATGCATATAGAAAGAAGTAAAGTAAAATAAAATTTTTACCTGACAGTCTTTTTGGAAGCTTCAATGGCTTGGGATATTTTATTGATCCCTAGAGCCATTAAAACCATCCGACCCTACCACTCTTTTAAGGAAAGAGAAATAAAAGAGGACCTACTTAGTGAATAAAGAAGTGAGAGTAATTAATGCAGACTTTTTAAGGCCCAGGATTAGCTCTATTGATTAGATTACTTTGATATTGTTAATAGTAATAAATGTGAATAGCTTTAACTCTAAAAAGAGATAGGCAATAACTTCTGACAAAGAAATGCCTATCTTGTGAGGAACAAAACCAAAGGTTGAGGGAATTCAGCTACCCAAGGTATGGATGGGAGAACTTTTGATTGAGGTAGAATGTTAGGAAATTTCTCAGGCAAAGATGATTGCATCTGGAGGGGGAAAACTGCTAAGGTGACATTTATTTAACTGTATAGGGTCTAGTCTAAGAGAAGACACATCAGAATGAGACTCAGAAGGTTCTCAGAGAAGGAATTCCAGCTCTGCCATTGTATGACTTTGAGCAAGTACTTACCTCCCTAGTTGTTGTTGTTCAGTTGTGTATGACTTTTCCTGACTCCATTTGAGGTTTTCTTGGCAAAGATACTGGAGTGGTTTGCCGTTTCTTTCTCTGGCTAATTTTACAGATGAGGAAGCTGAGGCAAAAAGGGTTAAGTTACTTGTCCAGGGTCATATGACTAGTGAGTGACTGAGGCTGGATATGTACTCAGGTCTTCCTGACTTCTGGTCTGGTGCTGTATCCACTGCACCACTTAGCTGCCCCTATTTATCTCTGAGGTTCTTTCT
>NW_020944605.1:241893-415246 GCF_900497805.2 Vombatus ursinus
AGGGTTCTCTAGTATTTCAGGGGGCAGCTAGGTGACACAGTGGATAGAATGCTGAGCCTGGATTCAGGAAGACTCATCCTCCTCAGTTCAAATCTAGCCTCAGACACTTCCTAGCTATGTGACCCTGGCAAGTCACTTAACCCTGTTTGCCTCAGTTTCCTCATTTGTAGAATGAGCTGGAGAAGGAAATGGCAAACCACATGGTCTTTGCCTTCATGGAGCCTACAGTCTAGTAGGGAAATTAGACACAATCACAGATAACTTTAACATATTATTCTACATTAAATGTCAAGTGCTATATGAGGTCCAAGGGGGAAGGCCACTATTGAAAGGGAAACAGAGAAGTCTTCATGGGGGAGGTGACATTTGAACTGGGCTTTAAAGGATGAATAGGAATTCAACAGGTCAAGGGCAGGAAGAAGGAGAATACTCACAAGGACTGATAGTGAGAGTAAAACCATGGAAGAAGGACAGTGCAGGATATATGTGCAGTGTAGTTTGGCTGGAGCATAGAATTAGTAGAAAGGAGCACAAGTTAAGGCTGAAACCTCAGGTGTTCCAAATTGTCAGAGGCTTCGAGGCAAAGTTCTTTGAAATGTACTAAAGACAGTGTAAAGAAAAACAACTTTGAAATACTAGTTGTTGTCTAGTCTATCCAACTTTTCCTGACCCCTTTTGGGTTCTCTTGGCAAAGATACTAAAGCGGCTAAACCAGGCTGAGGGTAACTGACAGGCCTCAAATTTATTGGTGAGTTAGGGGGATGTCTACTGCTAACATTTGAAGACTTCCCTGGTGGCGTGGGAGATGAGAACAAGTTGTTCCAAGGGCCATGAAGGTGACTGAAGCTGGCACTGTAGGGCACTTAGAGTCTCGTCAGACATTGAAAATGCCAAAGTCATCCACTGATCCTGGGATCATCATCAGTCATCCTGACTTTTGTCTTGCCACTGGACTTCTATGACTCAGGAAGAGAGGGTGAGACAACTTTGTGCGTCTGTGCCTCACTTAAATCCAATTCATGTGTGAGTCAAGACATCACCCCAGATATCACTGGACTTCTTCAAAAAGGAAGGACAAAACAGACTACAACCACTCTTATGTACTCTTATGAAAGACATGGAGATGTTAGGTAGATGGGAATCTATGTTTTCTTACTTGATTAAAAATTTTAAATTTAATATAATTATATATAATTTTAATATGATTATAACAAAGTTACATGTATTTTAATATAATTTAAAAATTAAAGATAAAATGGTAGACTTGCATGTTAGATGGTGATTGGATTGTTCTTTTGGTTCTTGTAAAAGCACAAAACAGATGAGGACAAATGGTAAAGCAAATCCTTATGGATATGGCACACAGGAAAACTTGGCCTTGAATCTAACCCTCAAATCTGAATCTTCAATGTGGTCAGTCCATCACTGCTATAAGCATAGGTTGATTACACTGTAGGAGGTGTATTCCAGTAATTATTTTGAAAATTCAATATTATTGGTAGACCTGCCTGAGAGATCATCTGTCCCACACCCTCGCTTAGATATCATCTATCCTATTTCCTCATTTTAAAGTTTAAAAATTTTCATTCTTTAATATATTACATTAATGACTTTAATAACCATATCACAATTATTTCTGAGGAAAAGACAAAAAATTCCCTCCTCCTTTTCTCCCCAAGGCAAATCCTTTCCTATGGTAAAGGAAAACAGCCAAGCAAAAACATAAATACAGTGGCCTCATCTGCTCTCATAAACAAGATTCTCTCCTTAAGGTCCCCTTCCCAGCTGTACTTCTGACTTTCCAGACTCCAACACCTGCCCCCCACTCAGGGACCTTCAGGGCCACACTGTTTTTTTCACTCCTTTTTATTAGCTGTCTTCCTCCATTAGAATGTAATCTGCTGTAGGACAAGGACTGTTTTTTTTTTTATTTTTATTTGTATTCTCAGTGCTTAACACAGTGCTTGTTCTGTGGTAAAACCTTAATAAAGGCCAGCTAGGTGGCATAATGGATAGAGTGCCAGGCCTGGAATCAGGAAGACTCATCTTCCTCAATTCAAATCCAGCCTCAGACACTGACTAGCTGTGTGATCCTGGGCAAGTCACTTAACCCTGCTTGCCTCAGTTTCCTCATCTCTAAAATGAGCTGGAGAAGGAAATGACAAATCGCTTCAGTATCTTTGCCCAAGAAAATTCCAAACGGGTTCATGGAGAGTCGGACGCGACTGAAAATGGCTGAACAAAGCGCTTAATAAATGCTTGTTGCCTTGTCTTACCATGCCTGTCTGCTGTGAGGTGGATATAGCCCTTTATCTCTTCATTGGGCTCTCAGTTTCTCAGAATTCACCTTCCTCCTAGTGACCTTTTCATTTACTTTGTGTAGCCTTTGTGTATATTGTTCCCTTGCTTACTTCATTCTGTCCCAGTTAGTACAAGATTTCACATTTCTAATAGTCCCTCATAGTCATCATTTCTTCCTGCATAATACTCTTCCATTATATCATATATCATAGTGGGAGTTTTTTCAGCCATTTCCCAATCAGTGGGGGACTGTGCCTTCAATTCTTTATTACAACAAAGTGTTGCTGTGACTATTTTGAGATGTATAAGGACATTTCTGTTTATTTTTTATTTCCCTGAAGTATATGCCTAATAGTGGAATTGTTGGGTCAAAACATTGACAGTTTAGTCATCTTATTACAAATTGATATCCAGAATAGTTAGACCAATTCATGGCACCACCAAGAGTGTATTAGTAGTGTTTGTCTTCCTATAGTTCTTCCAACATTGACTGTTGCTGGAGGGTTTTTTGTTTGTTTGTAATTTTTGACATTTTATGTTTGAAATGAAAACTTGGAGTTGTTTTAATGTGCATTTCTCTTATGATTCAAGATTTAGACTATGTTTTAATATGGCCATTTTTATTTGCAATTCTTTTTAAAATTGTTCATGGCCTTTGACCATTTGTCTATCAGGGAATAGCACTTGGTATTATGAATTTGTTATGTATTCCTTACATATTTTGGATAATATGCTTTAATCAGTGATGTTTTATATAAATATTTTCCCACAATGTAGTGTCTTTTCTAATTATACCTTTGTTGATTTTATTTTTATAAGGACTTTTAATATTTCTGTAATGAAAATAGTCATATATATATAAAGTATGTATATATGATCATCTCAATTATATATATATATATAATCATCTCAATTCCTTATGTAGTTAAGAATCCCAAACACTCTACCCTCTGCCCCATATAGTTGCACATTAAAACAACTCCAAGTTTTCATTTCATTCATAAAATGTCAAAAATTACAAACCAAAAACCCTCCAGCAACAGTCAATGTTCATGGCCTTTGACCACTTATCTATCAGGGAATGGCACTTGGTATTATGAATTTGTTGTTTATAGTTTTACATTGAATCCTCTCTTATGTTCTGCTGTACACATGGAAATGTGCTTTTTTTTCCCTTTTTTCATTTTGTATTAAAGTTTAAAATGAAAAAAATTACACACACACACAAATAAATTTTTAAAAAATAAGAAAAAAATCAACTTGCCCAGGGTCATTAGCTACTATTTGCTAGAGGAAGGACCTAAACTTGGGATCTCTTGATTCTAATGCTGCCCCACTAACTAATACACCATACTTTCCTACTTGTACAAAGATGAAATTATTCTTTTTCCTTTAGGCTCAGAATACTTAATAGCTCTTTCTTACATTTTTACACACCAGAGGAATTATTGTAATTTAAGTAAACAGACTATGAGTTACTACAGCATCAAAATAGGCACTCAATTTCTTTATCCTCACCAAAAAAATAAAGCATTTTATGTTTTTGCTGTCAATAACCTGACTTCTGTTTCTGTGAGTTATTATGGGCCTACAAGAACTTATGTGCAACTATTGTTTCCTAAGACCATATTTCTTTTTTTTTCATTATGAATTTGGACAACATCAACAAACATTCCAATATAAAAGAATTTTTAAAAAGAGAATTGTACTTAAAACTATGAATCTTTATTACATGCAATTTGGGTTTTTTGAAGTGTATATTAAATTTAACAAAGTAGAACCAACACTACCTTGCTTGTCTGTATCCTCTTCTGAACTCCCTTCTGCTCTCTTCTGTGCATTTTTAAAATGTTCCATCTTTTCTTTTTCTTTTATTTCATTTATTTTCCTTTTTGGTAGGGGGAAGGCAATCACTGTACTGACCCCTAATCTTCTTCACATCTACTTCCCCCAAGTCCTTCCCTATAACAAAGAAGTATAGAAGCAAAACAAATCTATACATTGACCTTATCTGAAAATATATATCTCATTCTGTACCTCTACTGTATTACCTTATTCCAGGAGATGGAAAGCATGATCCAATATCAGTCTTTTGGGTCATTGCATTGATCAGAGTTCTTAATCCTTTTAAGTTATTTTCCTTTACATTATTGTTCTCTTCACTTAACTCTGCATCAGTTCATACAACTCTTCCTAGGTTTCTCAGAAACTATACCTTATGTTTTTTCTTAAAGCACAATAGTACTCCATTACAGTCATATATGATTATTTATTCATCCATTTGCCAGTTGATTGGTACACATTTTGTCGCAGTCCTGTGCTACAACAAAAACTACTTTGTGAGTTTTAGTGTATTGGATATTTGTGTATTCTTTCCCTTTTTCTTTGATTTCTTTGGGAGATAGACCTTGTAGTTGCATTGCTGGGTCAAAATGTCAAGTCACACTTTACTGACTTGGGATGGGGAGAGAGGTGAAGCATTATAATTTCAAATTGCTTTCCAGAATGGTTGGACCAATTCAATGCTTTCCTCATAGTAAATTAGAGTGCCTGTTTTCCTGAAGTTCCTCCAGTAATTGTCATTGACCTTTTACTGTCCTTTTTGTCATCTTTTGATGGGTATGAAATAAAACCTCCTCAGAGCTGGATAATTTGCATATCTAATTACTAGTGATTTAGAGCATTTTAAATATCGCTATTGATAGCTTGCATTTCTTCTTTTGAGGACTGATGAGATTATATTTCTTAAAGCAAAAGAAATTCTGAGGAGTTCTCAGAGATAAAAAATCATAAAATCTTATAATTTCAAAGTAGAGAGGTTCCCCAGTCCAGCCCTCTCATTTTATAGTTGAGCTACAAGGTTTAGTGGAAAGAATACTGGACTTGGAATCTTTTAGACTTAAGTTTGAATCCTGGCTCTACCATATACAAGATGTTTGACTGTCAGAAAGTCAGGTAACCTTTCTAAACCTATTATTTCATTTGTAAAATGAGTATAACAATACCTGCATTATATGGGGTGTTGGGGGGGGAATGTTATGTGAATGTACCTTGTTATTATTAGGAAACTGAGGCCCAATTTGGGCCTCAGGTCATGGATCTGGTTAGTGAGTGAAAATCCCTCAGCTGTTTGGTTGTAGTATTGCAAAGCTTACCATACTATCAACAGCATTTCTTTTTTCCTGGGGACATCAGCTGTTGCATGGTACTAGTTCCTTTGTCATCAATCAATAAATAAGTTCCTACTACATACTTATCATCATAACAATTGTCAGCTGCTATCCAGACCTTATCCTTCAATCACTAATTAGGTGGATTAGGAAGAGTGCTGTATTTAGAGTTGGAATCATAAGATTTCCAAGTTAAAATTTAGTCTGATTGAAAACTGGGAAAGAATTTTTACTACCAGTGTCTCTGATAAGGACCTCATTTCTAAAATACATTGAAAACTGAGTCAAATTTATAAGAATACCAGTCATTCTCCAATTGAGAAATAGTCAAAGGATATGAACAGGGAGTTTTCAGATGAAGAAATTAAAGCTATCTATAGTCACATGAAAAAATGCTCTAAATCACTATTGATTAGAGAAATGCAAATCAGAACAACTCTGAGGTACCACATTACACCTAACAGATTGGCTAACATGACAAAACAGAAACATGATAAATGTTGGAGAAGATGTGGGAAAATTGAAACACTACTGCATTGTTGGTGGATTTGTGAACTGATCCAATTATTTTGGAGAGCAATTGGGAACTATGCCCAAAGGGCTATAAAAATGTGCATACTCTTTGATTCAGCAAGACCACTGTTAGGACTGTATCACATAGAGATTTTTAAAAAAAAGGGGAAAGAACCTATCTGTACAAAAATATTTATAACAGCTCTTTTTTTGTGGTGGCTAAGAATGGGAAATTGAGAGGATGCCCATCAATCGGGGAATGGCTGAACATGTTGTGGTACATGAATGTAATGAAATAGTATTGTGCTATAAGAAATGAAGAGCAAGTGGACTTCAGAAAAACCTGAAAAGACTTGTATGGACTGATGCTGAGTGAAGTGAGCAGAACCAGGAGAACATTGTACACAGTAACAGCCACGTTGTACAAGGACTAACTTTAGTAGACTTAGCTTTTCTCAGCAATGAAAGGATCTAAGACATCTCCAAAAGTCTCATGATGGAAAAAGCTATCCACATCCAGAGAAAGAACTACAGAGTTTGAATGCAGATTGAAGCATACTATTTGCTCTTTTTTTTCCTTCTTCTGTTTTGTTTCATTTCTTCTTTCTTGTGGTTCCTCCTATTGGTTCTAATTCTTCTTTACAACATGACTAATATGAAAATATATTTAATAGGAATGTATATTAGATTGCACACTGTCTTGGGGAGGGAGGTGGGGAGACAGGGGAAGAAAATTTAAAACTCAAAAACTTATAAAAGTAAATGTTGAAAACTAAAAATAAATTAGTGAAAAAATAATTAGAAAATAAAAAATAATTAGTCTGATCTAGTGCAGATGGTACCATATTCAAATCAGGTGGTTATTTTAATAAAGGTACAAAAATATCCATTTTCCAAGGCCTTTCACTATCAGCAAAGTCCCTGTTAGCCAACCCTAGGATGAGCAGTTCTCATACTCATTCTTTTCAAAATCATTTATACATTTTAAAAATTTTAATTAACAAGTATTTATTTTCTCTCCCTCCCACCCACTCTCTAAATTTAGAAGAAAGAAAGAAAAAACAGAGAACTTGTAACAAATACATATGGTCAAGCAAAACAATTTCTACATTATCCCTATACACAAACGAAAGTTTCATTCTGTATCTTGAATTCATTACATATCTGTCAGGAGGTGAGTAGCATGCTTTATCATCATGTTTACTCATGGTATGGTTAGTGTTCTTTAAGTGTTTGTCTTTACAATGTTGTTGCTATTGTAGAAATGATTTTTCTGGTTCTGCTATTCAGCAACAATTCATACAAGTCTTTCCCAAGTTGCCCTGAACCCACCCCTTTCATCATTTCCTATGGTATAATAGTATTCCATTCCATTCATACATGATAATTTGTTTGGCCGTTCCCCAACTTATAGGCACCCCCTTACTTTCCAGTTCTCTGCTACTACAAAAAGCTGCAATAGATATTTTTGTAAATATGAGTCCTTGTCTTCTTTCTTTGATGTCTCTGGCGTGTAGAACTAGAAGTATCGGTTGGGTTAAAGGGTAGGCACAGTTTAGTGGCTTTGTGGGCACGGTTCCAAACTGATCTCCTGAATGACTGGACCAACTCAAAGCTCCTCTAACTGTATTATTGTGACCATGTCACTCTCCTACTCAGTAAACTCCAGTGGCTCTTGGGATCAAATCGAGTATCCTGTATTTGGCTTTTAAAGCCCCTCATAATCTGGGTCTTTCCTACTTTTCCAGTCGTCTGGCCCTTATTCCCTATAGTCCCCTCCAAGCAGGCTGGCGAGTTGTCTGCTTGCTACTTCTAAAACATGACACTGCCTCCCATATCTGTGATGTTTCAGTAGCTGTTCTCCTTTGCCTGGGCTGTTCTTCCTCATCCTTGACCCCCAGGCTTCCCTGGCTTCTTTCAAGATTCAGCTCCAATCCCACCTTCTATAAGAGATCTTTTCCAGTTTCCCCTACTTATTACTGCCTTCCATCTGAGATTGCCTCATCCTGTATATGTCTTGTATGTACTTTGTTATTTGCCTGTTCTCTCTCTCATTACAATGTGAGCTCCTTGTGGGCAGAGTCTGTGTTTTTGCCTATCTTGTCATCCCTATCATCTTGCGCATAGTAAACACTTAATAAATATTTGTTGTCCAACTGAATGACTTGTTAATGTGCCTATTTTCTCAGAGCTTCTCCAACATTTGTCATCTTCCTTTGTTGTCATCCTTATCAATTTGATGAGTGTGAGGTGATCGTCACCTTTCAGGTCGCTCCTGTATGCTATTTTTGAGGCCCTTCCCCTCTACATAGCCACCCATCTACCCTTGTTCTGACTATCTACATGGGAAGCAAATTTCCCACCAGCTTTTGCCAGTTTCAGTGGGTTTAAATCAACTACTGATCTAACACAATCTCCTACCCGACTTCTGGCCCCCCACTGACCTGGGGTCATCACTTGCTACCAATAACGATGGCATTCTGGGAGATTCAGCTCAAGAACTACATTCTATATAGAGTTTTTACTAATACCCTCCAGCTGCTAGTAGCCTTCTCATCAATACCTTGTATTTATGTTATATGTAATGGAGGTCTGGTATATTCCCAGACCACCTCAGATGACATCTAGTTTGCAGAAAAATCCTAATGAAATGTAAGAGAAGTGCCTTGGAAAGACTTGGGTAGGTATAGACATGTACATTCTATGACTGGTTCTGACTGGCCAACCAAGAGTTGAAGAGGAAACTCTTTGATTGGATGTGAAAAAATTCAAAAAGCCTTGTTAAGTATACTTCAATCACACTCTTTGCCTCCTCATTCACTCCTGCAGGATCTTGGTGACTCTTTCATGCATGTGGTCCAGTGAAGAGCATGTAGTCTCTGATTTTGGACATTTTGAAAAGTTGGGAATGTAAGCCGCAAATAGCCAAGAGTTGGAGTCCAGCCCAGATTTCTCATCCAGCATAATACTGATGCTCTAGGGAGGAAGGAATGATCTTTAGGAGTGCCTTTTAGTACTGCAAGTGGAAGGACTGATGCAGTCATGCTTTATCTGGATGTGAACTTGAGGAAAGCAATGGTATGTAGGAACTGAACTAAATTTCAAGCCTAATCTTCCTTTCTCTTCCCCAAGTGGCAGTAAGAAAGATTATTCCCCTGAGATGTTGAGAAAAATGTTTGTCCTTTGTTCTAGCTATAACTTTGAAGTAAATATTTCTTTGTAAAATCTATCCAATGTTAAAGTTAAATGAAACTGAGGACATCACCCCTGTGTCCTAACAAATGGGGTAGGGGATAATACAGCTAGTGAGGGGGAGGATTGAGTTGATGTAAGTAAAGAAAAAAGGGTCATGAGGTACCCTCAGGGCACCTAGAACCTTGAGAAGCAGATGTAGCAGTCCTGGACCTGAGAGAATGGAGCCAGATCATCCATGCTCCATACTTACATTTATTTATGTGTGTGTTGTCTCATCTTCCTCCCAGATAAAATGGAAGCCCCTTAAGACAAGGAGTGTTTCATTTTTGACTTTCTATCCACAATATCTAGCACAAAGTAAGTCCTTAATAAATGCTTGCTTGTTTGAGGCAGACGAAGTGGCACAATAGATAGAATAAAGAGGACTTGGGGTTAAGAAGACCTGAGTTTGAATCCTGCCTCAGACATTCACTACTTTTATGACTCTGGGCAAGTCACTTAGCATCTCTCAGCTTCAGTGTCCTCATCTCTAAAATGGAGATAATAATGACTCCTTCCCAGGGTTGTAGTGCAGATCAAATGAGATAATATATGTAAAATGAATCTTAAAGCACTATGTAAAAAATGGCTATTATTAGCATTGACTGATTAAGTTGCCCTGACGTTAAATGACTTTGTCAGGGATACCTTAAGCCACTGTGTGATTGCAATAACCAAACTCTTCTTATAAAAAAGAACTGAGAAAATGCACCCAAATTTTGATTTTATTTTTGACAATTAAAAACTTAATTTTCTTTTTTCTTACCCTCCCCCTTTGGACAAAAGAAAAAAACAAAACCCTTATAACAAATACGGACAGTCAAGCAAAACAAATTCCTACATTGGCCATGTCTAAAAAATATATCTCACAGTCTACCATGTTCAAAAAATATATGTCAGAATCAGAGACACCTGTGTCTCAGGAGGTGTATAATACATTTCATCATGAATCCTCTGGAAATGTGGTTGATCATTGCACTGATCAAAGTTGTTAAATCTTTCTAAGGTATTTGTCTTTATAATGTTGTTGTCATATAATGCTAGCTATTACTATTCTGGTCTGGTTCACTTCTCTGCATCAATATATTCAAGTCTTCATAGGTTTCTCTGAAAACATTCTCTTCCCAGTTGGGAGACTGCATATACAATCAAATTCAGTTAATATAGTTGTTTGGCTAAAATGTTTTTTCACCTTTTTTTTTAAATTCTTTGTTCCAAGAGATGATTCCCAGGAAAGAAAAAAAAAAAGGAGACTTATACTTAGAAATTTAGATGATATGAAAATAAAAGATATCAACAAATAAAAAAATAGCTTGCTCCTATGTATATAAGAAGCGTTAGTCCATTTTTGGTAACTTATTTCTGCTAAAGGAAAGAAAATAGAAATTCTTGTTATTTTGGATTGCTCTAAGGGTTTTTCTTTTCTAAGTGGTGCCTTCACAATTTCGTATAAACCACTACTGAACTTGTTCCCTCAGGCTATTTTGACATTGTGCTGGACAGCTCTGCACTGCAAAAAATCAAAGGTCTCATCTCTATAAGACTTGCCACAATGGGCATATACAGAGCAGGTATGATGAAATTCTGTTTTAAGACACAGAGAAAGCTTTTGTGTTCCAAGCGTACTTTGTGGTAAACCAGACTATAGATTATACAAAAGGGTCATTTGTTACCTTGAACCAGTGAAAAATCACCACTAAGAAACAATAGCACTTTAGACAATGAACTAGCAGCTGCTTGGTCCATTAGGCCACTCCACAGGCCAAACTCCCACTCTTTTCATTATCTTCCTGACCTATAGATTCTGCTTGTGGTGACTGTCGTTCTGGGTGGTGATGGGCTCCTTTCAAATAACACCTGCACTTAGCATAAAATCTTTTATCTGAACTTAATCACAGAGCCTTTTGCAAGGAAAAGAAAAAGTTCCACTTTGTAAAAAAGGAGAAAAACATATACTTACCTCAGAAACCTGATTATCTAGCTAACTTGTGGAATTGCAAATAATAGTTTAAACCTCATCATTTGTACTGAGCCCTGATAGTCTCTCTCACAATTATTAAAGAGCTGCTGCCTAGCTGAAGTTTACGTCAAACATTGAAAAATCTTAATCTGCAACATTGCAGTAATTTAATATTTTGTTCTTAAAACAAATGTTACTGAGATAGGCTCAGAATGGCATCAGAAATTCTTATACTCAAATCCCTCCCTTCCCTTCCCTTTCCTTTTCTTTCCTCCTTCTCTCACTCTCTCTTTGTCCTTTTTCTTCCTCTTCTCCTCTTCCCCTCCTTCCTTACTTTCCTCCCTTCTTTTCTCCCCCTTTGTTAAGGAACAACCTTTGACTCTACCCTCTCTCAGCTCTGCTCCTGACTCTAGACATCTCCATCATTTGCAAGCAGCCTTCTTACCCTGAATGATATTTTTCCTTAGACACCACTTTGAGGATGTGCCCAGGCTAGCCATGTTTACCCTTCCTTCTTTCGTAGCTCCGCTCCTACCTCTCTGGACTTCTCTACGATGCCCACCCCATACCATACTTTTCAGCTGCCTTTCATGTTTTGTCTTACCCTATTAGAATATTAACTCATGAGGACAGGGGCTGTCTGTCTTTTTCACTGGTTTTTGTGTTCTCAGTACCAGTGATAGTGCCTGGCATATGGCAAGTGCTTAAATGCTTGTTTACTTGACTTGAAGAATCACAGAATTTCAGAGTTGCAAAGGACCTCAGAGACCATTTAGTCCAACCAGTACCCAAGAAAGGAGCCTTTCTGGGTGATATCCCCTAAATGGCCACCGAGCTTTTGCTTAGAGACCTCAGATGTTGCTATCTCATAAAGCAGGCTCTTCCACTTTTAGATAGCTCTTGTTTCTAGGAAGTACTTTTTTCTTTTCTTACAGCAAGTCAAAATTTGCTTCTTTGTAGTTTCCGCCTTGGGCTCCTATTTCTGTTCTCTGGGAATAGGAAAAATATATATAATCCTTCTTTCATATTATAGCTGGCTAAATATTAGAAGACAGCTATCATTTTCCAGACAGGTAGTTTGATGTAGTGGATAGAAACCTAGCCTTAGTCAAGTAGGCTTGGATTCAAGTCCAGCCTATGACACTGGCTGCCTATGTGACTCTAAACAAGTTACTTAGAGGCAGCTAAGTGGTACACTGGATAGAACTCCAGGCCTGGTGTAAGAAAGAGCTGGGCTCAAATCTGGCCTCAGTCACTTACTAGCTGTGTGACACTGGGCAAGAAACTTAACCATTGTCTGCTTCAGTTTTCTCATCTGCAAAATGGGGATAATAATAATAGCACCTACCTCCACTGGCTGTGTGACACTGGGCAAGTCACTTCACCATTGTCTGCTTCAGTTTTCTCATCTGTAAAATGGGGATAATAATAACAGCACCTACTTCCCAGAGTTGTGAGAATCAAATGAGATAATAAAGTGCTTAGCACAGTGCCAGACACATAGTAAACACTGTATAAATGTTAGCTATTATTAGCTGTTACTTACTTCTTAGTAGCTTGGGCAACTCTGCATTGTTAAGCGGGTGCTGATTTGAATGGTAAAATGGGATTCCTCATTGGGAGTTCACTATACCAATGAAAGCATGGGTCCAGCTTTTTTGAAAAATAGTATCCTCACAACTCTTCTAAATATGGCTTTAACTGATCCCTGTGTGGCGTGATCCTATTTAATCCAAGATATTGAAGCTTTTCACTATTGCGTTTACCCTCTTCTGGATGATCTCTAGTCTCTCAATGTCCTTCTTAAAATGTTCTACCTAAAAACAAAAACAAAAAAATTAAAAAAGGGGCAGCTAGGTGGAGCGGTGGATAGAGCTCAGGCTTTTGAGTCAGGAGGACCTGAGTTCAAATCAGACCTCAGACACTTGACACTTACGAACTGTGTGACCCTGGGTAAGTCACTTAACCCCAATTGCCTCACCAAAAAGTAAAAACAAACAAAAAAAAATTAAAATGTCCTACCCAGAACTAAACACAATATTCCAGAAAGACCAGTCAGACTATCACTTCCTTATTTCTGAATGCTTTGCCTCTCTACGTTTCCAGCCTGTCATTCTTCCCTACAAAACCATATGGGCTGAAGCAATCCCTTGCTTGACTTAGCAAGGTCTTTCCATTTCCTTGATTCTCCTGCTACTTTTTCTATTCTGGAATATAGTCTGGCTATTTGCCCAGACCTTGGACATCCTGCCTGGCTCTGCCTGCCAATATTTACATTCTCCTGGTTCTTGTCAGTCCTGACTTACTACTTGTTCTGCTCCTCTCCCCCATCCTTATATAGGCCCTGACTTTATCTCACTTATCTAGTGCCAACCCATTGCCTGTTCTCACCTTCAAGAAGTATAACAACTTTATTTCTGTTCCTTGCTTCCTTCCTGGTACCCCAAACTTACCACCAGTCATACCAGCCAGAGTGACATCAACTATGTCTGAGTGCACTACTTCTTCCTTTTTGGCTGAATGGAGAAGCTGATTCAGTCAACAAATCTATTCAAGCCCATCATGATGTGATTTTTAAACAAAATATTGACCAATTGTTTGAAGTGACTGGTAGGGTTAATCAAAGTGATAGAAGTGATTATATGTATGCAGTTGGCATCTCAATTTTTTTTTTTACCCATTCCCATACTGAAGAAATAGATCAGGATTGGGGAGGGGTGGAGTAGGGAGGAAGTTAGGAAAATGGTGTATTTCATAGTTTAATATTTTAAAAGATATTTTCTGGCTACAGAAAGAAAGATTTTCCTCCAATCTGCTTGCTGACTCTGCATGCTGCCATCCAACCTGAGGGTAGAGAAGGCTCCTGAAGCGGAGATGCTGGCACAAATCCTGCCTGGCATTTCCTGGCTCACCCTGAAAATGAAAACGAAAGCAGGTTTATCTTCAGTCCCAACAAAAACACTCCAATGACTGATATAGAGTCATGCAGTTTGTTCTGAGTGTAAATATTCATGACAGCCTGGGTGACAAAGGGGAATGTAAATAACACGGCAGCAGAGTTGCATCAAACTGCCCTTTAACCACTCAGAACAGATTGATGTCATGTCACCTTGACTGTGGGAAAAGGAAATCAAAATGGGGTTAGTGTTCAAACAGCAGCTTAGAAACATGGAGCTGCCATTAAATAAATTCCCCTGCAGTAGCCCTTTAAAACAAAAATCTCTAGGCACCAGTAGCAAAATAATGTTAAAAGATCCCAGAAGACTTGCTTCATCAATCAGAAAGGACTCATATTGCATAATAATTTTATCTGGACTTTGAGGCCACCAGGCTCATCTGAATCAGATAGAAAAATCCAACCCAATGAGATAAATTAGCACAGTGCCAAAAATTCTCTATGTATCATTAGAATAGAGAGTAATCATGGATATGAAAGAAGATAAACCAACTCTGAAGCACTAGCCCTGCCAAAATGCTAATGCTGATTTTATTCACTTCTTGATGTCTAAATTGGAAAATCAAAAAAGAATCAGATTGAACACAGGTCTCTACGACATACTGTAATCAAAGACAATATGGGACCAGAACAATAGCATAATGGAAGGCCTTGACAAATAGAACTTGCTGATTCTAAGTATTTGGAAGTGAGCTGCCATTATCAGAATGAGTTTTGTTCTACAGTTTGGTGATTTATCATTCATGTTGCCAATTCACAGATCATTGTCACATCACTCAGAAAAAGGAATCAGAGGCTTTATGAAAAATAAATAAGGAAGAGGAAAGAATTATGTGCAAATAAAGAAACAAAATCCCAGTTCTCTATCAAATAGTTTTTGATCCTAACTCACACAACACATTGAGGCAAAAAGACCAATTATTTCATGGTTGGAAATATTTTGTTAACATTTTTTGATGGTGGATTGCAATCTGGCCTTGGAGCCAAGACCTGGCTGCAAGCCTCACCTCTGACACATACTGGCAGTGTGGCCCTGAGCAAGTCACTTAACATCTCAATCCCTTAGATCCCAGGAATCAGACATGTTACCTGCAACATTCCTGAATGCTGCCTGAACCAGGTTAAAAAATACTTGGAAAATAATTAATCAAATAAATAAAATTATAATAGAGCATAGATAAGGTTAATATATGATTTTCTAAGTCAATAGGCATCCCACAAGGATTCCTAAGTATGGTTTAGTGGCCCCCTTTTCTATTTGTCTTTGACACCACTGCTCTAGACAACTCTATAAAGTCTCTAAGATGCAGAGGAATCAACCTGCATTGGTAGAAGGAATTTTCTCATCTGGTATTCTCTGTATCAATGAAATCACAGAACCAGTCCCTATTCCCTATTTTAAAGTGTTAAGCCAGTTAAGAAATCAGGTCATGCAATGACTACACAAACAAATGTACATAAATCAAGATGGGAGTCTTGGATTCATAGAACCATTCAACTAGTAGATTGGAGACTCAGATGGCAGGAGTGAATAAGGCAGGAGCCTTATCATAAATTGAATATGACCCTTCCCCCCCAAGGATGTGGACATGATCAAAATGTATTTCAAAAAGGTCTAGATTTGCATATGGATTTATGTCTAGAAAATTATCTTTTATTCCAGAGTATAGTAGAAAGAAAGTTGACATTGATAGTGGAAGAGACTGGTCCTAACTAGGTCAGAACCAAATTAAGCATCTTTATTTTCTGTCCTCAGTGTTTAACCCTCTATGTTAAGTGAGATGAAAACTCAGTTATTATTAGAAGAAAGCTAGTATGTGACTATATTCATTTATAGATAGTTAAAACATTTAATATGTTGCTCAGATACAATTAAAATTCTGAGATACAATTCTAAAAAACTCAGATACAATTAAAATAAAAATATATTCTTATATAGAAAAGCAAGTGCATTTGTACCTAGAGAAATGTTTTTGTGAAAATATTAATTAAACAAAGGCCCTATGCTGTGGGAAATTGATCAGAAGAGTTCCATGATCAGCTTGATGAGTTTATAAAATGGAGAGTTGTGGGGAATTTGATTGCATTTTCCTGCAGACATACCCAGTGACAACTTTGAGAACATTATAGGGATATCTACTAGGCCATATCAGATAAAACCTCACTGAAGAGGAGGATATCTCTTTAATGTTCACCTACTAGGGATAAATTGATTGGCTTTTACTTGATTGGAGATGAATTGGTTAGCTCTGATGGAGTTAATCCAACAGATTTGGTTAGAGATCAGAGACCTAAGAGTGGACTTTTGTCCCTGAAGAGTGCCTTTGAAGTGGCATAGACCCTCAGGGACTGACCAACCATCCTCCCTTCCCACCACTTCAGAAATGACAGAACCTAGGATAGTGGAAGAGTGATAAGAGCTACTGGATTCTAAGTATATGGGAACCATATGGCCAAGTAGAGGGAACTGCTTAAGCTGAGGCTTCTAGATAAAAGAGAAAAGAGTTCCTGGACAGTGCCAGCTTTGAGTTTACCTCATTAACAACTCCAAATATGGAAGTTCCAGAACTCAATCTTCTAGACAAGAAAAGGTAATCCCTGAGCCATGCCAACCTCTTAGAGAAAGAAGAGGATTGTTTCAATGAACTCCTAAGATAAAAGAGCAGTGGGTAGACTAAATCACAATTTGAGGGAACAAAAAACCTGGACTTTGTCCCTTACTATTACTTTGAGTTATTTGGATACTTGAGATTTTATGATAAAGGTACTCCCTCTCTATCAACCTCAATTTAATTCCCCAGTGTTGTGGTTTCATGGTGTGTTGTGGGGGTCATCTCAAAAGAATTTACAGACCCAGACCATCTCCAACCCAAGCAAAGGCATTTATTGAGAATTATGCTCTCCACCAGGCTGAGTTCCTTGAAGGAACTGGCAGTTTAGTGAAAGCAAGATGTATTTTTATAGAGCAAAATATGCAATTATGTAATAGAATATATGAATATTAAAAAGGCAGGAGAGGTTTGTCAACAGATTAGGTAATAGAGGAGGGGTCCCTGCCTTGGTGGAACTGCACATGCAATTACCCACAATGCATAATGCAGAAAAACCCTTTTGGGGGGATATATACATATAATAATGGTATAATAAGCCTCTCTATGTCATAAGTTCACCTAAAGGACAGTTTTTGCTATTACAGCACAGGTGCCTACTTAGGGAAAGTCCCTTCTATTGTTTTAGAGTCCACATCCTGCT
Source organism: Vombatus ursinus (assembly GCF_900497805.2). NCBI lineage: Eukaryota > Metazoa > Chordata > Mammalia > Diprotodontia > Vombatidae > Vombatus > Vombatus ursinus. The sequence goes on from NW_020944605.1 coordinate 259,280, forward strand.
TCAACATCGTGGTGGTGCTGCTTTCTGATTGATTGACTGGCTATTGTGATCCTGTCTGAGATTAGATGGATGTGGTTGTAGTTGAGTGCATGGACACATCTGCTGGTTCTGTGAGGAATATGAGAATTGGGTATGGGGGCAGTGGCTAGGATTCCATCACATGGACAACCCCGCTGCTGTTCTAGTGAAGCATATTTGGGATATTGAGTCTGGGGGGCCTGCGGTGTGGTGAAAGCCAAATTGTGTGGTCAAATCAGCACATTGCCTGCTGTTCGGTGAGGCCCATAAGGAAGTTAGAATATTGGGCTGGGGGCAACTTTATTAAGATTCCATCACCAGGTTGGATATCTGTTTGGGTCTCCATGGGGAAGGTGGAACTCACTAAAATGTCAGGGGGTTACCTATCTAGCACCCCCAAGTTCCTTTTCCTTCTGATGGGAGGAGAGTACTATGATTATGAGGAACATTATAGGCCCTGATAATCACTGGAGAGGGAAGATAATTATATCAATTGTTTATGACCTACTATTAGAGCACTATACATTTTTTTCATTTCTCTGGGGTGGGATAAGGGCTGTCCTATATTCAATGTATGCATTGTTCCTTTGCTGCTTGTACAGGAGCTAGTGACCCATTCAACCTATATCTTTGAAGGCCTGAACATAAGCTGTATTCAAACTATATTTTGAGATTTTCTAGCATTTTCTCTGAGTGAGGATAATATGAGACAAAAACATACATGATTTTGTAGTAAGCCCCCTCTCTTGTTTGCTCTTTCTCTTCTTTCTGCTTTTCTTCTCATTATACTCTCTTTCCTTTGGTTATCTTATCCATTCTCGTGGTTTTAGCCATCATCTCTACATAGATAGTTCTCAAATCCATGCCTCCATATTGTCCTCTCTTTTGAGGCTGCATCTCACTTGTTCAACTGCCTGAGGACTATTGTCTATCTACCTAGATGTCCCACTGGCACTTCAGCCTCAAAGAAATTGATCACATCTTCTCTTCCAAAACATTCTTTCCCCTCTCTCTCTCTTTTTAATAAATTATATTTCATTTTATTTTTAGATCCACATTCTCTCTCTCCTTTTCCCACCCCCCCAACCATTGAACTAACGTGATATTGATACTGTGATAGGACCAGTGTTTTCTAAGCAGCTTCTTTCTTCCTACCCACAACATAGAGAAGTTTTACCTAAAAGAAGATAAATTTTCTACCTGAATGTCATGGGTGTCAGCTCCCCTGATCCAGTTTCCTTCCCCACCCTACTACCCCTACCCCCCTAGCCAACATGGAGTAGGCCCAGGACAAAGCTGTCCCTGAGATCTGATGCAGTTTCCCGGATGCAGTTTCCTGGTCATTTAGGAGCATAAAATGTACCAGCCTTGCGGTGTCTGGGTCCTTCAGACTTTGTGGATGCCTAAGACATAAGCACTGTACAAGGCTAAGGGTAGCCAAACCCTTATGACATACTGACTGGATGTGTTTCTAGATAGACACAAGAAGAAGAGAAATATCCCTGTCATAGGCATGTACAGTCAAGCAAAATAAATTCCCATCCAATACATAATACAAAAAATGTCCACAATGTATAGATCTCAATCATCTCTCTATCAGGAGGAGGGTAGCATTCTTCTCCCTTTCACATTTGAAATCTTGGCGTTATCTGATTCCTACAACTCTCTCACTACCTGTTGGTGGCACTCTCAGGTTCCATATTATGATGAGACAAAAACATGAAGCATTCTTAAGTCATTGAACATCTAACAAAGGACATTTACTTTGTCTTACTAAACACAGCAAGAATATACAACAAGGATACAGTGGCACATAGCTTTTCTGAACATGAATACTCCCAACCCATCTCCATATGGAATTTTGTTTGACTATACGTGCTTATAACAGGGATATTTCTATCTTCTTCTTCTTGTATCTATATCTAGAAACACATCTGGTTGGTATGTCATAAGGTTTGGCTACCCATGATATTGGGTATATGTCCTAGGCACCTCAAGTCTGAAAGACCCATATGCCACAAGGCTGAGACATTTCCTGTCCCTAAATGATCAGGAAACTGCATCAGGGAAGCCAAGACCAACCAGGTTTCAGGGGCAGTTTTGTCCTGGGCCTACTCCATGTTGGCTGGGCCATGGTGGGAGGGTGGAGAAGGAAGCTGTATCAGGGGAGCTGAAGTCCCTCACATTCAGGGGGAGGATTTGTCTTCTTTTAGGTAAACCCCTACCCACCCACATTGTGGGTGGGAGGAAAGAAGTTGCTTCAGGGAAACACTGGTCCCATCACACCAAGATGTCTGATTGGTTGCCAAACTCCACTGAAGCTACTTCCACAATGTTTCTCAGAAACAATTCTTTTCTACTTGTTGTCACAATTTGTTTCAGGCCCTCATTGTCATTCTCCTGGATTACTATAATGTCCTAACGACTACCAATTTCCACCCCTTGTTTTCTAATTTATCCCACCAAATGAATATTCCAAAAGTCCAGATTGTATTATAGGGAGTTGGGGATAGTAGGGAGTTGGAGAGAAAAAAAAAAAAGGAAAAAGGCGTGTCCTGAAATGTGAATTCCCTGGTGCTTCCTGTCATTTTACTTTACAGAAATAGTTGGGGTAGGAGGAAGTGGGTGTTTGCTGCTCTATTGAGGTGGGGGGAGGGGGAAAAAAGATTTAGGAGCATCTGGAAGTAGCCTCGTGTGTGCTGATTGGTGGCCAGCCTGAGTGTAAAGCAGGGAAAAGAGAGAAAGAGTGGTCACTGTGAGTGACCAGATGAATTCATGGGAAATTAGGGAGTAGGAAAGTATTAAGAGTAAGTAAAATTGCAATAAATGTACCTTTGAAAATGATTTGAATGAGTCTGTGTGGTGGGTGTGGAGGCTAAAGGAAGCCCATTTTAAATAGTGGTTTCAGTGAGTTTTAGAGATGCCTTAACAGGGTGAGCACAGCATCGATTTCTCTGTCATGATAAAAAGATCTGAGTCCATATCAAGACTAGAGAACCTACATGCCTTGCTTCGAAGTTCCTTCTCATGAACAGGCATTATGTAATGCATATGTAGAGCAATTCACCTCACCACCCTTTTCTTCACCTATAAAATAAAAGGATTGTATTATTTAATGCGTAAGGGTCCTTCCAGCTCTGCCTTTCTGTGATTCTGTAAGTTTGGGAAAGCTTGCCTTTCTCAGGGCCCAACTCCAAATCCACCTCCTCTCTTCATGAATATATACAACCCAATCAGGAAAGAAGACAACTGATTATATCTCAGAGACTTCTAAAGAAAAAGATTTCACAAATTCTTTTGAGAATTTACCACATTCAAGAGTATTTTCTTGTGTCTGTTTCTCAATGTAGCACCACCGGCACACATGAGAGCTCTGCTGGAAAGAGACTAGAACTACACAGAGAAACATATTTTTGAATTTACTACTTGTGACTTCCTTATTTCACATGACTCATGTATAAATGCAACACTGACCTTTAAACATCTTACTGGGATGTGTGAAAAATAAACAAAACAAAATAATAAACAACCAGCCAAGCATTATACTTTTAATTTGGCTTGCTACTGTCTTAGAGCATGTTGATTTGCAGAATATAATTTGTCTTGTTAGAGTTGCCACTAGACAGGAAACCACTAGACACAAGCAATGAAGCTTAATAGGGCCACCTTGTAAACATATTTTTAATAAACAAATGAACACACATTTCTGAATTTTTCTTGTTCTATGCTTGAACTCTGAGGATAAAAATAACCAATGTATGACTATGATATCGAAAGCAACAAAGAATAGGCCAGTCATGGGTAACTGACTATTTTTCATTGAAAATGAATCTCAGATACAGGATTGGAGCAATTAGAGGCAGTGTGGGGCAATGGATAGAGTGCTGTATCAGAATCAAATGTTGCTTTTGCCATTTACCATTTATATGACCCAGTTCAACTCACTTAATTTCTACTTTCCTCAGACAATCAGTCAATTCATCATTCAATGAGCATTTATTAAATACCTAAATATGCTTAATACAATGCTAGGTACTGAAGAGGTCATGACAAAAGCAAAAATAATTTCTGCCCAAAATAACCTTACATTGTATCTAAGAGAGACAAATAAGTACACATGTAGTTGAATACAGAATATATACAGAGTAATTTGAAAATGATGGTGGAGGGGGGTGTTGATACTGGCAACTGCAGGTATTAGAAAAGGCTTCACAGATATTGAATCTCAAAATATTATTATTATTATTATTATTATTACTACTACCACTACTACTACTTCTACTAACTAACTAGCATTTATGTTGTGCTTTTAAGGTTTGCAAAGAGCTTTACCAATCTTATCTCATTTTATCTTCACAATAATCCTGGGAGATAGGTAGTATTATTATCCCCATTTTGCAGACAGGAAAACTGAAGGAGATGATGATTTGACCAGGGTCACACAACTAATAAATAAATGTCTGAGGTTGGATTTGAATTTGGATCTTTCTGTCTGTGGGTACAGGGCTCCATCCATTTTACTACCTAGTTGCCAATTGTGAAGAATCTGTGGAATTGGATATTTTCAAATGTGAACAAAATAGTCATTGAATGAAAACAAGAACATCATTTCTCATTTGGTGACTTTTCTCTACTGTTTCAGGGTCCTAATCAAGGAACATGCTGATTGCTTGAATGTAGACTAATGAAGGACTCTATTTAGAGAGTACCAGCTTGCAGGAATAAGGTGTGATGTTCCCTCTGTACATTGTCATGGTCAAAGCATATCTGGAGAATTCAGCTTAGTTCTGTGTGCCATGTTATAGAGTGGATATTGGTAAGTTGGAGAACGCCCAGAAGATGGAAAACAGATAAAAAGGCCTTAAGCTTACAGCATTCCTCCTCACCCTCTTCACCCCCAACTTGCACTTTTACTCATGGGTTGGGTCCTGAGAGAGGCACCTCCTTTCAGAGTCTGAGAGCATTTCCTACTCTTCTAAAACAACAGCTCATAAGCCCCCACCAGTGTGCTTCCTATTAACAATAAGTCAATAGACTCAATTAGGTCTTAGCAAAAGCAATTCCTCAAACTACATAGCAAGAACAGTAATTATAAATCATTCTCCCTATAAACGTGCTAGAGTACATTCTCCCACAAATGTACACACCATGTATATGAGGAAAATAGGCTCAAACTTAAAATGCAAAGGTAGGGAGGCACACTTGTAGGAAGGACGGGGAGATGACAACTTTCAGCTCTAGAGCTGGAGGGCCTCAATGTCTTTTCTCTGCAGAACTCTTTTGAAATTCATTGATGTGTGGAGTATCCCTGTTAGACTGATTGTTCAGTTGGGCTTGTTCTTCCCAGGGCATGACATCTCTGTTGGACAGGCTAATCTGAACTCTCTGAGCTTGCTCTTTAATGTGCAGCATCTACCACCTCCAGCTTCAGATGAAGCTGTAATCATCCGCTGTGGTCTACCCAAGTGCTGGTGAATCCTTTCTGGTTCTGCTCCTTTGAGCCTCAGCTCTTAAGTCGTGTCGCTTCAAGGCAGGAGGTGCGAGAGTCAAGGGTTAGCCTTTCCTTTCAATAACTTCCTGATTAAGGACTGAGTCTCCTTGGTGAGAGACCTAATCCTAATTTATGATGATTATCAAGTAAATTTCCTAAATCTTTATTTTAGCAGGCTAGGCCACAACCAAGCAATCAATGGCCATTTGCCCAACTATCATCAAACAGATCTGGGGTTCAGGATTCTCCAATTGTATTAAAGTTTGTATTAAATTAAAATTTTCTTATTGGTTTTTGAAAATGAGTGCCTGGGAAAAAGGTAAAGTCTATGTATGTCCTTGGGGCAAGTTCCTCATCTCTCTTAATCTTTTTATATGCAAATGAAGCATTCACAGTCTCACATCCTTTATAAAGCTTAAAATGATTTATTTACACTTGAAAAGGGCTCATACTCAACTAAATACAAATACAGCCAGAGTGGTATGTGCTCTTATAGCTTATAAATTTGCTGAAGTGTGAAAGGGGCCCACTTTTACAAGTCTATGCCTCTTGTGGCTTTGTTGAAGGAAATGGGTGTGTTTAGTGAGAAAGAAGGAAAAGTTCCGGGGCTCATGATATCTGACATCAAGGTCTTGGTTATTTGTCATATGCAAGAAAAAAACTCCTTCTGTTTTGCACCAGAGGAAAGGAAAGGAAAGGGAGCAATGGGTGGAGTTGCAAAGGGACATTTTTAGCTCTGATAAACTTCCTAACAGTGAAGGCCACCCCAAAGTGGATCAGGATGCCTTGAGGAGGAGTAGCTTCCTCCTCAGTGAAGGTCTTTAAGCAGGGCTAGGGCAATGGATCTCAATGATTTTTGTTCCTCAGATCTCTTTAAATTAAAAGCAAAAGAACAACAACAACAACAACAACTACGTGTTGTGAACTCCGAGGGTAATTTAATGTGCTATTCATCACATTGTATTGGATGTGTTAATTTTGTGCTTATTATTAACTACAATGGTAACTTTTGCCCCCCAAAGCTTCAAATTAAAATTTATATTATATAATTACATTTACGAAATATTATTCTACCTATAATCATGAAAACTAAATATAAAGGTATAAAACTAATTATAAAATAATTGTTGTTGTTTAGATATTTCAGTCATGTCTGACTCTTTGTGACCCCATTTGGGGTTTTCTTGGCTGATTAGTTTGCCATTTCCTTCTCCAGCTCATTTTACAGATGAGGAAACTGAGGTAAACAGGATTACGTGACTTATCCAGTATCCCACAGCTAGTAAGTGTCTAAGGCTAGATTTGAACTCAGGAAGAGGAGTCTTGCTGACTCCAGGCCTGGCACTGTATCCACTGTGTCACCTTGCTGCCCACAAAATGTAAATACTTTATGTGTGAAATGCTGTAAGATTTAAAAAAAAAATCCAACAAAACCTCATATACTTACCATTCAAATCATGACATAAACAAACTGTAACACTTCAAACATACGTATGTTAGTCATCAAAGAGGAAAAATATATTTGTAACATAATTGGGTGGGGCAGCTAGGTGACATAATGTATAGTGCCAGGTCTGGAATCAGGAAGATTCATTTTCCTCAGTTCAAATCCAGTCTCTGACACTTACTGGTTGTGTGACCCTGGGCAAATCACTTAACCCTGTTTGCCTCAGTTTCCTCATCTGCAAAATGAGCTGGAGAAGGAAATGGCAAACCTTCTCAGTATCTTTGCCAAGAAAACCCCAAATGGCATCATGAAGAGTCGGACATGGATGAGAAATGACTGAATAAGATTTACGAGGCATTGTGTTAAGCACTGTAGATATGAATAAAGGTGAAAAACAGTTCCTGCTCTGAAGGAGCTAACTGTCTAATGGGGGAGACAGCATGCAACCAAATATATACAAAGATATATACAGGATCAACTGGAGAGCCAGACAAAAGCCATACACAAGCTATTATAGAGAAGCTCAGGACAAAAGCTTTCCTTCTTGCTCTGAACGCAGGAGCTCGGCTGCAATTGTTATGTTATTAGCAATAACACACCAAAGCACACAGGTCAGGTGGTTATTTTTTGGCAAGGCTTCCTGCCTGTCAACCGCTCCTCTACTGAGACAATTCTGCTGGAAATTTCATTAATGTTAATGGGGTGGGGTGATGTTGATCAGATAGTTTGTGATCAATTAGATGCATTATTCCAATCAATTTGGCAAGATAAGGTGTGGCCACGTCTTTGTATCCCTAGCACCTGGTACAGTACCTGGCACCTCTGAATGCCTATCAATTGATTGTCAGTTTGCACTTGCTCTTTTACGTTTTCCTCCTTAACTGTTTTTAGGGATTGAACATTTTTGTGGGATTTAATTGGGAGTACAATGGGGGTTTGCATGCTACCTTGAAACAAAATGTATCAATAACATTCTTTTTTTAAAAGATGTTTTAAATAGCATTCTTTAAATAACATAATGTTTTAAATAATATCCTTTTTTTAAAGTTCATTTAGAAGTGAGGACATTCACTTTTCCTCTTTATGGTTAAAACCCTGTTAGAAGCTGACTAATTACACAATTGTTTTATTGATTACAATATAGTATTTGTAAACTACCTAGGTTTAAGTATTGACAGATTTTGAGAAGCATTAAGATGCATCACCAGTACTTGTATTTCCAATATTACTCTTGCAGTGGTTACAGATTACTATTGCTGATTGTTTCTTATGTCAAGAATCAGAAATGCTCCCACTCTACAGAAATATTCCCATTTTATTGGCCCCAATTATCTTGCATGAAATGTGAAATTATATACAAATATGATCTCAGACGTCTTAAGGCTGAATGAAAAGTACATTGTGCAAGCTGGACAATAAATTCTTTTGGAGCTGTAATAATGTTCTCCTTAACCGACAGATGAGCCTATGCTTCTCATGATAGAATAAAAGTGGCTTTTGCTTTCATCTTTCCTACTGAGTAGTATTTCTTCAGTCTTTCTGGGATTTAACTTGAGAGTGAGGCAGAATTCATCTAGATATAGTTTTCAGAGAACAGAGTGGACAAGTAAGACACTACTCTCCTTTGGGTATCCTATACCCTACCTATAGTCATAAATACCATAGGTTTTTGACATATCCATACCTTAAAAGTAGATTTTTAAAGTCTCTGGTTCTATCAACAAATTCCTCAGTAGTGTTTTCTTCTAAAGTTATGTGTGTGTGTGTGTATCAGCATATATATATATATATACATACACACATATACACACATATATACATATACATATGTGTTTATATATGTATATGTATGTGTATATATATATATAATTTCCTCCCTATGCTCAGCTGCTCGAGTTATCAGTACCCCAAAGATATTATGTAGTCACCCCATTTATTCACCTACTAAAACCAAAATGAAGCTAGCCCCAGGTCTTGCCCTACCTTACATCAAGAAAGAAGATAATTTAATTTCAGGTAACGCCTTTTTCCTTTCTTCCCAGTGTGCTGGAAGATGGGATTCTTTCTCTAACAAGGTTAACTGGAGTCTTGTGGTAGTTGTCTTAAGGCTTGTGGACAGGTCAAAGATTTATCCCTTTTCCTCCTCTTTCTGACTGCAAAGGGAATCAGAGAACTGCAAACTGGAATACCTCCAAGTTATTCATTAATTTAAAATTGATGGCTCAGAAAGAGATTGAAGATACAGTACCCTGAGTTAGATGTATCCTTTTACAGATATTTTGAAATTTGGAGGATAATACTCTCATATTGTATTCTTCCATGTAAATCCTTCCACAATTTCATAATGGTGATTCATGAGAGTTTTTTCTAAAATGACTAATGCCTTAATCAGTTGGGTTCTGATAACCTCAGGATCTACAATCTGTCTTAGTGAGCAAGGGAGAAGCATTAAAACCTTGTGAATATTGATATTTCAGCTTTTAATATATTTTTTCAGGATAATTTTCAAAATGTAAATATCTGAAATTTAGAGAAAAAAACTACTTTGTCATTTTGCATGTGTGTGGAGTACGCACATAACAAGTGCAAATATTTTTCAAATCAACCTCCAGAGCAATGCAAGTTTTAGATTTATTCTCTATCCTAAAAGTTTGGCTGTGTTTTTTTTTTAAACTTCTGTCAAGGGAGAGTAGCAATTTTGATATTGTCAAGAATAGACGATAAAGGTCTCCAACTCTACTCTACCCCAGTAAGTAAGTTTCTTGGGTAATTTATGTGGATACAGAGTCAATAGATAGGCGATGATGAGAATTTAAAGGAATTTTTTCACTTTAATGCAAATAGCAATAGGCTTGATGGAATTGTTCTGGGAAAAAAGAAAATGAGTTCAAAATATAGACATGACCCATGGACTTTTGATGGTTGGCTGGGTGCAGCTGTGGATCCGACTCACAGGAAAGCTGAAATAGACCTGAGACTGGGTCACATACACAAAAAAAATCAGCAACCACTTACTTCACTGTGGAGAATATGATGTATGGTAATTATAATTCAGCAGAGGACCAGCAGGTGGCAGCAGCACAATGGAGAATCATCCAATGTCAACAATAACTCAGCAGAAAAGTATTAAGTGGCAATTTTAGAAGTCAAGATAGATTTGAGCTGGGATCTATAGCCCTAAGAGCATGTATTGTCCTAGCTATTTGTAATCCTTCTTTGGCATATGTTTCCTGGCTACATGTTCCGGTTGATAAGTTCCCTCCTACCAGTGTCATGGAAATCAGTGGGACAGTATGCCCCTGCATGTGGGGGGTAGGAATGGAGGAAAAGGCGTTATTCACCTTGCTATTCTGTTTAACCAAATGACTTTTTCTTCCTATTAATTAATATTTCCTTGTTTGGTCTGGTAAAAAAGAAACTTTGGTGGGGGCTCATAAACTGTGACTTTGAATAGATGCCAATCTAAAGCGTTCTTTGGGAAGCTTTCAGGTACCATTTTGGCAGTGGCTAATTTGTAATAGTAATATATAACAATATATAATATATTATTAATTCACATAATAATAACAATAAAGATACTGGTTAGTTTGTAAAAACATATTACTTGAAAAAACTAATAATGGTCTTCTTAATGAAGCTAGTCTTCCTTTCTTTAGGTAAATGTTTAGATAAGACATAAATTTCTATTGAAGTACATAGTCTTCTGGTAGTAACTAGTAAAAAAAAATCACCACAAAATACGTGGTAGTACAAATTAATAAAGAGTTGGAGTATAGAATAAGGCATCATCTGAAAAAGCTCAATGCTTCATGTCTCCTAATGAGCACTGAACAGAAGATAGTAGGTAAAATTATTTTGAGTTTATTTATGTTCACAAAGGCCATTAGTAAATAAAAATGTACAACCAGATTATTCCCACCATAAATTACTTCCTAGGAATAAGCTAGGCAGATCTGGAAGCTGTAGAATTTTTTTTCTGCCCTCTAGAGAGTCTTTAATGGAGTACTGCTTTAGGATCCCAATTAAATGCAGTCCAAGAAGCATTGCTTGTGAGATGCAAGGTATTGTGCTCTCATGTCTGGGGATACAAAAATGGAAAGGAAAAACTGACCCTGCCTCTAAGGAGCTTACCTTCCATTAAAGGAAAAAACATGTACACATATAAATGAATAGAAGATAATTTAAGGAGGGAGAGAGCACTAAATACTGAGGGAAAAATATTTCCTTCATTTATTTGCTTAAATCATGACACGAATATGCCTTCAGCTTCTCAAAAGCTATATCTGCGGAGCACAAGCATTGGAAGGTTTGGCCAACCTGGAAAGGTTTTGCATACCAGTCAAGTGAAAATAGCTAGCATTTGTACAGTATTTTCAGGTTTGAAAAGTGCTTGACAAACCATATGGAATGGAGAATAAAGTGGCCTCAGAGAGTTAGTGCGGATTCCAAAGGTATACAATATTTTCCCAGGATAAATCTTAAGTTTGGAGAAATTGGCTCAATGGGTTTACACAGTTTGGGACGCAAATATATCTTACACTTTCTTTCTCTGTGCTTTGGAGGACCTCTTTCTTATTATTCTTTATCTTCTTATTTACTTACAATGGAAGCCATCTTCTCCAAACTTCCATTTGAGGAAGCTCACACTCCACTAATCTTTTCAAACCCAGCCTAGCCCATGACTCCCCGGACCAGGAGTGCGTAACCTGTGGCGATTTGTCTTGTGAAGTTTGGATTCAGTCAAAGGGCTACATGTGTCCTCGAAGCTGCAGGTTTCCTATCCCTGCAGCCTGGACAACTTCTCCACATTGGTCCCCATTTCCCCCCCTCACTTCCCCATCCCCACCCCCAATTCCCCAACACATCCCCTCCCCCACACACCCCTGTCTACTTTCCAACGCCCTTTTATGTAATGTCTTTCACTTATTAGAATGTAAGCACGTTGAACACAGGGATTGTCTTTATTTTTGTTTGTATTTGTAGTCTTAGTGTTTAGCACAGTCCCTAGTACATAATAAATGCTTAATAAATACTCTGTTATCTATCTATTCGCAAATGACTGAGATCATAGGTCTTAGAGCTGGAAGGGATATTTGAGATAATTGAGTTCAACCCTCTCATTTTGCCCATAAGAAAATGTTGAGCCTTTTAATATTATGTGGACAGCAGTATAGTACTTAGGTTTTCCATTTGTTATTCCCAAGGATATGCTGGTAAATGTTTAACAACCAAGCTGAGGGAAAAGAGGGGAATGTATGCACATAAACTTTTAAGTTTAATCTGCATTATTAACACTTTCTTAAGTCTGGACAATCAACAAAACAACAAATCAAGCCCTTATTTGTAGTCATTGTTGAGTTCTGAGGTGTAGATGTTCACATTGAAAATTTCACCATCAGTTCTCCTTGGTTAGAATGGACTGCAGCACATCCCTACATCACTCACTTTTGCTATATCACTTGCCCACTTCCTTTTCCACTCCTATGTTTCCTGGATTTTTTTTTTTTTTTTTTTTTTTTTTGGTGAGGCAGTTGGGGTTAAGTAACTTGCCCAGAGTCACACAGCTAGGAAATATTATGTGTCTGAAGCCGGATTTGAACTCAGGTCCTCCTGACTCCAGCGCCAGTGCTTTATCTGCTGCACCACCTAGCTGCCTCTCCTTGATATTTTCTATGATATTTCTGGTTAGTAAGTGAAATATTTGACAATATGTTGCAGTGGACTATGTGTCTCTCCTTTGAGTCACCTGCAGTTTTGATTCTATTGACAGTGTCACTGGGAGACTATCAGCATTTTTAAAATGGATTTTTAAGTTGGAGAATAGCTTAAGATCACTGAAAGCATAGTACTTTCCCCAAATGCAATCCAACTTGCTCTCTTCTGCCTCATTTCTGAGTCTACCTCATTGTGTTTCTGCAAGGCTTCTCTAAGATATTTGTATTGATAGACTAATCAAATGGCTTGTGGTAACATGGCGGTGACCCTGGCTGGAGGTGGAGCATAAACTCTCACAGGCTCTACTAAGCTAGGACAGCTCTGAAGATAGCCTTGGTAAAAGACCATGCCTATTTTTCAAGAGCCAGCTTCTCCAAGAACAAAGAAACTCAACATCAGCAGATTGGCTAATAGGTGACAAATTCTTTAGCCATGGCAAAACATAAAAATAAAGCTAATTTTTAAAAATTAAAAAATTAAAAAAATGCTTTCTAAGAAACTCAGAATGGAACAGCAGAACAAGTAAATTTTTTTTATAGCTATTTACATTTAAATTCATTTCAATGGTCAAAGCACAGAAGCACTATTTCAGTCAATCCCTCAAAGTCCTCTTCAGAATTCATTAGCTATTCTTTCTCATTTAATTTTCTTCATATGACTGTGGTTAGTGCTTACCCTAATTTTTTTTTTTTAGTTCTGCTGCCCCCCCCCTCAGTTTGGTATTATTACATAAAGTTCTTTCTAAATTAGAAACTTAAGTTTTTCCAGATAAAGGGACAGAGTGTTGTAGTGGGAAGAGGGATAGGTTTGGAGTCAGAGGAAGTGGGTTCAAACCCTAGCTCTGGCACTTCCTACCTTTGGTACCTTGAGAGGTCATGGAATCCCTCTGGTCCTCAGTCTCTTTATCTTTAAAGCATTTGGGCTAAATAATCTCTAAGGTCTTTTCTAGCTCATAATCTATGATTCTATGATTTCTTTGGATTCTTCATATCTGTCAATGAAGGACAAAATCTAATAGGGATAAATGTCAAGTCTCCCATTAGGGTTCAAAAAGTCAACTGCACAAGAATGGGATAGGAGAGACATGAGTATTGAGCAATTCTTGAGGGGGGAAAATGTGAGGGGTTTAGTGAACTAACTACAAGTTCACTCTGAGTTAACAGTGTAAAAACAGCAGCCCAGAAAATTAGTGTGATATTAGGTAATACTAGTAGAAATATACTATACAGAATAAAGCAGGTGATAATTCTAATATACTCTGCCATGATTAGACCATGTTTGCAGAGCTGCATTCACTTTCGAGCACTGCATTTTCAGAGGTACATTAATAAACTGGAGCTCATTTGGGATTTAAGGGGACTAATGTTTATATTAAATCATATGAAGACAGATTGAAAGAACTGGGGATGTTTATCATGGAAAAACTAAGACTTAGAGGAGTCATAAACAATTTTTATGCTTTTCAAATATCTAACATTTTCATATGTAGGAAGAATTACACTTTTTCTTCTAACCCCCAGATGCTAGAACTAGAACCAATGACTAGAAGTTAGAGAGAAAAATTTTATATTTTTGCAGACTCCCAGTGCCTAGCCCAGAGCCTGGTACATAGTACTTGGTTATTAATTGTTTGTTGTCCACAAAGAAGAGAAAAGAAAATGCACTTCCCTCTTTTCTTTGGAAGGAAGGAAACAAGTGTTTATTAAGCACCGTGTACTAAGAGCTTTACAAATGTTATCTCATTTAATCTTCATGACCATATGAGGCAGGTGCTATTATTATTTTACAGTTGAGGAAACTGAGGTAGACAGAGGTTAAGTAACTTACCCATGATCACACAACTAATAAGATCACACAAATGTTTAAGGTCAGATTTGAAGTCAAGTCTTCCCGACTATAAACTTAGTACTTTATCATGCCTCCTCATCCCTTACAGAGATGAGAGACTGTGGTCATGGAAAAACAAATAGATTTCAGATGTGGTTGATGTGTTGGCTAATTTTGCCTAACTGTTTTTTCCTCTCCTTCCTTCCTTCCTTCCTTGTTTGTTATAGGGAATGGCTTGCGAAGAAGGAAGAAAAAGGACACATTTGGAAATGAATGTGATTAAAAACAAAAGATATCAATAAAGTAAGGTAAAGTAAATTCTTGCTGAAATGAAATGAGGCATTTTCTAACAATTATCACGATCCCAAAATAGAATGCGTTGCCTTATAAGGTAGTGAGTTTGTTATCACAAAAGAGTACCCATCCACAATATTGTGGAAGGTTTCATTACTCTGGTAGTAGTCTAATTAGACCTTTGAGATTATCTAATTAACAGAGATTGTACTTGTTCTTGGTCACAGAAAGTAGGAGCAATGAGTAGTAGTCAAAGAAAGGTGATTTCAGTTTGTTATAAAGAAAACTTTCCTAACAACTGGTGCTCTCTAAAAGTAAAACAGACCATTTTGGGGAAATAGTTCCATTCTTGAGAGGCCTTCAAGTGGAGGCTAGATGGCTACCTAATGAGAATTTTGTTAAGGTATGAATTGGATTAGAAGATTTCTGAGGTTACTGCAACTCTGAGAGTCCATGCTTCTAGATAATCTTTGATGTCTGTATTAAATCTATGATTTTCTGATTCTATAACTAGGTGGTTGTTGTTGTTGTTCAATCATTTCAGTTGTATCTAACTTTTCATGACCCCATTTGGGGTTTTCTTGGCAAAGGTACTAGAGTGGTTTGCCATTGCCTTCTCCAGCTCATTTTACAGATGAGGAACTGAGGCAAGCAGGGTTAAGTGACTTGCCTAGGGACATACAGCCAGTAAGTGTCAGAGGCTGGATTTGAACTCAGGAAGATGAGCCTCTAGGCCCAGCACTCTATCCACTGCACCACCTAGCTGCCCCTGTAACTAGATAATTTGACACAAATATGTCGACAATTCCTAGGTATCTGAAAAAGTTTATTCAGAGAGGGAGAATCTTCAAAATCAAAAGAACTGCCCCCTCTAGATATGTACTATAATATATAAGAGATGAAGCTATAATAACAGTATCATGCACTCCTCCCCCCTTCCCAAGTTTCTCTTTCTTATTTCTCTGCCTGTTTGACATTTCCAACCACATATTTGATAACTGGATATTTCCAACTGGCTATCCTGTGGGCATCTAGAACACAAGTCCAAAAGAGAATCATCATTCACCCCAAACTCACCCCTCTTTCTACCTTCTCTATTTCTCTTGAGGGCAACACCATCTTTCTAGTCACCCAGTTCTGCAACTTTGGAGTTATTCTTTACTTCCCACTCTCCTTCAATCCATATAGCCAATCGGTTGCTTCTTCCAGTCAATTCTATCTCTGCAACATCCTTCATTGCCATCCCCTTCTCTTCATTCATGTAGCCACCCTTAGTACCCCTCACCTGTTTTATTGCAATATCCTCTTTATTTTTTTTCTGCCTTAAATATCTTCCATCTCCACTTCATCCTCTATACAGCTGCCAAAATGATATTCCCCAAGCACAAATCTCACTATTTCACTGTCTCACTCACTCTCTTCCTATTGCCTCTAGGACAAAATAAAAACCAATTTTTTTTTTGGCATTTAAAGTCTTTCAGAGTCTGACTCCAGCCTACCTTCCAAGACTTATTATGTATTACTTCTCTTTACATACTCATTGGGCCAGCCAAACTGCCCTCTCTACATTTACTCCAGCACTTTTTGGAGGAGAAGACAACCAGTAACAGGAAAAGAAACCCAATCCACTTCCTGGCTGGCCCAAAGACATGGATCTGAAAGGGCTTGTTTGTACAGTACAGTTCCTAGGTGAAATATGAAATGCCCATTCACCAATCTCTCAAGTTGCTCAATGGTTAGATGTTTAAGCCTACGGTTATGCCCAGTATCCTGTTGAGCCAGAACATCTTTGTTAAAGGCACTTGTCAGAGTCTTTTGTGTTTAACACTTCCCTCAGCAGAATGGGTAGATGAGAACAATTTGTTCCGACAGGCATGAAGGCAGTGGAGGCAGTTGCTATGGAGTGCTTAGAGTTTAGTCAGACACTAGAATATGCCAAGGTCATGCACTGTATCCCAAGCCATCTCCAATCATCATGACTTTTGTTTTGCCATGGGACTTCAATGACTCTGGAAGAGAGAGTGAGGCTGACGACTTTGTGCAACTCTGCCTCACTTAAATCCCATTCAAGCTCAAGTCAACACATCACTCCATGATATCATTGGTCCTCTTCGAAAATACAAAGGACAAACAATAAGGAATTTTGACTTTATTCTGTAGAAAACTGAGAGACGAAACATCAGGTAAAATTAGTCAACCTCATAAAACAAAATAACAGAATCAACACACGTTTGGTGTTACATCAGTGAAACATCTGGATAATTAATGTTCTTGCTAAATTAGCTAAATTGACCAGATGTGCCAAATCTTGCTTCAAGTTCAGTTTGGAGTTATCCTATCAGAATACCACATATAGGATGGGAAGGAAAATACAGATAAAAGGAAAAATAGGCTCAAATTATATGGAGTTTAATTTCATAACATTGTACATAGTATCATGATTTCAAATCTTGGGATACTAACGAAGAAAATTTAAAAAGAGCTCGCCTTTTTTGTTCATCAAAAACAAAAACAAACAAATCTTTTGTAGACCATTCTGAAGTATAGGTACTTTGGAAACTATGCTTATACACTGATAAGTGTTTTCACACTTTCTCGGGTCAGTAACTCATCATCAGCAGAACTTCTGAATTTGTGGGATTTAGCTAAAACTGTTAAGTACCATGATGTATTGAGCTAGATCAGGAGGCAGCAGGCCTGCATTCAAGCCACAGCCCTGATATTTACTGGCAATTTGTTTTTCAGTTCTTTTTGCCTTCCTAAGCCTCAACTTCCTCAACTGTCAAATGGAGATAATAATACTTTCCCTATTTACCTCAAAGGGCTGTTGAGAGTATCAAATGAGATGATGAAAGTCAGACACATTGTAAAAAGTAATGTTGATTTTTAAAAATTGCTTTGTAAACCATAAATTGATAATATAAATGTGATTTATTGTCACTGAGTCTTAAATGCAGATGAAGTGCCTTATGGATGGATAACTTGTTTAAAACTATGCTGAGATTTCCTGTAGGGGAAAAGCATTGTTGACAATCATAATTACTATTAGCATTTGCAGGGTTGTAGCCCATCTACCTGCCAATGTGTATTCCAGTACCATTTAAACAGTTCCTAGTGACCAGATTAGCCCCTTCAGTCAGGTGATTTCACCTTCAGAGGCTCCTTCCCTATTGCCTCTAGGACAGTCCTTAGCCTGGCCTTAAAAGCCCTCCCAATGTGACTCTAGCCCCATTTCATACTAAATTCCCTTTATGATGCTACGTTCTAACCAACCTGCATTCTGATTTGTTCTGCTCTGTGTCTTTGCATGAGCCGCACCAAATGCCTAGAACATACTACCTCCTCATCTCCAACTATTCCTTTACAGCCCAGCTCAGTGGCCTGCCACTGTCTTTATAAAGACTTCCTTGAAATATTGCCCAAGCTGAAAGTTCTCTTTTCCTCCCTAAATCTTCCCAGAGCAAGATTATTTTTTTGTCAAGATTCTTTTTGCCCTTTTTATGTATTAACTTCATATGGAATTGCCCCTAGTAGAATTTAAGCTCCTGGAGGGCAACTACAATGCCATTTATCATTTTTTGTAACCCCAGTACCTTGCATATAATAGATGTTTAATAAATATTTATCAAATTAGATTGAATTAAATGTTCTAGGCTCCTAAATCTTGGGTATTATTTAGGCTGATAGCTGTACCTATGATACAGTGTCTTATTCCTGGGCTATTACTACAGATTTGTATTTTAATAACGTACATTTACATAGAACTTTATACCACAAAGTGCATTCACAAAAATTATTTTAGCCTCCCAACAACCTTGTGAGATGGAGAGAAGTATTATACCCATTTAATAGATGAGGAAACCCAGCCTGAGAGAAGTTAAATGATTTGCCAACAATAACTCAGATGGTAATTCATAATAGCCAGAATTTGAAGTCAGATCTTGTGATAAGTATAGTGCTCTTCCCACTACACAACACATTTTATAGTCTTTGACTTTTTTGTGTTATTTAAAACGTTAGTAAATTAAAGCAATATGCACCTTGGAATTGCTTTTGAAAAGGACTTTGTAAAGGTAGATGGATGACATGCTTGAAAATGACCTGAAGTAATATGACCTACACGCTCAAACGAAGTAGATTCTTGAGTGAAAGAAACAAGACAAATATCCACACTTGAGCACCCCTATACTTTAAAATAGGCCTTCAGCCATAGCTCAACAATGCAAGTTTAATACTTGTGTAGGGTCAACATTCAATGCCTTGATGTGCTAAACACACTTGATTTAAGTTTCAAAGGCTCCCAGTGTTTGAATGCCCTGTTTGAATAAGTTAAGGAATCTAGTTTTTAATCAGCTTTACTTTATTTGGTAGAAGAGTATGGAGAGATAAATATATTCATGAAGCCTGAGTGTTTGGTGGCTTATACTTACAGACCCTAAATCTTTCTTTCTAACTAACCTCCCATGTACCCCCATCAGAGCCCAGGGTGAATATATTCAATGCCCCTCAGCTAAAAATAAATGGCATATGGGCACATATGGTTCCTTTGAGTTCAGCACAGCTGTTCTGTTGTCTCCCAGGGGTTTTATGTCCCCACCTACTCTAGGAGATTGCATGCCTACTGGCAATTAGCCCTAATAAGGCAGCAGGAGTTTCTTGTGGGGGGAAAGCAATGCTGACAATTATAATAACTATTAGCAGCTGCAGGGTTGTAGCCCATCTACCTGCCAAAGTGCATTACAGTACCACTTAAACAGCTCCTAGTGGCCAGATCAGCCCTTCCAGTCAGGTGATTTTGTAACCAAAGGGATTAGAGGTCAGAATGTAATTAACTTTGTTTACATTAACTATTAAATTCAGAGCAACAGAGTGGTGACTACAGTTAGTGACTAACGTTTCTGAGCTTCTCATGCAACTCGTTGTGATCACTGTGCAGCTCAGGAGCCTATGATGGCTCCCTATTAACTCATCAAATCATATCTAGACCCAGCTTTCCATTCAAAGTTTTCCATCAACTGGCTATAACTTTGCCTTTCTGATTTGAATTATCCCTGGTGCCTAATACAGAAATTTTGCTTTCATCATACTAGCCCTTTTGCTATAATCCTATTCTCTTGTGCTATGCTCACTCCCAGTGTTCTCTCAGAGCATAATGAGATCATAGATTAGAACCAGAAAGAATCATAAAATGCATCTACATCAACCCTCCAATCATCTGTCAAGAATATTATCATCTTTCCAGGCTCCCAATTTGGATGACCTTGAAGTCATCCTCACCTCTATAATTTCTGACACACAATATATGCAATCAGTTGCCAGTTATGGTCAATTTTACCTCCACAACAGCTCTCATATCTGTTCCTATTGCTCTACTCACACAGCTACCACACTAGTTAAGTCCCCTACCACCTCTTGCCTAGACTATTGAAACAGCCATTGATATCACTGGCTACACTCTCTCTTCTATCCAATTCGTTCTCCACTCAGCCACCCAACTGGTATTCCTAAAGCACAGATCTGACCATGTCACTCCTCTGCTCAAAAAGGTCCACTGGCTCACTATATTGTGCTAGTGATAAAATTGCAAACTCCTTTGTTTAGCATTTAAAGTTCTTCACAATCTGGATTGAGCCTACCTTTCTAAATTTATTACATAGTACTCTCTCCATGAATTTTTAAAAAATATTTTCTTTTTCAAGTTTTGATTTCCAAGTTCTATCCCTCTCTCCCTTCCTCCCTCCTCTTACCACTCCCTGAGACAGTAACCAATCTGATATAGGTTACACATGTGCAATCATGTAAAGACATTTCCATATTAGTCATTTTGTGCAAGAAGAATAAAAAAAAGGAAGGAAGCAAGGAAACTGACAAATAGTATGCTTCAGTTTATATTCAGAAAACATAAATTCTTTCTCTGCAGGTAGACAACATTTTTCATCATAAGTCCTTTGGGATTGTCTTGGATCATTGTATTGCTGAGAATAGCTAAGTCATTCACAAGTGTTCATCATACAATAGTGCTGTTACTGTGTACAATGTTCTGGTTCTATTCACTTCACCCTGTATCAGTTCATATAAGTCTTTTCAGTTGTTCTGAAATCATCCTGCTCATCATCTCTTATAGCATAATAATATTTCATTACAATCATATACCACAACTTGTTCAGCCATTCCCCAATTGATGGGCATCCCCTCAATTTCTCATTCTTAGCCACTATAAAAAAGAGCTGCTATAAATATTTTTGTACAAATAGGTTCTTCCCTCCCCCCCCTTTTTTAAAAATCTCTGTGGGATACAGTTCTAACAGTGATCTTGCTGGATCAAAGGGTATACATAGTTTTGTAACCCTTTGGACATAGTTTCCAAATTGCTCTCCAGAATGGTTGGTTCAGTTCACAACTCCACCAACAATGTATTAGTGGCCTAATTTTCCCACATTCCCTCCAATGTTTATCATTTTCCTTTTTTGCCATATTAGCCAAACTTATCTCCATGAACTTTTTACTCAAAGCAAACTGGACTACTTTCTGTTATCTAAGTACCCCTCCCCCAATTCACCTTGTATTTATTTCGTTATATACAAATATGTACATGTTGTCTTCCCCTATAGAATATAAGCTTCTTGGGGGCAGGATCTCTTTATTAATTTGGGGCAGGGGGAGGTAGTCCCAGTCTAGTATCTGGTACATAAGCCAGTACTCAATACATATTTGCTGATTAGTTAACTTATTTTAGAGATAAAGAAACTGAGACCCAGAGAAGTAATTTGTCCAAGGTTACACAGGTAGTAAATGTCAGAGCCTGGATTTGACTCAGGTCCCAGGACTCCACCTTTTTTTTTTTTGTTTGTTTTGGCTAGGCAACGGGGTTAAGTGACTTGCCCAGGGTCACACAACTAGTCAGTGTCAAGTGTCTGAGGCCGGATTTGAATTCACGTCCTCCTGACTCCAAGGCTGGAGCGCTCTCCACTGTGCCACCGAGCTGCCCCAGGACTCCACTTTCAGCACTTTTTCTTCTGTAACATGCAGTCCTTTCAGGAAAGCTCCTCTTCTTCCTTTACAAGAATCCAAATCCTCTACTTTCTTCTAAGTCAAACTACAGATTCACTTCCTCTATAAAATTTGCCCTAAACAACCCAAATCTACCATGAGCTTTCCCTTCTCTGAATTTCCATATTGTGGTAGTCAGTATCATGCAATATTGCACTGGACTGTTTACTTCTTTATATTGTCTTTATCTCATGTACTGTACATCTTTTCATTCCTAAATAGACTGTAAGCTCCTGGAGGCCAGAGATGGTAGCTTTCAATTCCTTTGTATGTCCCACAGCACTAGGCACAGAGCTGGACACACAGTGGTAACTTTAAAAAGACATATTGATAGATTTTATTTTTTAACTGTACCAAGTTTAAACAGTGCCACACTGGGTTTTGTGGAATCAGTTTAGCCACAACTCTGACTACTGGCTCACTTGATTCTGAAGCTATGTAATTTCTCAAATACATCATTAAGTAGCTGAAATCAACAGCTTGGGTTTCCTTCTGGGATCAGAGAAAAATTTACATACACACAGATATAAAGATGTACTACAAAATCCTCTTCCTTTCCAATTCTGGGTAGGGTATCCATCCCCTATGCAGAAGGTGTGCCTGGGTCCATGGCCTCAAATTCAACTACTGAACTGAGAGCCTGAGAGCATCAGGCCCAAAAAGCACCTCCAAGCCTTCCTAGGTGCTTGAAGAGCACCCCAATTGCAGAGAAAGGGATAGAGAGATGGGGGCTGCTTACATACCTTCTAGTCTTAGCTGGAAAAAGGACTTGAGGGGGTCAGGCAATTCCCAGTCAGGGAACCAAAATATTTTGTGGTCTAGGGGTGCTGGGAACCCTGAAATGCAAGGGTACAGGGAACGGGACTACCTCAAAAGAATTTGACCACTCACGCCTTCTTTCAGTCCAAGTTTCCTAGTGGCAAGATTCCTAGTGAGTCTGTGCTATTTGGTTTTTGTTTTGTTTTGTTTTGTTTTTTTAGGCAATTGGGGTTAAGTGACTTGCCCAGGGTTACACAGCTAGTGTCAAGTGTTTGGTGTGAGGTTGAATTTGAACTCAGGTCCTCCTGACTTTAGGGCCCATGTCCTATCCACTGAGCCACCTAGCTGCCCCTGAGTGTATGCCATTTGTGACGCCAATACAAGTGGGCCAGAGTTTAAGAATCTGAGCAACTGATGAGGGTAAGATTGACATTTTATTCAGAAAGACTGTGGGAAGATCTGGGATGGGATTAAGGACGAGCAAGTAGCCTGGGATGGGGCCAGGTGCAGACAACAGAAGGAATTAAGTGGCTAATGGGAGAGCCCCAGTGAAAAGGCAATTAAAAGGATTATTGACTGAGATGGGCAATACCTCAGGCAAACACCGGGGATCTGGGGCAGGTGGGAAAGTCCAGGGCCTTTTAGGGGTCCATCATTAGCACCTCATCAACTATTGATTAGAGAAATGCAGATTAAAACAACTCTGAGGTACCACCCCTCACACCTGTCAGATTGGCTAATATGACAGAAAAGGAAAATGATAAATGTTGGAGAAGATGTGAGAAAATTGGAACACTAATACATTGTTAGTGGAATTGTGACCTGACCCTATAGACCAAAGGGCTATAAAACTGTGCATACCTTTTGATTCACCAATACTGCTACTGGTCCTGTATTCCAAAAAGATCATAAAAAAAGGGAAAAGTACCCACATGTACAAAAATATTTATAGCAGATCTTTTTGTGGTGGCAAAGAATTGGAATTTGAGGGGATGCCCATCAATTGGCAAATGGCTGAACAAGTTGTGGTATATGAATGGAATGGAATACTATTGTTCTATAAGAAATGATGAGCAGGCAGATTTCAGAAAAACCTGGAAAGGCTTACATGAATTGATGTCAAGTGAAGTAAGCAGAACCAGGAGAACATTGTACACAATAATGGTAACATTGTTCAATGATCAACTATGATAGACTTAGCTCTTCTCAACAATATAATGATCCAAGACAATTCCAAAAGATTCATAATGGAAAAGACTAACCACATGCAGAAAAAGAACTATGGAGTCTGAATGTGGATTGAAATGGCTTTTTTTTTTCTTTCTTGCGATTTTTCCTTTTTGTTCTGATTCTTCTTTCATAACACGGCTAATGTGGAAGTATGTTTAACATGATTGTACATGTATAACCTATATCAAATTGCTTGCTATCTTGGGCAGGGGGGAGGAAAGGAAGGGAGGGAGAAAAATTTGGAACTCAAAATCTTACAAAAATGGATACTGAAAACTATCTTTGCATGTAATTGGAAAAAATAAAATACTATTAAGTGCAAAATAATTTTTAAAAACAAAGCAACATGTTGAATAATTACACAGTCTTTAAAAGGAAGTTTATGTAATATATGTAATAGAGATTTGCAGGTACACATGTGCTCTTTTTCTGTTTGAATTTATATATGGAAATATTCTTTTTTGAGGTATTTATTAAATTCAGAATAGATAAAATTAGATAAAATTTAAAAAATCTGGGGAAAGCCTGTGGGCTTTAAGCTACTCTTCTTTTGAAGAAAAGATAACCAAGGATTTTAGTTGAACCAATAACTCAAGGGAGCAGAGAACCCAGCTGAGCAGCATCTGATGAAAACTACACCCCTGGCTGGAACTTGACACCCAGCTGAACAATGTCTGGCAGATGTTTAGTCAGTGAAAGTGTCCAGCAAAGCAAGGTCCATTGCAGCAGCATCTGGAAGAGCAGTATCTAGTGGAAACTACAGAACTAGCATCCAGCAGCAGAGACGATGTGATCAACCAAGGAGCTCCAGTGGAAAAGATGAGCCCACTGGGAAAACAAGCCTAGAGGGAACAGTGTGATGACATGGCTAGAAGTTTCCAGTGGCCCTACAGCACTAGAGGCATGAGTTACCCTTCAATGAGTGAAAGAAATGAATTTCAAAAGCTTTTAAGTGCTTACTACGTACCAAAAAACTATGAACTAAGCACTGGAGATATAAATAGCAAAACAAGATACTTCTTGCTCTCAAGGATCTAATGAAGGGAGGTTTTCACTGCAAGTGGAAAGGTCCCATAAGCTCTGTAGCAGAGCAGATGGTAATACATCTTCCTTAATGTCATTTCCACTGATAAAAATCCTAGCAGTTTTTAATATTGAACCATTTGATGGTTCCAAGGATTTTGGTGGTCCTTGGAGGTCCCAGACCCTCTCTTCTGGGTCTTCAGTAGCTATGGCTGCAATATCTGTGGCAGTAGTTTCTAGAATCCATCTCCAAGGGGGTTACTTTCTAGGATGATGTGACCTTGGAGGCTGGGATGAAACTAAGACCAATGGTGTAGGAAGTTCTGTGACTCCTAGATCCGTTGGGCTTATCTGCCCATTGATGACAGTTGGTCAGCAGTTGGTGTTGGTGATAACAAGGACAATGTTACCTTTCTTCATTGTGATTGCTCCCTTCAATGGTACCTGTGGAACCTGGGCTAGAAGCAGGCCCAGTGGTCTGGAGAGCACTCTCATCCCTTACGCTTTTAGGTTCAAGGTCTTGGGTTGTCTTGATTGGGTTCTGAGGGAAGACAGTGGTGGCTGAGATGGTAGTGATGGGTTTTTGACCAGCCTGGCACAAACTGTCTCCTATTTCTCCTTCAGGGTGCCCTGCTCCTTCATCTAAGCTCGCTTACCTGCCCCGTAAGTGGAAAATGTTCAAGTTACATGTGTTTCCCAAGTGATTCTACTCTTCCCTACTGATGTTTCATGTATTTATGGGAGAGTACACCTAAGGTTTATGGTAAAATATTTTGTTGCTACTTTTGTTACTGTGCCATTTCATTAAGTGCCTTTGTTTTTAACTAAATATATCATATGACTATTATTTGAATTAATTATATCATTTGACTATTTTTTTTCTCTTTTTTAGATAGTATTTCATTTTTTTTCCCAATTACATGTCAAGACAATTTTTAGCATTCATGTTTACAAGATTTTGAGTTCCAAATTTTTTCTCCCTCCATCCCATCTCCTCTTCCTAAAATGGTAAGCAATTTGATATAGGTTATACATGTGCTATTATGTAAACCATTTCCGTATTAGTCAGTGTTGTGGTCCCTGCTCCACAATGGCTTAAACTTAAAAGAGTCATTTTACTTGTCCAAGTCTCAGTTTCTCCATCTGTAAAATGAATGGTCTAAACTAGATAATATTTAAGGTATCTGATGATCTTTAACTGAGGCTATAGTGAAGTATTCATTTTTCTAAGTTTGCAAGGAGAAGAAATGAAAGGAGTGATATTGAAGGGAAAGAAAAGGGAGAAATGAGGGAAGACTGAAAAAGAGAAATACAGACAGAAACAGAGAAAATGAGGGGGAGGGAAAGATGAGGAGATATAAGAGAAGACAAGATATTGTTATGCTCCCTAAACAAAATTATAATTGAAAATAATCGGAATCTCTGAATTCCTAATATTATTGAATTTGCTTTGTCAGTGTGTCCTTTAAATTGTAAAATCAACTTGGAAAACCAGTGATGTGAGAAAAATGTTCAGAATTAATATGATTGATTAAAATTTTCTGGCAAGTTTGCTTTCAAAGTTTGGTTACTTAAAATAGTTTAGTTGTACATACCCTTTGACCTAGTGATACTGATACTAGCTCTATACCATAAAGAGATCAAGAAATGAGGAAAAGGACCCATATGTACAAAAATATTTATAGTAGCTCTGAAACTAAGGGGATGCCCATCAATTGGGGAATGGCTGAACAAGTGATGATATATGAATGTGATGGAATATTATTGTGCTGTAAGGAATGATGGACGGGATGATTCCATGGGAAGATCCTTATGAACTGATCCAAAGTGAAACGAGCAGAGGCGAGAGAAAAACTTAACAATTTATGTGATAACAACACTATTCTAAGAACAATTGACGGCGAGAGATTTAGGAACTCTGATTGATACAGTGATGCTCACCCCACCTCCAGATGGAGAACTGATGGACTCAGGTTCTTTTTCTTCTTTCTCATTTTTTCTTTTGGACATGGCTAATGTGAAAATTTGTTTTCCATGACTATACATATTTGTAATGGGTTTTATTTTTCTTGCCTTTTCAATAAGTAGGGTAGGGGTAGGGAGAGAATTTTGAATTGAAAATAAAATTAGAAAAAAATTCAAATACTGAAAAAAAGTTTAGGATACTTTTCTAAGTGTGAAATATCTAAAATATTAATAACATTTAAAAAATTATCTTCTTTTGATGAGTCTACTTTTAATGAAAAAAAAAGTCAGTATATTGGTTTAATGCCTCCCCTTTATCTCCCGCCAACAACTTGGCCTTACCCACTTTTTCCATCACCTTGTGAAAATTCAGTATCTCTCTCATGAGGAAAAAATGTGCAATATGTAGGAACCCTGTTGGCCTATTTGCTGATTTATGGGTCAAGCCTCTAGTTATTACGGACAAAATTTAAAAGTCTCTGATTAAGAAGCCCTGCTGATTTAAAGATCTCACTAGAAATATATGCATAATGAATTATCTACAGATAATAATTCAAGTTGTCCCAGGGTGATTCATATCACCTACTTTTATTAAATTATCTATTTTAGTAGGACATTCAGGTCTGCACAAAGTAAGATATAGTGGAGCACATAATATCATAAGAATTTTAACAGAAAACACTTTTGTTGGGGAACAGCATTCACTCCAAACGTAAGGCTAATTTTTGCAGGGCAATTGTTGCTTAAGTAGAAATCTCACAGTTGTTTTCAGGAAAACCTTCTGCCTCTCAGAGTGCTTAGCATTAACATCTTCAAAAATATATTTGTGAAAAAGATAGAATGTATTTCTAAGTGGTAAGAGAAGCAAGATAAAAATATCAAATGAATTCAAATGGCAGAATTTCCCAAAGTATTTTTTTTCAAGGACCATAGATGGTTCTGAGAAGATATCCCTTAGGAAAATGGGCTACCCTTAAACATGCAAGTTTATGGAGCAGAAAAATTGACTGAAATAAAAAGAGAAGGAGCCCACTGTCTGGAAATTCAGACAGTGTCCCCCTCTGTCCCCTATATCCAAAACACACACTCACACACATCCTTTTTTCCCCCACTTTTTGGTAAGGAAGATTAAAAAAAAAGACTTGCCTTTATAAAAACAAGGAACCCTCAGACAGTGACACCTATGTCAGTGTCTGTGAATGCTTTCCCTGAAACTATGTTATCTACAAACAGTCCCACTCCCATTTTTAAACAGAAGACCTAAGCAAACTTTAATCTGCGTGCTCCAAGGGTAATCTCTGAAAGTGAACACCGCAGCAATGTAATCAGGCCAGAAATCCTGATATGAGGGGACTCTGAGTCGGGGCTACCCTTAAGCTGGATCCTAGAAGGTACAGAAGAGGAATTGAACACAAACACACAAACCTAGAATCATTTTAGCTCCCTCTGCTTCACCTGCACATTTTGATTTTCCAAGTTATTTTAAGGTTGTCATACTGCAGGCAAGGTGATTTATTGTTATTAGGCCTTTATATAACTCTTTATTTTTGCAAAGTGCTTTACAATCATTTTTCTTCCTTGTTCAGAGGTTTGCCTCCTCTCAACTGCCACTTTAATTGGCTTTTCTGGAGGCGGCACTTCCTCTCCCAGGGAAAAGAAGATGCTCTTTCTGGCACAATGCATTGTATGTATTTTGTGTTTATCCCTGCCTTGCCAGTACTTGGTTACTTTCCCTTATTGGATTGCATTCCCCGCCGCCTCTTGTCTCCCTCCCCTCCTTTTTTTTTTCTCTTTCTATCATTCCTTGTGCCATAGAAAGCCTTCTTTAATCTATGGCCACCATTCACTTGCTACCCTCTTCTTAGAATTCAATTCGAGTCCCTGGCAAGGACTATTCTCTTCCCACTAAACCTTATTCCCCAAGGAAATAGCTTGATTGTTTTTGCTTATGAAGCCAGTAGCTTCCCTGTACACTTCCACAGAAAATCCCATGCACAATGGAAGATATTTTTTGTTGTTGTTAAAAAGACCTGTGATTTCAACTGTGTAGGGCCTCTCAGTGAAGAACTCTTTCTGCAAAGGAGATCAATCAATCAATAGACATTTATTAAGGGTTTACTATGTGCCAGATACTGTGCCGTTGTTTTTCAGTCATTTCAGTTGTGTCCAAGTCTTTGTGACCCTGTTTGGGGGTTTTTTGGGGGAGATAATGGAGTAGTTTGCGATTTCCTTCTCCAGTTCATTTTCCAGATGAGGAATTGAAGCCAACAGGGTTAAGTGACTTGCTCAGGGTCACACAACTAGGTCGTGTCTGAGGCCAGATTTCAACTCAGGAAGATCAGTCTTACTGACTTCAGGCCCAGCATTCTGTGCCCTATGGCGCCACCTAGTGCCCCCATTGTGCTAATTACTGAGTATACAAAGAAGGGCAAAAATACAGTCCCTATCCTCAAGGAATTCACATTCTGATTAGTGAGACAACATGTAAACAAATATGCACGAACAAGACATACCGTGTAAGTGGAAGATTGGTGTTTGTCTGTTTTCAAAGAGGACCAAGGCCATCATGGGGTAATGTCTTGACCCGTGTGTGAATCAGATTTAAGTGAGGCAGAGTTGCACAAAGTCACCAGCATCACTCTCTTTTCCAGAGTCATTGAAGTCCAGTGGCAAGACAAAAGTGATGGCCCTGGGTACAGTGGATGACCTTAGAGTCTTCAATGTCTGACAAAGCTCTAAGCTTTCTAGAGTGCCTGCTTCAGCTGCCTTCATGGCTGTTGGGACAAATTTTTCTCCTCTGTCCAATCCACGAGGGAAAGTCTTCACACGCTTGGGTAAACACCTTTCTAACTCACTGACGGCTTTGAAGCCCTATGGTTACCCTTAACCTAGTTCAACCTGTCTGCCCAGGCTGGTTTACCAGGGTGTAGCCACTATGCATGCTACAGCTTCTTGGAGCCACGTGAGCACCAGGTAGACACCAAAGGTAGACGAGCAGCCCTGAAAAGGGCTCAGAGCAAGCCCTCACACCAGAAATGCTAGTTCTCCTTGAACACCCCATACACCCCAAGTGGATTCTCAGAAGGTGTGAATGGAAAAGCTGAGTAGTAAAACCCCCTGCAGAATAGGATTTGAGCTGAGTTTTAAAGGAATCTAGGGAATATAGAGGTGAGGAGGGATGAGTATTCTAGGCGTGGGGGGACAGCTAGTATACCTTAGAGGTGGAGAGTGGAATATATGGGATGGATGGCAAGTAGACCAGTGTCACTGGATTGTAGAGTAAGTGGAGAGGAGTAAAATTTAGAAGACTGTAAATGTGAGATAAGGTGAGGATGTGAAGGGCTTTCAAGGTCAAATAGTATTTTATATTTGATCCCGGAGGTAATAGGGAGTCAGTCACTAGAGTCAATTGAGCAGAGGTGGTGATATGGTCAGACTTGTGATTTAGGAAGATCACTCTGGCAACTGAGTGGAAGATGGATGAAATCCGGAAAAGACCTGAGGCAGGGAGACCAACTAAAAGGCTATAAATACAATACTTGATCTACAATGAAGAGTCTCCTGAGGCAATGGGAGGTTAAGTGATTTGCCAAGGGTCATACCGACAGTAAGTACCAGAGGTAGTAGTTAAACCTGAGTTTTCTGGACTCGAAAACTGAGCCCTCTACCCACTGCTTTACACTGCCTCTGCAGATGCATTTAAATGCAAGTAAGCTCTACTATTAGAGCTAGAGAGAGAATATTGTAAACAGTAATTCTACCTCTATATTATCCGTAACTCTGGTATTCCTCTTTCTGACCATAACCTCCTATCCTTCCATCTCTCCCAGTGCCTTAGTTCTCAAACTATTCCCCAAGGTCACCACAATTTCCAGCCACACCACCTCTCCCTACTTCTCCAAGCCATCTCCTTGCTCTGACCTTACTTTCTTCCCTTCAAAATTTTAATCCTCGTTCACCTTGAATGGTCTTCTACCCTTTCATCCTTTGCCCCATTGTCCTGTGAGACTCATCTCCAGCCCTGGATTACTCTCACCATCTGACTTCTCTACTCTTAACCAAGTGTTGCTGAACACACTGGATTAAATTATGTAATGTGCTCCTTGGATCGCCTCCAAATTTGGTATGTAATCTCAACTGGGCTTTCAATGCTACATGCTATCCTTCCCTGATTGGTTTATTTTCCTACTTCTTTCAACATCAGTACCAAATCTTTTCTTCTTTCCTTAAGCCACCTACACAACTTCCTCTCCCTACATTTTCAGCCTACGGCCTCATCAAGTATTTCACTTAAAAAATGAGACCATCTATTACAAACTTCCTCGTCTCCTCAGAATAAATCACCTTTGCAGCATCCCCCACTCTCTCCTTTTGTGGTTTCATCTTGGAGGAAGAGGTGGCCTTTGTCTTTGTAAACATCAAGCCCACCTCCCTTCTTGTGCCCTTGATCCCCTTTCTTTCCTTCTCCTGGAATAGGCCCATTTAATCATCCCTTCTCCCTAATTTTTAATCTCTTCTCATCCACTGATTCTTTCCCTACTTCTTTCAAACATACCAAGATACACCCTATCCTTAAAAAGAAAAATCTTCACGATCACAGATTACCGTCCTCTCACACCCAAACTCCTGGAAAAAGTTATCGGTACTTGTTGCTCCACTTTCTAACCTCCCACTCACTTCTGCACCCCCAACAATCTGCCTTTATTCAACCAAAACTGTTCTCTTCAAGGTTACCCGTGATCCATTGCTGAATCTAATGGCATCTTCTCAGTCCTTATTCTTCTTGGATTCTCTGTAGCATCTGACACTGTTGGGACACTCCACCGCTGCATAAACATACTAAACACTACCAAAACATGTACACACAAACACTCCCCCTTGGCTTTTCATTGCACTGCTCTCTCCTGGCTTTCCACCTATCTGGCTATTCCCCAGTCTCCTCCTTTTCTCATTTGCTTAGACTCTCTGGAATAATCCTCCTTCTTCTGCTGACCTGTTGTTTCACCAGCCTCCGAAATCTCTGCTCCGGGACTCTGCTATTGACTGGAGACTCCCTCCCCCAAACCATTATTTTAGGAAAGATCCTAGCTGTGCTTTACCTCATTGATGCTCGGTAGGTTACCTGCAGTATTGTCTCCTCATCTACCACACTGTCCTTCTAACCTTCCTTCCTTCCTCCATTATCTCCCCCCCCTTCCAGTTCCCCTTTACAGGTTTCGTGTATTTGTTTTATATTCCCCTTTATATGTTTTTCCCCATTATAATTTTAAGTTCCTTGAGGGTAAGGACTGTTTTGCTTGCTTATATTTATATCTAGTACTTAGCACGGTGCTTGACATATAGTACTTGCTTAATAAAATGTTATATCTATGTACATGTCTATGTACCTATGTATGTATGTATATATATGTCTCTCTCTTTGTCCATTTATCTATCTTTTGCAGGATCATCATCCCACCTCTTATGTATGGGATGCATGAGTGTGTGCCATCTTCACTTTTCCCACAATATTCTCTCAATTGGTGATCTCATCACCTCCCATAGTTTCATTTATCATCTCTATGTAGATGATTCCCAGATCAGTATATCCAGTCTTAACCTTCTTTCAGAGCTCTAGTCCTATATTATCAACTCATTATCTTCTTTCTCAAGCCCATTCCTCCTCTCTATCCTCCCAGTTATTCAGGTCTCAATTCTGGTGTTATCCTTGATTTCTCTCTTTGTAGTCATGCTACATATCCAATCTGTGGCCAAGTATTGTCGTTTCTATCTTCATTATCAGATATGTCCCTTTCTCCCCACTTACACAGCCACCACTCTGGTGGAGGCTCTCATGATGTCATACCAGGTCTATCGCAACGGTCTTCTGATTGATCTCCCTGCATCAAATCTCTCATCATTCCAATCTATCCTCCACTCAGGTGTCAAGGGGATTTTCCTAAAGCTCAGGTGTGACCATGTCATCCTTCTGCTCAATAAACACCATTAACTCAGTATATACAATGTGTTTTAAAATGTAGATCTCAAAGAACCTAAGATTCTTTTCTTTATCAAGGTTCCAGGAAGGTTTCATCAAGACAGTAATGTAGTTCTTCAGGAGCTCTGCTCAAGTAAAATCCAGCTCATAGTGCTAGCCCCATTTCACCATGGCAAATGGATAACTACAAGATAAATTTTGGTGGCAATCATTCTCATTCATGCTTCATGGGATTGTTTCCTGTTTTCTGTGCCCTTCTGTGTATTATTTTGTTTCCTTTGCAATTTTCGTGAGGCTGCATGACATAATACATAGAGTACTGGGCCTGGTGTCAGAAAGAATCAGATTCACATCCTTTCTCCATCATTTATTAGCTATGTGATTGTGGAGCAGTCTAGCCTCAGTTTCATCATCTGTAAAATGAAGATATTGTTACTTGGGCTGTTGTGTGGCTCAAATGAGATAATGTATATAAAATGCCTTGTAGACTTTTAAGTGTTATATTAAGTATTGCAATTTCAGTTATAATTTACTCATTTGATACTATGGCCAAATTCACGTGCAGAATGACATCCCAGACACTAAAGTTCTCTTTGTACAATTTCAGATGTTTTTCCATTCCTGTCTATACACGATTGCTTATTCTTGAAACAATTTCATTTTAGTAATTATTGGACCTTGTCTAGTCCACTTAGCAGAAAATAATCACTCACTGATAAACAAGTGAACTCTGGGCTGGACTGGGGACTACTACAATAGTCCCCAAGGTGGAATATTAATTTCTTGATTTTGGCTTTTTGCTCCAAATCATATTCAGATCAGACACTAAGGTTATTTTTTAAAAAAGCACTCTCTTATGACAACATGGAAATATCCAAGTATAGAACGTTCCAAAAGTCCTAGTGCATTTGTAAGCTATTAAAGCATTAAAGCACACTAAGATTTTGGGGACACTCAAGATATGAGAGTGGGAGGATGAGGAGAGAGAGAAACTTATTTTGAGCCACCCTGAAGGATTCTGAGTCATCTTTCTTGATTCATTGTTGACAAGTGATAAATGTGAGAAAATGAATTGCACACTTATCTTGACCAAACAATGGCACCTTTAAAAACCAACAAGCTGAAAAAAGCATATTTGTAATACGAACACAGCCTATCGGCCTTGCAAATAGCCACTCACCCCAAATGAGTCACATATTTGTTACATGTCAGGTAAACAGTAAGACTGCTGATTTAATTCATTTTGTGATCTCTGTACCTCCTAGGGGAAGGGTTAAAACAGCAAAATTCTTGGCTTTTGTTGTTATTTTTAAGACTTAAAAATATGGATTTCATAACAATCTCTTTTTACCAGTGCATCATTCCATTAAACAAGACTTCTAGGATGTGGTTTCCCGAGAAAGGGGCTTCTGCCACCAGCCACATTTAGCAAGAGGAAAGACATGCTTTCAAGGTGACTACAAAAGGAATTTAATCATAGTATAAAAGATTCCTAGTGTGTAGCCAGGTTGCACAGGCCTATTCTATTTACCACCCTAGTCTCATTTAATCTCTTACATGCAGCCATGTTCCCCATTGCAACAAGGGCACTCAGCTTGAGCATTATTACATTTCTGATCCTCCAGGAAGCTTTTCTGCCTCAACAGGCTGCAAGCCTCCATCACTGTTTTTGATGAAATCATTCATCTTGTATGTCTATGGCAGGGCCTTGGAAGCATGCTCACAGAAAGGATTATGCATGCTTTTATGGAGTTGGGCGATTATTATTGACAATCAGCCTGGAGAAGACTGAAGCCATATGTCACCCTGTGCTAGGGAGGCTCTCTGGGCAGCCCAAACGCTTTACTGGCAATAAGAATGGACAGAAAAATTGTTGGAGGATTCTTCTATTTTAGCAGCCAATTGCCAAAGTGTGCAGTTATCATACAAACTACAAAGCTATTACCTTTAAGCTCATGTTCCTAGTAACTAAAGATCCATAAGGCCTTGCTATGAGAGCAAATTAAAATTCTGCTGAGATGATGGCAGCCAAATGGCGAGAAGGTATTCTTTCAGTTTCCGGACAATCTGATCTGTGAAACCTGGGTACCATGTTTAAAATACAAAGTATCAGCTTTAAAGCATCTGATTGTGAGGCTGGGAAGTCTTCACGTACTTCACATCCTCTGAACCCAAAGCTGTAAGTAGGGTGACATGACCAGAGCTTTGTATCTGCATCCTGAAATTTGGAAGCACTAACAGTTTTTCTGCAGCAACCTGATGGTGTCCTGGAGTGTACTTCCTTCCCTGGCCCCTTGTACCAATTGTTCTGAGAGCAGCAATTGCTAGGTACAGATATTTCTGAAACTGTGCTCAGCTTTTCTAGGTGGTATTATAATGATTGCAGTTCTCATTCTCACTTATATGGTTTTTATAGTTTATAAAGTACTTTTTATACAACAACCTTATATATTGGCTAGTACGGTGCTTGACATACAGTAAGTATTTAATAAATTCTTGATTGGTTGAGAGATAGTACAAGTAACATGTAAGCCCTTTTACAAATGAAGACAAAAGATGTGAAATCATTTGCCCAAAGTTATACAGCTAGTTTCACAGCACAGCCAAGACTGGAATCCAGGTCTTCTGACTCTACATTGCGTTCTTTCCATTGTGCCATATACTTATCTTGTAAAAGTAGATACTACTGATATAGCCCTGGAGCCAGTGGACGAGAGTGGCGCTGTCAGAAATGGACAATTATGCCCAGAATGCATTGTAGTGATGTTAATAGTAATGACTGGGAAATGAATGCCTCCTTATACTAGCAAGCCAGCAGATGATAGGGAAGTGTGTCCTCAAAGAATGTCTGGCTCAGTCTGAAGAAAAATATCATGTTCCCCAGGAACCTAGGAGTCATGACTGGAAACAGTGACATGTCCTATAGGCAACAGCTGCTGTCATCAGAGACAGACCAAATGTGCAATCAGCACAGAAGGACTAGTCATGCCTCAGTCTCTCCAGCCGATTTCTGATGCACTGGAAATATCGGAGTCAGCACTATTATCTTTGGATGCCACAGACAATGACAAAATACATGATGATTCTATATTAAGCCCTGGTTTTGTACAAGTGAATTATGCTAATGCAGGACAAATTCCTATCAAATACTTCCTCATAATAATTTAAATGAAAATTCTAAAATGTAGCAAAATGCATTGAGTAATTTTCAGCACTTGGAAGGCTTATTTGAGCCTCTCCATTAGAAGGATGAGCAAATAGCTTATTTGCTACAATCTTGCTTCTTTTGCATTTTCTTCCCTCTTTTTTCATCTTTTTCTCCTATTTTGCATTCCAGCTATTTTTTTTCTTCCCTCTCCTCCTTCTTTGTAATTTACTGTTGAACTTACCCATTTCCTTCCCAATCAAGTACTGTATCATGAGTCATTATAACCATGCACCTATTTAAAAGTTAATTTTGTTCTTGTTCTATTATGTCTCGTAGCTGTTCATATTTCTTTTCTTTAGAGGTGGTAGTCTTTACTAGCCAATAGGTGGAGCACATCTACTATTTTAAACACTCCTGTAGGTTTGTGTGTGTGTGTGTGTGTGCGTGTGTGTTTAAACAATCTGTCATTTCTACTGCAGTGAAATAGTAGTCGGAAGATAGTGTAATGCAAAACAAAACTGCTAATCTTGGCTACACCAAAGCATATAATTTTCTGACTCATGTCAGCAATGCAGGGCTTAACAGCAGCTGATCTAGATGGGAGGTATCTGAAAAATAGGAGATGTTGTTTCAAACAATGACAGTATTGTGACCACTGGTTTAGTAGCTTCCTTCTTTTCCTTCTTTTCTTTCCTTCTTCCTTTCCTCCTTCCTCCCTCCTTTTCTTTCTTTCCTCTCTCCCTCTTCCCCTTCTTCCCTTCTAGCATCTTTTTCTTTCCTTTCTCTCTCTTCCATCTCCTCTTTCTCTTCTCATTTTCTTCTTTCTTTCCTCTCTCAGAGATCTGTATATGGTTTGTCCATCATTCTCTTAAACTTAAAGGTTACTGATGCATAGGGATCTGTATTTCTCCAAAAACCACAAAGTAGGATAATGGACTTTTAGAACTGAAAGTGATCTTGGGGATAATCTAGCGCAATTGCCAGTAGCATATCACTTGAAAAAGAAATATTTGGGCTGCTTTTGTCTCACTCTCAAAAAATTTTCTTGCATCCTATCTTACAGGCAAGACCAAGATCATCAGTAAGCTCCTAACTTCAACTTTCCTCTTCTATACCTTACAATCTCCTCTCTTGTCTCCTGAACAGGACCTCTTGAGAGGTGAGGTCTCTTCCTCACCGGATCACTTATGCCACCCCATCCTATATCTTCCTGAATTTTGCAACCCCACATACTCATGTACACACACACACACTTTAATTTCTACATTTCTATTGGATATTGCATCTAGAATAACAAAGGTGCAACATGATGTATTTGCACAGCGTTTGAAGTGCTAGGCTTAGAGACAGGAAAACTTAGATTCAGGACCCACTTCTAATGCTAGCCACGTATGTGTTCATGGACCAGTCAAAACTTTGAGCCTCAAGAAACTCTCTAAAACTGCATTGGTGAAGAGTACCCACACCAACAAAGTTACAGACTTCTTCCAACCCTGCTTCCTACTCAAGCTACTTTCCTATCTCTCTTCTACTCATCACTACCAAATCTTCCGAGACAGAAGTTACCATTCTCTTTCTCTTCTTTCTTTCTATTCATTCTTTAAGCCTTTGCAATTTTTCTTTGATCTCCACCACACTATAGAAAAAATCCTCTCAAAGGTCACACATTTGCTAAATCTATGTCACCTTTATCTCTGCTGCATTTGACACCAATTGACCATCTCTTTCTCCTTGAAATTTTCAATCCCCTTGGCTTTTGTGACACAGTTCTATACTCCTACCCATCTGAAAAATTTCTTTGGCTGTCTCCTCTTCCTCCTTCCAGGCTCTATATGTGAGTTCTAAAGTGTCTATCCTTCCCATATGTGCAACAATATTTATATCAGGTCTTTTTGTGGTGGCAAATAATTGGAAACTGAGGGGATGCCCATAAATTGGGGAATGGCTAAAGCAAGTTATGGTATATGGAGGTGATGAAATACTACTGTACTATAAGAAATGCTAAAGGGACGATTTTAGAAAAGCCTGGAAAAACTTATATGGACTGATTTAAAGTGAAGTGAGCAGAACCGGAGAACAACTTACATAGTGACAGCAATATTGTTAAGATAATCAGCTATAAAAGATCTAGTAATACTTATCAACACAATGACCCACCCCAATTCCAAAAGACTCATGATAAAAAATGTTATCTACCTCCTGATAGAAAACTGGTGGATTCAGAGTGCAGATTAAATAAAAATTTTCCTCTCTTTCTTTTCTTTTTTTCTCCCCAGAACACAGCTAATGCAGGAATTTGTTTTGCATGACTTCATATCTGCAATGGGTTTTGTATTTGTTTTATTCTCAGTGGGTGGGAGAACGGGCAGGGGCAGGAGAGAATCTAGAGTTAAAAATAAAATAAAATTGAGTTTTTTTAAAAATAAAATTTCCATCCTTGTCTCTCTTCTTTTGCCCCTCTGTACTCTCTCCCTTAGTGATAGATCCACTTTCTTGGTTGAGATCCTCTCTTATTCCCAATTGATATGTCTAGCTCTTTCCCAAGTTCTAGTGACACATGTCTACCTTCCTGATAATAAATATAGCAGCTTACATTTATAGCAATAGATCAACCAGCATTTTTTTGAGTTCCTAAAATTTTCTGGGCACTGTGCTAGATAAAATTTGAGTGAGACAGTCCCTATCCTCAAGAAACTTATGTTATACTAGAGGGATTGAACATAGGTCATAGGATATATGTAGTGATAATTGTTTTGGGCCCCGGGGGAGGGAGAGGATTGGCACGGGAGAGAGGGAGAGTAGAAGGTTGGCATAAACTGGGGACACAAACTTTAAGCTTAAAGTTATCTCACATCTAGGAGCTCCCTAAAGTGGGAAGTAGAAGGGTACTTGATGTACAATGTAGATTAGGTATAGGACAGCTTTTAATTTCCCCTGAGGAAAGAAGGAAAAAAAGAAAGAGAAGGAAGGAAGGAAAGAAGACAACATAGACATGACCTGCATGCTAGATTTGACATAAAGGTTTAAATAAGCAGCAACAGTAACAACCACTAAATGTTGAAGTTTCCTGTGAGCCGACTCAAATATCAGAACATAAAGCAGTCTGTGGGACTGCAGGGTAGGCATTTTACATTTTATGTCAGTTCTACACTATCCAGACAATTCCTTCCAAACCTCTATCTTCTTGAAAGTCAGGGAAGACATTGGGCTCATCCTCCTGCAGGTATTTATCTTCTCTAAGAAGTGCTGGAGTAATTTCTCAGGCCTCCTCTCAAAGTACTAGGTGGCTCTGTTAAAGGGTCACAACTGAGCCACCACCTTTATGATCTTGGTCCCTTTCAGTTCCATATTTGTGAACCTATAAACCCAGAATTATTTTCATGCTACAATGAAGTAAATTTATTTTTTTTAAAAAAAATCAAATAGTATTTAAAATATTGCAGGTAAGATTGCTATTTAAAAGAACTCTACAGTGAATTATTTTCAAAGCTATCATAGTATATGCAATAGGCCTAGCACAATGCAGATTATCATTTGCTAGGACTGCTTCAATGACTACAGGTTAAAATTACATGCAGGATATATATTACATAATTGTGTCTCAGCAGTACATGCATATCAATATAACACAAATATCCATAACAACAAATTAAAAATAACATTGGTAAGCTATGCAAATAGCAAATAGCATATATCTGAATTGTGTTTATTGGGCTCTGAACCACTTTGAATATACATACATCATGGAGAAAACCAAAGCTAAGGTAATTGGGATGTAGCAGCAAAGATTTTGGCTTGTTCTTCCAAAATCTTGGCCTAGAGAATCAGGATGTGAATGTTTCTGGATGCCCTAAGAACTCTATGAAATTAAATAGAATCAAAGTGGATCTGGTAGAAGCTACCCCCTTTCTGCTACATTGATCCATGAAAGAAGGATCTATAAGTACCTGGGGCATGATGATGTAGAAGGTACTGGATTTTTTATGCTCTCTTTCCTTTCTCATATTGGAGGCCGGAAATTTGATTAATCACACTTTTAACTTAGGGACAATATAATGACCCTGAGGTCTTTGTGGCTCCTTTCTCTGCCTTTTTTTTTTTTTTTCGGTGGGTGGTCAAAGTTAGTCTTTATTTTTTCTCTTGAAATTTTCCTTTTTTTTCTTTTTTTAATTTTCTTTTTTTTTTAGTTTTCAACATTTACTTTTAAAAGACTTTGAGGTCCAATTTCTCTGCTCTTTTATGGACTTTTAAGAATATCTGGGCATGACTCATATTTGCCCTCTGGCTCAAAGGTCTCAAATCATCTATGAGTTTTATCCCTCAGCACTACATATCTCAGGCTACCAATCAATCCCTATTACATTCTTTCTCGGGATCTGAAATTTTGCAATCCCTTGAAAAATCAGCTATGGTGCATTGATATCTGTTATTATACAGTGTAGTATCAAAGTACATTAGCTCTTAATAGAACAAGAATGACTAACCCAGCATCTCAAGCAATCACCTTAGGGTAGCATTTGCAGCAAATACACATCATCAGTACATGCAATAGGCCTAGCACAATGCAGATTATCACTTCCTAGGACTGCTTCAATGACTACAGGTTAAAACTACACGCAGGATATATATTACATAATTGTGTCTCAGCAATACATGCATATCAGTATAACGCAAATAAATATCCATAACAGCAAATTAAAAATAACATTGGTAAGCCATGCAAATAGCAAGATTATGTGCACATAGCTAATAGCAAGCTATATAATATATGCATGACACGAGTACAAGGCAAATAAACAAAATCAAGATAGGCAAGTAATAATAAAAGAGGGAGCATACTGAACATGTAGCAACTAACATATTCATCAATGGACATGCATAATTGCATGCAAAGCACACATTGCATATGTAAATATTAATATTATTTGCTGGCTACATGTCTAATCATTTGTCTGCTGGCACTCAAACCTCCAGTATCAACCCCAAGATGTTTAATTGCTTTGGGAGTCCCATACCTCTTTGGGGCTTTTTAAAGTTTTGGATTTTTTTTTTTAAGTTAACTTTTTTTTTTTCTCTAGTGATGCATGAGTTAGGAACTACATTTGGATTACTCTATGCAGTGGCAGAAATTAAACTTGGGAAATTTCAGTAGCAAGACTCAGAGAAAATTATGTCTGGATTGCTTTGTATGTTAAAAAAGAAAAAAAAAAGATTCCTACAGACATTTGGTGTGCCCTGTGTGAGAAAGGAACACCTGGAGATGTTTCATAGGACCTCCAGCTGGGTTGCCTTTTATACTAAATAATTCTGGCCAAGAGTGAAGGGCGTAGCTTCCGGTTGGCCCCAGATTCCCTGTGCTTGGTGGGAGGTGGGCAGAAAGCTCTGTGGTTTCTGGGTGTTCTATGGGGAGCAGGCACTCCTTTTGAGAAGAGTCTTGATTTTACTTTCTTTTCCTTTTTCTTATCTTTGTCTTTGTGTTGGGGAATGTTATTTGCAAATAATAAGACAGGCAAGCACAATATCTCTTTGTAAAATTGTATCAGCATGTATTTGGAAATATGGAAGAATGTTAATTTCTCAATGTTTGTGAACTGTGCCACAGAGGCTTTTCCTCAGACTCTAGTACACACCATAGGGGGAGGCATTGGAAAAGGACAGTGCTTGAACCTCCCCAAGTCACTAGAGATCTATCCAGAATTTAGGACTTGAACTTTACCCGAAACACATGGTCAATTTGACAGGAAGACTAAATGTTTAAACTGGGGAGATGGGTAGGTTTTTACTCCACCCTTACCACAATTAACAAACTACTCTACACCTTATTACTTTTCTTGGGTTAAAAAAAACCAAACAAACTCTGATTGAATTACAGTATCAAGCAATCAACGAACAAGGTATGTAAACTAGATAGTCTACACCCTGAGAGGTGAGAATTTATTTGATTGGGTCAAGAAGGAAAAAACAAAACAAAACCATCACTGGCCAATCAAAAAAAAACTAGCCATATTTCTGGGAGCTCTAAATAACAGCAGAAATGTCAGCAGTTCCCCAATCAGGGAGTGTCTAGCACAGTTGTGGAAGATTTTCGTTTGAGCCTAGCCCTTGTGGGAATTAATCTTGGGTGGAGAAGTTTGTCCTTTTACCTCTCAAATTCTGGTTCCAGTAATCATGCCATCAGAAAGATCAGATCATAGGAGACAATGCATTCAACCAGGAGAGGAGAGAGATGCACGGAGGACAAAAATGGACACAAAGAAACAGATACAAGAGGGCAGCTATCTAAGGGAAGAAGCAGCTTCTGGGAGTGTGATATACTTTTACCTCCTATTTCCTACCTTGCCACCCCCCCCAACTCACCCCTGCCCAGCTGACAGAGTGGTGGCCATGGACTCTAGAAGGGCACCTCTAATTAGAGCTCAGCAGAAAGTCACACCTAAAGAGGATTTCATAGGGAAGAAACAAAGAAACAAAGGGAGAAAAGGACTTCCAACAACCAAGAGTTAGGTCACCCCTTTGCCACATTTGAATGGAACACACAGGCTTCAATACCATTGTAATCTAACTTGAAGCCCATCTTCCCATGTGTATTTTGGGAAGGGTATGCCTCAGGCTTGAGGACAGGATAGAGAAGGATACTTTGTACTAATTGTTCTTGCTATTCTGATTAATAAATATCTTTTGCTAAAAGCTAATTGGGGAAAGCTATGTAGCACAATGGATAGAGCTTCAGGCCTGGAGTCAGGAAGACCTAAGTTCAAATTTAGGCTTAGATACTTCCTAGCTGCACAACCACAGACAAGTCACTTAACCCTGTTTGCCTCAGTTTCCTCTTCTGTAAAATGAGCCAGAGAAGGAAATGACAACCACTCCAGTATCCTTGCCAAGAAAACCCCAAATGAGGGTCACGAAGAGTCAGACATGACCGAATGACAACAGACAACAAAAAGCTAAATGAAGCTACTGGTTGATTATCAATGGGAGATGCACTGGTTGAGGATCATGAGTGACAGGACTAGAAATCCAACCCATCAGGGTTATGTCCAAAACTCTGAGTAGAAGTAGTATCTGCTTCCCTAGGGACCCAGCCCATCAATTCAAGTGGAGTTGGGGAAGTAGCTTTGGAGGGGGTGCTGCATGTGATTTCAGAGAACTCCTACATCCATATAGATCTATTTAGCTTAGACAGAGGTATCAAATATAAGTCCTGCAGAACTCCCTAGTGTAGCCCCAACAAAATTAAAATGTAATTGGATAAAGAGATATAAGAGCTCCTACTCCCCCATTTGAGAGGTCTACCGCTCTAATACATCACACATGTTTTTGGTCTTTTTTCCAATTTGCTGATCAATTGTGCTTCCCTCCTCCCCTGCCCCCCCCCCCAAAATGAATGCTTGTTAAATGGAATGGTCATCTGGCAGGGGAAGGGGAGGTATACTTGGTTATCCCAAGTATGGTGATGCAAGAAAGGGAAGATTAATTAAATTAATTAAAACTTATTTTAAAAATGTAATTGGGAAATGTCTAACAAAATAATATATAATACAACAGAGAATGTTAATTTGTGGTTTTCTAAGTTAATGTGCATCTGGCAGGGATCCTTTTCTACTTAGGTTTTACACCACTGGCTTGAGGAACATAAGTTTAAGTGATTTGCCTGGATCACAGAGCTAGTAAATTTCAGAGGCAGGTTTTGAACCCAGATCTTCTGTCTTAAATCTAAGCATTCTAGCCGCCACTACAAGAAAGATACAAAGTTCTGAAAATATTTTTGGCATTCAAATCTGAGTTTTTTCTTTTTTCTTTCTTTTTTTCAGCCAAAGACAAGGTTTATTAGAACATCCATCATATAGGCAGACTCTTAAGGAGTCCGAACATTAGTAAGCTATTATTGGCTAGATTATAAGAATCTGACCAGTGGCTAGATTATAAGAATCTAAGCCCAAATCTGAGTTTTTTCAAGGGTATCATGTGTGTGACCACGCAATAAGGAAAGGCATTAGAGATGAACTCTCTACTAGTATGCCTTCCAGTGTAGAGGGATTGTGGCAAGGAAGGGATCCGGGTGTTTACGTTTTCCAAGTTTCTGGGCTCCTATCTTTTTACTGAACATTAGATTCAATCTCCTTGTGCTTCTGTTACCTTAATAGAATTCAAGCAATCTTTCTTCCCTAATCCATTTAGACTAACTACAGACTAGCTAATTTCATATCCCTGTTGACTTTGTATGGATCTCCTTTCCCCATAGCATTAATACTAATTCCCCTTTCCTCTATGACATTAATACTAATTCTCCAGGTTGTGGGCTCAGAGCCAAGTAACTTTTAGCTCACTTACTACAGGATCAGAGCCAAGTTCTGGGCTAACCACAGCTGCTGTCCTTTTTCTTTTTTCTTTTTTAATTCCTGTTACTAATTCCTTTACCAAAATGTGTAAACAAGTTTCAGGAGCAAGGTCACATTCCACCACATATTCTCACATTGCACCTTGGGTCTACCCAAATAAAGAAGACAAGGAGGGAAAAAAGGAAATCTAGTCTTCTCTTCCTACACACTAGCCAAGAGAAGCTTTTCATATGGCTTTCTCTAGGGGAAAATTTGAGATAGACAGATTTTTTTTCTTTTCCCAGGAACCTA
Source organism: Vombatus ursinus (assembly GCF_900497805.2). Lineage (NCBI taxonomy): Eukaryota > Metazoa > Chordata > Mammalia > Diprotodontia > Vombatidae > Vombatus > Vombatus ursinus. Next base: position 303,857 of record NW_020944605.1, read on the forward strand.
TATGGACAACTTTGTAAATCCTCCTGCATGAATGTGCTTGGTGGAAGTTAGCACCTCATAAGCAGTTTCTGTAGAAGAATCACAGTGCAAGAATTCATGTAAAAATGATGACTGGTTTTTTGTTAGAGGCTGTTTCTGGCATGTCTCTAAAGGAAGCACTGAGACTATTTCCTTCTAATCAATCCAATTCAATTCAATAAACATTAAGTGTGCAAAAAACCGTACTAGGAGAAGGGGAAGAGACAAGTTGGCTAGAACATATTCTTGCACTTTTTTTTGGCAATTTTTTTTGTTTTGAACTTAAGTACAAAATGAGAAGAGAAAAAAAGAAACATTGCCATGTATACAACAGACCATAAGAGATGATTCAATATAAAACAATAAAATTCCATTTCAAGAAAACCTAAATAAATACTACATTGTTTTCAAAGCTACCCAGCTTTCCTTTGCTTACTTGTTGGTTTTCTTTTGTTCTCTGCCATGCACTTTTTACTTTATTTTTCCCCCTTCCTTTCCTCCTCTCCACTTTAAGGCTACAATTAAGTATGGATTGATATAGATATATACATAGATATGTATAAACATACACATATATACACATATACCCTTATATACATATATATAAGACCATAATATGCTTATTTCCTCCTATCATCTGTTTCTCTGAAGGTGGATAGCATCTTGCTTCATAAGCCCAAGTCTTTCCATGTTTTTCTACCTCAACCAACTCATCATTTCCTAAACTACAGCAATATTCCAACCCAATCACATCCTAGCTGAGAGATTGTCTATGAAAGTTTTCCCCCCAGCTTTCTGCATTCCCTCTGTTCTTGGCTACATAGGTTTTATTTATACAAGAAATGTTAATTTAAAATAATTAAAATTATCCCTCTTATATTTCAACAATGCTCTCACCTTATTATACAGTTTAAGGTCTGATATTGCTGAATCTACTTCCTTTTACATCTTCCCACCCACCCCAGTTCCTTTGAAGGTCCTGACTTTTTGTTCTTTCAAATGAACTTTGTTATTTTTTCTAATTCAGTAAAATAATTTTTTAGTAATTTAGTTGGGATGACACTGAATAGATTAATTAGGTAAAAATTGTCATTTAAAAATTATATTGAACACTTCTAGGGCTATATCCCAAAGAGATCATACAAATGGGAAAAGGACTCACATGGACAAAAATATTTATAGCAGCTCTTTTTGTGGTGGCAAAGAATTGGAAATTGAGATGATGCCTATCAATCGGGGAATGGCTGAACAAGTTGTGGTATATGAATGTAATGGAATACTATTGTGTTGTAAGAAATGATAAACAGGCTGACTTCAGAAAAACCTGGAAAGACTTGTATTGTCTGATGCTGAGTGAAGTGAGCAGAACCAGGAGAATGTTGTACACAGTAACAGTCACATTGTGCTATGACTAATGTTGATAGACTTAATCCTTCTCAGCAATGCAAGGATCTAAGACATCTCCAAAGGTCTCATGATGGAAAATGCTATACACAAAGAAGAACGAACCACGGAGTTTGAATGTAGATTGAAACATACTATTAGCTATTTTTATTTCTTATTTTTTTTCCTTCTGTTGTGTTTTGTTTCCTCTTTCTGGTGGTTCCTCCTATTGGTTCTAATTCTTACTTACATCACTAATGTGAAAATATGTTTAATAGGAATGTATATGTATAGCTTATATCAGATTACACACCACCTTGGGGAGGGAGGTGGGGAGGGAGGGGGAGAAAAATTTAAAACTCAAAAGCTTATGGAAATAATTGTTGATAATTTAAAATAAATTAAGTTAAAAGAAAAAATAAAAAAATTATATTGGCTTTATCTACCCATGAACAATAAATATTACTTCAATCATTTATATTTGAGTTTATTTATATAAAAAGTAATTCATGTTTACATTCATATAGTTCCTGTGTCTGTTTTTGGCAGGTATATGCTCAGGTATTTTATACTGTCTAGGACTAGGTATTTTAAATGGTATAAAACAATATTGAATAATATTGCTGACACATAGTGGGGTTTCTTTCTCCACTTTTGATTAAATCTATTTTAACTTTAATTTTGTCTGAGATCATGATTATTATCCCTATTTTTGCATACTAAATTCTTTTCCTGCACTTTATTTTATCTTTGTGTGTATCTCTCATTTTTACAATGTTTCCTGAAAGCAACATATCGTTGAATTCAAATTTTTAATCTGCTGTTTCCACTTTATGGGTCCCATTCACATTCTAAGCTACAATTACTTATGCATTTTCCTGATTTCTGCACTCTTAGAGTTTATAGTCAAATGACAGTACATTCACAGGAAAGTGAAAAGGACACCAGTGTATTTGGAGTCAGAGGCCCTGGGTTGAATCTTAGTGATGACATCTACTTAATTGTGTGACCTTGATCAAGTTATTTAGCCTTTCTGTTCCTCACTTCCCACAATCTGTAAAATGGGCAGGGAGTGGAGCAAAGATGATTTCTAAGCTCTAAGATCTTCCAGCTCTAAAGATCTAGCAGTGAAATTAAAAAAAACAATCTACAGCTTCTTATCTTGAGATCCTTGTCTATTTTCTTGTTGTTGTTGAAGCAATGATTTGATATGTGAAGAGAACTCCTGGGGAGAAAACTTCCATGACTAAAGCGAAATATAAAAACAAAAATAAAGGAAGGAAGGAAGGAAGGAAATAAGCATCTATTAGGTATCTACAATGTGCCAGGAACTGTGCTATCTACTTTATCAATATTATCTTATTTGATCTTCATAATAACTCTGGGAGGTAGGGCTATTATGATCCCCATTTCATACTTGAGGAAACTGAGGCAAAGTCCAGGCTTGTCCAGGGTTAAACAGCTAGTAAATGTTTGAGTTCAGATTTGAACTCAGATTTTTCTAACTCATGGCCCAGTGTTCTATTCATTGTGCTAGCTAGCTGCCTCAAAAAAAATAGAAAATATTTTTAAAAAAAAACCCTCATCTGTGACTCAGTCTTAGAGAGATCCCTAAGGCCACTGAGAGGTTAAGTGACTTGCACACATTTAAATAGCTAGTTTATGTCGGAGGTAAGATTTGAACCAGGTGTCATGCTACCTCTCAAATTTTATCTTTATTCCTCCAGAAATCTTCCATAGACAATCTACCCAATGCAGCCAGGGTCTTCCTCTAAATTTCTTAATAATCAAGGTATCTAGATGTTATCTCTCACTCTTGATACATGACCTACCATAACTTCCTTTTACAACTCTATTTCTTTGATAATTCCATTTTTTGAGTCAGCGTTGGTAATCAATTGCAGTCTACTTATGCTCACATGTGTCTCTTTCTCTTATCTGTTGGCCCCCTCACAACTTTGTTTCTTTAGAGATCATAGTGTTTCATGATTTATATTGATATTGAATTTCTAGAAAGAAATTAGTACTAAAAATTTGGGCTGTATTAGGAAACAATTTACAACCACTGAAAATGCTGCAAAATTTTCCAAGTTCCTCCTCTATTCAGTTTTGTGGCCAGCTCATTGTCTACTTGGGACAAACTCAATGGGATCTCCATTAAATTTCATGTCACAATCTGGACTATAGATGTTCCTCATCCACTTCATTTTCCCATGTGGATTGTTAGACCAGTCTCTGTTGAGTGGTCATAGACATCTTTAAGGAAGTGCTATAATATTTTGAGACTTGATTTAATCAGCATCCATCACTCACAAATAGGAATTTGGAATTTCCCACCTATTGAAAATCCTTCTTCCTTTTGGCTTCTGTACCAGGATGTCTTCCATGGTAATGATATATAGCTTTTGTGGGTCTGTCTTTCTGCTCTAAGTTTCACTTGTTAATTGATAACCAGAAGATTGTTGAACAATCTTTGCTCAGCCAAGCATATACCAAACAATCTAATGCAATTTTACTGTATTTATGGGAAATACCTTCCTGGAAAAGAATTGTAGATTTTCTCTACTAGTTAAATACATTTTTGGAATCAGCAAACAATCACATCTGCCTCTTGTATTTTTCACATATTTCAATCTACTGTGAGACTGTGACGTTGTGATCTGTTGTAAAAAAAATTGTCTTTGAAAGCTTGCACCTTCAATTCTCATATCTTCATCAAAGAAAGCCTTGATATAGCTGTAGGCATACATAGATAACTAGAATAGGATGTAATATTATAAGACATAATATAAGAAGATATAACATAGCATAGCATGATACAACATAATATAATATGATATACTACAATGTAAAATAATTTAATATAATATAACATAACGATACAATAGAACAAATGACATATAGCAGAGAAGTACAAAACAAAATGCTCTGTGAGGTACCTGGAAGAAAAGGAAATGATCAATGACAGGAATCAGAAAAAGCTTCATAGAAGAGGTGACATTCCATTTTGCTTTACAGGATAGAGAGAAACAGTGGGAGAAGTGCATTAAGGAGAATATTCCAGGCACAGGAACAACAGAAGCAAAGCACTGAGGTAAGAAAACACAGCCCACTTTCAGGAGACAGTGAGTCATCCAATGTGGCTAAAATGTAACAAATATGCAGGGGATAGCATGAGATAAGGCTACACTATAGAGTAGCACCAAATTGTGGAGGGCTTGGAATGCCAGACAAAAGAGTTTGAACTTCTGTCAGAAGAAAATTGGGAGTCGTTGAAGATTTTTGAGTAGCACAGTATTATGACCAGATCCAAGCAGAGTAACCCTATCTTTACATTAACAATCCAGAATCACCTCTAGCTTCTCCTTATACTATTTTTGGAAACTCTTTCTAGCTGATCCACTAACCAAAAATCCATGAATCCTAGATGATCTCTAAGACTATGTCTATGCAGCCAATTCAATGGGAAAAAAAATCAAAGAATCTGATTTGTTTGCTTTCATTATAATCCAATTCTTCCTTCATTCTTTTTATTTTCCCTTTTGGTGAGGCAAATGACATTAAGTGTCTTGCCCAGATCACACAGCTAATGAGTGTTATGTGTCTGAAGCTGGATTTGAACTTAGGTCCTTCAGATTCCAGGGCTGGTGCTCTATCCACTGCACTACCTAGCTGCCCCCCTATAATCCAGTTCTTAAGGTATAGCTATGGCACAGTGAGTGGTCAAAAGATGACCATGGTTATAGCATGGGTGCATCTGGGGACAGTAAGATATATTGAGGTCTATCACCAATCAGAAGAGGATGTTCCTAGGGCAGGAGTCCCAAAGCTGAGTGGTTTAGTTCTTCTAGGACATAGTCATTTAAAGTCCAGTTGGAAGGAGACTAGGTCCTGAAGGAATTAAGCCACTGATCTTTGGAACTTCTGCCCTGGGACTATACTATACTGATTGGATAGAGCGCACTACATCCAGCTAGCTCCAGTCTGGGGGATGCTTCACCCAAGCCATCTTCTAGACATCCATCCTACCAAACTGCAAGCATATCATTCACCTACCCACATTCCACCTCTTGGTCTTAATCAAAACAATGACACCATTGCTTCTAGAGATGATGTATTAGTTGGCTGCCCTATTTCTCCACTCATCATCCCTGAGACTTCCCAGACCAAAACTCTTGCACTAGTCGCTATTCTGTTATGTGTTATCTCCTATTTCAATGTAAGCTCCTTGAGGGCAAGGGCTGTGTCACTTTATTTATATTGTTAGCATTGAGTACAGTGTTGGGAACATAGTAAGTCCTCAATAATTTGTTTATTCATTTATTCATTCATTCTATTAATTGGTAGAACCAAACTATATTATAGACAGGTGTGATAATGGCCTTCTGACTTCAGATCAGTTCTACAAACTACTTGTTTGGAGCACAGCGGGAGACAAAAGGTTTAGATAAGAACCTATCATCACAGAGTTAATAGACTAATAATTTTTAGGGTACTTGTGAGTCTTTACTGACTATATCCTTATAGCATGACACGATGTTTTGTCTTAATAGCCTTGAAAATGACATAATTTCAAAATCCCATTATCAATGGAAACATCCTTCCCAAAAGAATCCTATAGTATAATCTATGTGGATGCCTGTGTATAAGTTCATGTATATTCTAGTACAGAGGTGTCAAACATGTGACCTGTAAGGAACATTGCAATCTATAACACTCCAGAGTGCAGTCAGAACATTAAAAAGTAATTTCAAAATAAATAGAAATACAATGGAACCTAGATAATGCTCACATATGGTCTCCTAAATCATTATGCAGCCTACAGGGATCCTTTTGTACAGCATGGTGACCCCCATTTTTATTTGGCTTTGATACCACTCTTTTAGTATATCCATTTCTCCTTAGAATTTAGGTATCTGATTTTTAAGGCTTCTGAGAATATGAAGCACTGGTAGTTTGATAGGAGACTCAGACCTAGTGTTGAAAAAGATTCCAGAGGCCACCTAGTTCAACAGCTCCATTTTATAGATTAGGAAACTGAGGCTCAAGGAGAGTGCCCAAGATCACACAGATAAGCAAGTATCAGAGGCATGGTTTGAGTTCAAGTCTTCCAATTTTAGTGCGTTTCTTTTGCTATACTCTTCCTTTTTTAAGGGTGAAAGATTTAAGAAAGGCAATAGTGTAGAGCACTATTAAAAAGCCAATCTGAACTTTCTATTGTTTCTTTTGCTCTTGCAAAAGAACAGCCTAACAGTAAGTAGGAGTAATTTGCTCTTAAGCTAAGCCCTTTTCATATCTCACACTTCAACCTAGAGGAAATTTTATGACCAAAATTTCAAAGTCAAAAGACATTATAATCTACCACATAAACACTCCAATAGCATTAACTTTAACAACACATACTCATTTGTCATTTTGGTCTGCTTCTGTAGGAGAAAAAAAAAACCAGCTTTCCCTTCCCCCCCCCAATAATTAGCTATAGTAGTTCCACTTAGAAGACAACTATTTTCGAGCTTTTATTATAGATATGAAATTACATGTGACCGGGGCCTAGCCAATGAAAGACCCATCCTCAGAGCATGCCCATGTGGAAGAGGTTGGGAGTTTGCTTCCAGAAGAGGCATGATGATATGTAATGGAAGGACCCTGTATGATATATAATTGATTGACTTCAGAATATGTACAGGTATTTCTGGTCCTCTTGTCAGGAGGAGAGGAGGAATGTTTCAATTCACTGCTTAGCCAGAACTGAAGATGCATTCAAAAGGCACCAAGTGGCCAGTGTGTTCTCTCTGCCTGGCTGCATTTAAGTAAGGAAGCAAGGATTCCTGTAATGCCCCAGTGGAGAAAGTGGTCCTTTGCATTTATCTTCCCACAGATGCCCCTGCCATGTAGGGTATAAGCACAGGATCTGATGTTGCTTCTGTCCCTTCTAAGGTCTATTCTTTCCTAATTTATGTAAAGGAGCACTGGAGATGGAACAGATTAGGCTTCTAACTTGTAAGCTTTGAAAAGCCAGGAGCTACTAGATGTCTAGGAGCCAGAATCGAGGTCAGAGTTTGTGGTCTGTCACTATATCTCTGAGAAGTAAGCAGGACTCAGCCTGGCAGTAGATTGACCCAGCAGTCAAGATCCTGGGTCTCATAAGAGGGGAACTCATCCATTTGCTCTGATACTATTCCAGTCTTCTTATACCTTACTTCATGCTACAGTACTCTTCATCCAGTGACACTGACTTTCTTGCTTTTCCATGAAGAATATACTCCATCTCTCAGCATTTTCTCTGGTTGTTCCAAATGGCTGAAACATTCTCCTTCCTCATCCTCTGCCTCTTGCCTTCCCTGGCTTCCTTTCAGTCCCGATTAAAGTCCCGTCTGCGGGCCACATCCAGTGGTCCTGATCTGTATCTCACCACTGGACCCAGATGGTTCTGGAGGAGAAAGTGAGGTTGGTGACTTTGCACAGCCCTCCCTCACTTAAATCCAATTCATTTGCATGTCATGGAATCATCTTCCTGGTGTAATGGTCCTCTTCAAGATCAAAGGACAAACAACAAAGTCTCATCTTCCACAACTCTTCTTATTCTAGTGCCTTTCCACTCTTATTTTCTATTTATCCTATGTATAGCTTGTTTATTGTTGTTCAGTCATTTCAGTCATGTCTGTGACCTCATTTGGGGTTTTCTTGGCAGAGATACTGAAGTGGTTTGCCATTTCCTTCTCCAGCTCATTTTACAGATAAGGAAAGTGAGGTAAACAGGGTAAAGGGACTTGCCCAGGGTCACACAGCTAGTGTCTGAGGCCAGATTTGAACTTGTGACTCTTGACTAAGCACTCTATGCACTGTACCACCTATTGGTCCATTGCTTGTTTCTACATATTTATTTGCTTGTTGTCACCCCATTAGACCATGAGCAATTTGAGTAAAGGGACTGTCTTTTGCCTCTTTTTGTATCCCCAGTGCTTAACACAGTGCCTGATACATAGCATATGCTTAATAAATCCTTTTGACTAACACATTTGGAAGTAAAGTTTGTGGGGCACATTGCTTTGAATTTGGGCCAAATTTCTCTAGATGACATGGGGACAATGTGCCCCCAAGTGTGTGTGCATTTGGGGTGTGGAATGTTTTTACTTCAATTCTTGCTCTATCTTCTCAGTAAATATCCCTTTGAAAAAGTTAATTGATAGTGATTGGTTAAATTAAACTAGGGTACTAATCACAGATTACTAATCACTAATCACTGAGGAGAATATACTGGGATTGGGGTTTGAGCCAATAACACTAGAGAAAGACACCTCCCAACCCCTCAGGGATATCCCCAGATTCCTGATGTGGAGATATAACTTTGTTTAGGGAAGTCACTCTTCAGTGTGAGTGTGAGTTAGGGTGAGGATTGCCCAGAGTTTTACATGGAATACATACATGTAGAATTTGCATCTTCCCTTTTCTTAGTATATATATATTAATCTTTGGAACAGATTCAAGTTTTAGGTTCTAGAAATGAACTTTTAATAATATTGGAAGTACCCTCTACTATAAAAAAAAGCTCTAGATTATTGCACTCTATAATCCTTTGGAATCTATTTGTATTTTATGTATAATACTTTTTTTTCCTCTTCTACAATGTATATAAAAATCTTCATTTTGCTTGGTATTTGATAAACTCAGGGGGAAAAAAAAGGAATCTACCATTTTTTATTGGCCTAAATTAGGGCAACATATAGAGAAAATATTCTAAAAGTAATAGCTAACATTTATACATTTTTAAATTTGCAAAGCACCTAACATCCCCATTACACTGTCTCATTCTTACAACAACCTCTGAGGTAGGAATATACTATTATCTCCACTTTACAGATGAGGAAACTGAGGCTCAGAGAGGTCAAGTGACTTGCCCTGTGAAACTTCCGTATTTACACAGCCAAGAAGTATTTAGAGGTAGTATCTGAACTGAGACCTTCCTGACTCCAAGTCCTGAAACGTTTCTTTTTCCTTAGGGACCTTGCTTTAAAGCCAAATCCCCATTTAGTCATTGTTTGGGCCCTAATTGACTCAGAGTGAATGTAAATAGCAATTGTTTCTGTTTAGTCCAGAAACCCTCACGGTCTTTCCCTCACAGATTGATTTTTTTTTTTTAAACTAGGTAAGGAGGCTATTCTTTGCCTCTTTCTTATTAAGCCTTAATCACTGAACGCACATTGTCTCAGGCAAACTGAGACTTGTTAAAGACCTTAGCTTGAAAAGGCAAGGCCAAGGTCTCCCACTGCATCCAGGGCCATTTCCAGTCATCCTGATCTATATCTCACCACTGGACCCAGATGGCTCCAGAGGAGAAAATGAGGCTGGTGACTTTGCACCACCCTCCCTCACTTAAATCCAATTCACTTGTATGTCACGGCACCATCTCCCTGATATCACAGACCTCTTCAAGAGTAAAGGAAAAACAACAGTATCTACTCTGCTGTGGGCCAGTTAGCTCTTTCCACTAACTCCAGTACACAGCTGTAATGGTTAAAACACAAACAGAGGTAAAGAAGGCTGATGTTATATTTGTGTAAAATATCCTTTCCCCCTCCCAGTGTCATTCTATGATGCCTGATTGTGGTATGAGATTGCAAACTCTGGTAGGCTTAATTTTACTTCTCTCCAGGGCCCAGGGGTGGGGAACCTGTGGCCTCAAGGCCACATGTGGCCTTCTAGGTCCTTGGGTACAGATTTTTGAGTGACTTCAAGTTTTACAGAACAAATTCTTTATTAAGGAGACTTGTTCTGTGAAGTTCAGTCAAAGGGCCACATCTGAAGACCTAGAGGGCTACATGTGGCCTCAAGACCTCAGGTTCCCCAACCCTGTGTCCCAGCTATAACCTGGACTTCCTCTATCATACTCCAGCTTATTATTCTGTAAGTCTCACTTAAACCCTTGATTTCACTAGTCAGAAGCACTCTTGAGCCTTCAGCTTCTCCTGATAGACTCTTCCCAGAACATTTTTTTTTAAACTTTTTTTCTTTTTGGCTAGGCAATGGGGTTAAGTGACTTGCCCAGAGTCACACAGCTAGTGAGTGTTATGTGTCTGAGGCCAGATTTGAAAGAACATTTCTTTAAGGAGGCTGACCAGGTCAGCTGTCTTGTTCCTCGCCTAGCTGCACTCTACACTTTCTCTACCATCCCCTATCCTGGGTACCTTGGTCAATGACCTCCTCCCTCCTCCTCTTTTTTCAGCTTCCTTTTTATGTACTCTCTTCCTCCAATAGAACATAAAGCACTTGTGGGCAAGGATTGTCTTTCTACTCGAGTGTGTATTACCAGCATTTAGCATAGTGCCTGACACTAAAGGCCTTAATTGCTTGCTGGCTGACTGAATGAAACTGAAAAACTTCTGAATACACGCCCAGATATGGACTCTATACCTCTATACCTGTTTTCCAAGGATCAACCTGGGTAAGTTCAGAGAAGTTAAGTCATCACTTTGGCTACAGGGTAATAAATTATTCAGATGCTGGAATTATTAAAGACCATCTGTCTACTACAGTGACAATAAATTGCAATTAGTGATGGTGGAATGGTTACTATACACACCAATGAAATCACCATACCTTAAAATATATTAAAATAAGTGTTGCAGCTTTTAATATCACTCCATTCTCTTCCTCCCCTGATGCATAAGGTGTCCCTGTATATAAACTATTAAATCTTAAAACTGCATGAAGATTTTGAGATACCCTGGATTGTCCTGCTTAGTAGGAAATTCTTAGGATATTTGTGAAAGAAGGAGAAAAACAATTCTTTTCTAGAAGTGCTTTGAGGATACAGCGGCCCCCTAATTTAACTCAACTATACAGTGCACTCAGTGCAGTGAAATTGCATTGAGACCAGGCATTAGATAAAGTTATCCAAGGCAGATGAAGTTGCTTGGTTCAAGGTATCAATATTCCCTAGTGACAGTATATATGTGGTTTTGGTGATGTGCTAGACTAGTTTCAAAAGAGCTATTCTGTTCATTCTAATATATATGATAATACTGTACTTTAGTTATAGAGTAACTTTCATTCAAGGAGGAAAAAATGTATTTTCAATATACCAGTTTCAAAAATAAGAATGCAGTTTTATATGAACACCCATAATGTTATTTAAAGTCTAATATGTGAGGAGCAAACTACCAATATTTAAATTCTAAATCTGAATCATGGTCCTTCTCACCAATCAATGTGAGCCAGTGTTTCTATCATCCCCCTTAGCAAGTTACCTAGTAAGTAGTCCAATAGCTTCTTGGTGGCATTTCAAAAGCACATTAAAATATACAGTTTGAATTTTCATCCCTCTTCATCCCTTCTGCATTTCATTTCTAAGGAGCTAGGAAGAGATGAAATAGGAAGAAAGTCAGGCTCAACAGAAAACAAAATAAAATTTTACCTCTTTAAGAGTCAGAGATCTTTCAGTCGTGGTTTTGTTGGGTTTTGGTTCAAGCTCCCATTCCTGGAGACCCTCCCTCTGACTCTCCTTATGGTATTTCAAATACCTTAAGGTATTTCCTTACTTAGTACCAATTTTCTGTTTATCTACTTTTTTTAAAATTTTTTAAAATTTTTTTTTTTTTTTTTTTTTTTTTTTTTTTTTTTGGTGAGGCAATTGAGGTTAAGTGACTTGCCCAGAGTCACACAGCTAGTAAGTGTTATGTGTCTGAGGCCGGATTTGAACTCAAGTATTCCTGACTCCAGGGCTGGTGCTCTATCCACTGTGTCACCTACCCGCCCTTAGCTACTTTCTTGTATTTGGTTTTCCTCTTTATATCTTCTTATGTTCTATTCCTTGTTTTAGTTAGAATTGATTTCTGCACTATGTTTTATTCCTCCTTCCTGTTTTCCCTGTCTAATTTACTTTGCCTACATTTTTTCCCATTCTATTATGGTTTCCATTGGCTCTATGTATCTTTTTACTTCATCCTCTGATTTATTGCTTCTTGATAGCTTGTTTTCCCTTCTCTTGTTGCAGTTTATTTTCTTTTGCACTCTCCCCAATTTGCTCTAATTGCATTTCCATCTCTCCTTGTTTCTCCTTCAGGCTTACCTGGCAGAGTACTCCCTCACTTCCTTTATTCTTTGTCCTGTATGCTTAGTTACTTATTGCCAAGGTCTTCTTTCTGTTTTTGGCCTTCAGGTGAATATGAACTTTACAAATTGTTTCTATTAACATGCATTGAAAAGGTCTTTGTGAAGTTGATACTTTTCCTCTTTTACTGTTCAACTTAAAAACAAAATTTTAAAAGGGGAGAATTCAAGGGCAATGGATTCTTAGAGACCTCAGCTTCCCTAAAAGTCTGAGTGAGATAGCTTTTATTATGCGTGAGTTAGAATACAAACTGCAAACATATTACTTAAACCAAAAGAATCCACATGGTTTCCAGATTAATGTGTACACACACACACACACACACACACACACACACACACACAGAGTTGAGGGCATTTGAATTTGAGTCTCAGTTAAATTCAGCCAGTAGTTATTGAGCATCTAATATGTGGAGCACTGTGCTAGGCACTTGGGGAGTGTTCAGTTAAAACTTAGTCCCTCCTGGAGTTTTGCAATCTGTTAGCAATACACAGCTATTCTTCAAGCTCTATAGCCTGAGGTGAGAACAAAGTGCTATTTTAACTCTGAGGGAGTGGTCAGGAAACGCTACCTAGAAGAGGCGATATTGAGATAAGCTCTGAAGGATGTGTAGAAATTCTGTAGGTAGAGAGTAGAGGGTATTCTAAACAAAGGGAACAAAGTGATCAAGGTGGCAAAGCACAGGACACTTAGGAGGCACGGCAAATAGACCGGTTTGACTAGAGTAAGTGAAGGGGAGTGTTATGAAATAAGGTGAGAAAGGTAACATTGTACAAAGGTTGGGGGGTTTGAATGTCAGGCAAAAAATCCTGGACTTTTTTAGGTAGGCAAGAGGAAGTCATTAAAAGGTCCATGAATAAGAATGAGCAATCCGGCAGAGGACTAATGAAAGGATGGTTTGCAGGAACAAGACAGTAGAGAAATAAAAATCAGTTAGAAATTGACCAGGTAATAATAAAGAGGGCCTGAAGTTAGGGTAATGTCAATAGGAAAAGAACAGAGAACAATTTCAAAAACATTGCACAAGCAGAATTGACTGGACTGAACAGTCCTTAAACCCTTAAACCCAGGAAATTTGGAGGCCAACAGCAGCAGCTTTTCAGAGCCCTAAAGACTTTGACATACTCTCACTCAGAGATCCATCCAACCTGAGACATGGACATCATCACTAACCCCCTAATTCTAGAATTGGCTGTGCCCCCTGTGTCAGTCTGGTAGCTGAAAGAGGAGGAACCTAGACACCCAGGCTACCCTGGGCCTCTTGACTTAAGACCCTAGGGGATCGCCCTAGTGTTTGCCTCCAGGGTCTTAATTGGCTTCCACTACCTTTGCAGGGAAAGCTCTCAGGTGGGGTTGGGGGTGGGTGGGAAGAGAAGAGCTTTCTAGCTGCACCTGGCCCACTCTCTGCTAAGATGAGGGTAGGAAGGATGGCCAAGGGCGAGAGTGAAGGAGCAGTTTCTGTAAGCACTGTCAACCTTCCATCACAGAATGCCTTGCCTGAACCCTGTGGAGACCTCTTCACCTGCTGACACCAGATCATGCATGACACAGCAATTGGGCGGCCATGAGACCACTCAGCAGCCACTCTTCTCTACCACTTATATCACCAAATACTGCACCTGGGTCCCCTCAGAGCAACTCAAAGCCCTGCCCACCTCAGGCAGGACCCCACTGACAGGGACCCCACACTTGTAGCCCACCTAAGCATGAATTGACCACTCAATCTTCTACCCCTTATCCCCATTCAACATTTAGAAAACTGCCCCCAATTAATGACATGGACCCCTGCATCTAACCACCAGGATTTTGGATATTGGGATCTCTGTGACCCTCAGCAGCTTTTTAGAGCTCCAAGGTCCCTAAAAGGCACCCATACCCTTCCATCCCTTATAGATAGCCCTTGACCAAGCCCATCACCATTAGAATTGATCCTATTCTTGATCTTAACAGGAAACCTATATCCCTCAGGTGACTGAGAGAAGAGGACCCTAGATACTATGGCCACCCCTGGGGTTTTTATCTTGGACCTCAAGAGATGGCATTGATGGGTCTGCACTAACCTCCATCATCCAGACTCTATCCTACATCAAGGAAGGAGCGCTGCAGCTATACCCCGGGGATGGAGGTGGGAGGGTGAGGTGGGGTGGATGGGATGGTCCCTGCACGCAGTCTCAACCCTTTATAGTCTTGTCCACCTGAACCAAATCTGGGAACTCCTCACTGCAGCTGGGAGCCCCGGCCACCTCCCCACCCCTCCCCCATGGAGACAGACCTGATATCAAGCAGCTGCTGAGGGTACTCCCTAGCCCCCTGCTGAGATTGATCTTCAACCCCTCCACCAAAGCTTGAAGCCCTGCATAGACACTCTGAAGAATCCTCACATGCACTGACTAGACAATAAACAAATATGTAAATGCTTTTTCTCTATGAATTATTCTAAATCTTCATCAAGAAATCAGTATATCTCACATAGCTCCATGAATTTTGTAATACTTTTTAATCAAATTATTTAGACAGGAGTAAAAAATATTTATGGGTGTGAGGTGCCATAGGGGCAGCACTAGGACTGAGTAACTATTTAAATGCACTTCTCTTTCTTCGTTTCACTTAAATGTCTTTCTTTGTTAAATTAAGTGTTCAATGGGAGTGAAGGATGTTAAGGAAAAAACGCCTGTGGTATTAAAAACAAAAAGACAACAATACAATTTAAGTTTTAAAAAGGAGAAAGAGAGAAAAGTAATGAAGGCTTTAGCTGGGGGATGGCAGTGGGAATGACAAGAAAGGGATGAAGGTAGGAGACATTGCAGAGATAGAATAGACAAGATATGGAAGTTGGGTGGATGTATATATGAGATATGACAGAGGGAAGAGTCAAAGGTGACTCCAAGGTTAGGGGCTTATGTGACTGAAAATTCTAGTATTTCAGTCCTATCGTTTAGCTAAGTCCCCTTTTTCTTCTTTTCCTCAAACACAGTATGAATAATTCCTTTGTTTCCCTATGCTATCTCCCACCACACAATATATTTACAGAGTTATCATATCCCCTGCATAAGCATCAATTCAGGAGACTAAAAAGATTAAGGCCCTTCAATCTACCCATGTAAATGACACTTTCAAGGAGAAATTGAAACAAACTAATCTCTCCAGTCTAACACAATGAAAAATCACACAAAAAGTGAGTGTGAAGTCAAACTGAGCAAGTTTTCATTTTTTATTATCTGCCCAAAAGAGAAAAACATGAAGCACCTTAATTTCTGAGACATCTCTAGAAACATGTAATTACATTAGTGGCTGCCACAACAATATCCAGCATTGAACATTCCTTTTATCTTTCACCCTCACAAGCCTCACAAAATCACACCTTCCTGCTCCAGAAACTCTTAGCAGTTAGTAATGAATTGGTAATTGGATAAAACTAATCATTACGCTGAATTGCATTTAGATTTGCAGCTGTAGTCTATGAAGGGAGAAAAAAAATAACCATCATGGCTACTATTAGAGTGTGTGTGTTTGTGTGTGTGTGTGTTCGTGTGTGTGTGTGTGTGTGTGTTCCTTCAATTGCCTTCCTTCTTGGACAGGCATTAACTTTTATTACCCGGCCAGTAACAAAGTCCTAGAGGTCATTCCCAGGGATGGGAAGGAATTGAATCAACAGAACATATAAGCAGGTATGAACAGGAGTTGTGTTGAAATAGTTGCATTCTCTTGAAACTTTGCTTGGAATGTCTTATAACATTTTCTCAATGGTTCCACCCTCACCCCTGCAGCCTGGGCATTTATCACAGACTTCTAGCTGGCCCCATGAAATATTCTCTCCTCTCTTCCTAAATAACAACCAGTCTAAACTTTAATTCTGTTCAATTTAATTAACATCTTTTAGTCACTTCCTATGTGCAAAGTGCTGAGCTAGGTAACAAGGATGAAAAGAAATAAAGGAGTGAGCTCAAGGCTCCTTTTGGCTTTGTGAGAAATGAGCATTTCTCTCTTGTATTTAATAACTAATTATTGTATTAGGACCAAGGTTTTCCCACTTTTGTACTTCCTCATCCAGAAACCAACCAGTGTGGGAGATCTCTCTTAAAGATTAAACCAGCCAAGATCTAATCAGTCAGTAAAAGAAATTCTAAGTTTGGGCTAATGGGGGCATTCCTGCTTACTTGTATGTGCTCAGGTCTGGGAAGTGTCAATCCTCCCTTTTGTCAGACAGGTGATATTAAAATTGATATCTTTTTAATCAAGATTTCCGTGATCCAAGTTACCTTACCCCAATCCCCTCATTGTAATATAGCCCAGCCTCTCATTGTAATATTCATTTTCTCATCAATTTGAAGGGCATATAAATTGTGAGGCCACCACCCTGAAGGGTCTTTGGTCTAAGAGAGATGGCCAAATGACCATCCTTTTATAAATAAATGTGCTGGCCTTATTAATAAAATGATTAAATTACCCCAAAACTATATATCTTGGATCATAGCTTTGTTTGGCTGCATGTGTATATGTTGAATTTGAGCTACTGGAGAGATTACTCCTGGAGACAGTTAATAAGTGACCTGAATTCCCTAGGGAAGCTACAGGTTAAGATAACGGATGTGGAATCATCAATATAGAACTGAGTAGTGGAAGAAAGAGGAAAGAGATAGGGGTTGAGGACAGAAGCTTGAGGTAGGGGGCAGGGAGGGCATCTAGCTCTCTCCTGTTTCTGAGCTCCTTGGAAATTTTCAGTCTACATCACAAAATGTAGAAGTTAATTCAATATTGTATTGCACAGCAATGTAATTTTACATATATCATTATTTTGTCTAATCTCTTTAAGACTAAAAGCCCTTCAAGGGCAGGAATGATTGATTATCTAGCCACCTAGCCCAGTGATGGTTTCACTGTAGGTTCCTTAACAATTCTTTGCTGGCTGAATGATTGATGTTAGATCACTTATTTGTGTCCAGGACTGACATTTTAAATGCTAGCCTCAGAAGTCTGAAAGCACCAAAACACCTCTCCAAGGGGAGTAATTTTCTTTTTTCTTACCATAGTCAAGGCCTATGTATCATCTGGCATACAGGCTAGAAGAAACTACAGCTGAGACTTAGATACATTCAAGGTAGACACCCCTTCTTCCTCTGTACTTGGCCATACAATTATTTACTGAACTCATTGATAGGGAAGCCTGACCTCTCTTTATTGGTTTACTCTCCCCACTGTCCAATTTTTTGGTTCATTGACCCTACCCCAGCTACATGAGGGACCATTTTATTTTTTACTTTAGTCTATATTCCAAAAGGGAATCAGTTAAAAAAAAAGTACCCAGTGTACAAACGTGAATTGGGAATGGGACAGGTAGTTGACATAGACAAGGAAATGTTAAGCGTAAGTAGAACACAGTATACATTAACAGAGTGATTTAAACAGGATTCAGAAATTCAAATAGCCAGGTTACAATCTGGCAAAAGGCTAGTAGTAAGCTTCATCGGTACAGCAATTGTGCTAATTAGCCATTTGAAATTTCACCTGTGCTCTGGGTATTGTCCAATCAAACAGATGATCTTGATCTTCTTTCTGGTGACCTGTCTCCTATTTTCCCTTGGTGCCTATTCATTCCTTTTTGCTACTGCTTAGGTAACCTCTTCTGCTGGTTGTTGAACTGTCTGATGTAGACACTTATCCCTCTTTGATGGGCAGGTCAGTCACTGCCCATCTGGGGGTCAACATACTGCTGCTAGGATCTCAGACCTCCCCTTTCAAGCTCTCACAAGGCCCTACAAAAGGAAAGAAGACACAAAAGGAAGGCAGCCCCATCGCAGGCACAGGCTTGCCTAAGTGAGATACGAGCTTATGGTTTATGGCCAGGTGGAGTGAAAGGCAACTGCCCTGCCCCAATACCTATAGCCCCTCCAGACAACTCAGAGAAACATCCTCACTATGAGTTCTCCCTTTAGTGTATCCTCAGAGTTCTAGCTCAGCAATTAGTTAGGAGGATTCAGCCCAAGGATGAGCTATACATGGTTGGAAGCTGACCCCACCCCCTAAACTTCCATGTGGTCATCTGGAATGGTGACTAAGTATGCTCTAAAAGGGAGAGGGGAGGAAGGGTGCACAAAGTGTTGGTGTCGTTTTTTTTTTTTTTTTACACGAGGCATTAAACCTATAATAAACAAATCTAACTGCTATTTTCTCTCAGAATTACTAATGCATCTCCTTCTGAGTCAGAGTTGTAGAGAAGAAAGAGTTAAAAAAATATTTTCATAGGTATCACAACCATTTAACAGAACACATATGTTAAAAGGCCTTATCAGTGGGTGGAAAAAACAAAGAACTAAAACAAATACCATCTCCTCCTCTTTGCCTTCACTTTGGGGGAGGGAATTTGCTCAGCAATTTATATTTATGAAAAATGTGTGAACTTCACTATTCTCTTGCCACATATAGATTGGCAAAAGGAGCTGGAGAAATTTGGTCAGGAGAAAAAAAAGGTTTCATTCTAGCATGTGTCCCTCTCCTCCCTTGGAGATAGGATAAATGCTAGATATTGTTAGATATTTGAAGCTCTGTCTTGTGGTTCTTTTCACTTAGGATCATAGATTTAGGGCTTGAAGGGACATTAGTGGTCATCTGGTTCAATCAACCCCTTGTTTTACAGTTATGGAAACTGAAACCCAGAAGGTTGTGATTTGTCCAAGATCATATGGGTCATATACGGCAATCAGGATTTGCTCCCTCTAAATCCAGAATTCTTTTCACTGCTGTCTCCCCATTCTACTTCCCCAAATCCTAGAGGGTAGACCTAGAATCAGCATGTAGAAGTTACAAAAAGACAGATTTTAGTGTGATAAAAGGGGGGAAACTGTAACAATTAGAAGTTACAAGAAGGGGAGAGTAGAGAGAGAAGAGAAAAAGGAAAGACAAGGAATAGAGGGAAGGGAAAGAGAGAGGGGAGTGGGGAAGGGAGAGGATGGCAAGAGGGAAATTGTCTAGACAGTCACATAAGGTTCATTTCTCCATGAATTTTAGGGAAGGGTTATTTTTAACCTAAGTAAGCCTCAGTTTCCTGGTCTGTAAAGTAGGCACAATAATACTTGCAGTATCTACTTCACAGGTTGGTGTGAGAAAAATTCTTTATATGGATGTGAAGAAATTACCATAGAAATGTGAATTGTTATTATTGTTGAGTTCAGAAATGGATTCTAAGAATGGCCAATCTTGGTACCAGATGGTAAATGATGAAACATCTTTTGCTGCTCTTGGGGGAGAGGTAGGGGACTACAGCAGTGGAATATTACAAATGTCAGAAGCAGCTATTGTCAATTTTAGTTACCAATTTTTCTTTGTCATAAAGGAGGATTCTGGGAGAGGGGACAGTATATTGGGAAATGAGCAGTGTAAAAAACAAAAGGCACAAATTAAATGTTATAAATAAAAAATAAATAGATGTTGAAGGTAGGAGGAGTTTTGGGGTCAGCTCCTCTCTTCTAGATTTTCTTCTCCACCTTTTTAAACAGGAAACTACCTTGCTTTCTTTCCATTCCACATTCCTTTAAAGGAACATCCTCCTTTGTTTTCAGGTAACTTAAACATTTATTGACTTCAATACTGTTAATTTGTAGATAGGTCCTTAATAAGTCTATATTAGGACTATAGCTATCTAACCCAGCCCCCAGCACCCGGGCCACATGACTAAAAAGGCTCCACAATACTGTTGATGAGGTAGGAGGAGGCAGATTGAGGAGGCAAGCCTTAGACTGATGAGGTCACTGCCTTTAAGCTGTCATTTGTACCTCCCACTTGGCCTTTAATGAATTTATCTTTAGCTTACCCAGGCATCAGCTTTATCATATGCTGCATTTCATATGACACCACCTTCAGGTCTGCAAATCAACAATGAATATCATCAGCTTCGGTTGACCAGAGCTATAATTTGGTCATTTTCACTGACCTCCTCTCTGTAATTAAGGTTGACTATCCAACAACCTTGTTTGATTCTTGCCTATTTTAAAATACACACATATCGCCCTTCCTCTGGATTTCTCCGGTAAGTTTCAAAGTCTCTCTTTTTAATATGCGGTAGGTTGGTTCTGAGCTTGTATTGGTCTGATCAGCCACAGTCGGACACACTGTAACTTGACTCTAGCATAATGATGTCATTTTGGTTCTCTTCGAGAAGGGCAGCAAACAACCAGGTTAAGTTCAAACACAAATACCTGACAATAATATCTAGCATTTCTTCAGCACTGCAAGATTAGTAAAGTGCTTTATATGTGTTATCTCACTTGATCCTCACAACAAACCTATGAGACAGGTGTGATTATTACCATCGCTATTTTACATCTGTAATGGGAAGCTAGGACTGGGCAATGAGAGCACAGTTCTCATGAGGGAGGGTTAGGATAAGGACTTTCAGAGGATCTCTATTAGTTATGCTGTTATTATTGTTCAGTCATTTCAGTTGTGTCCAATTTCCTTAATTCTTCTTGGGGAGTTACCATTCTTCCAGTCAACCAGGTTTATAACTGTGGCTTGTTGCTTATTCAGTTGTTTCAGTCAGACCCAATTCTTCATGACCCCATTTGGGGTTTTCTTGGCAGAGATATTGGAGTGATATGCCATTTCCTTCTCCAGCTCATTTTATGGATGAGGAAACTAAGGCAAAAAGTGTTAAGTGACTTGCCCAGGGTCACACAACTAGTGTCTGTGTCAGACACAGAAGTGTCTGAAGCAAATTTGAACTCATAAACATGAATCTTCTGATTATAAGTACGGTGCTCTATCCACTGTGCTACCTAGCTAAATATTGAGGAAACTGGGCCTGAGAGTAAGTGACTTGCTCAGTGTCATACTGCTAGTGAGTCTCAGGTAGATTTTGAACTCAGATCTTCTTGACTGCAAGTCTAACACTCTGGCCACTGCACCACATACCTATCTTAACTACAACGAGTATACTCTGATAGAGGCATGATAGAACACTGTCAAATCTTGACCAAAGGAACAGGCATTTTTCCTATTTCAGAAAGCTTAAAAAGTAATAGAACTTATTGTTAGAATTATTCTATTTGCAAAAAAAAAAAATCCACTTAAATTTATTTATCCCCAAATCACCCGGTTAACTAGAAAGATCTGACAGGAGAGAAAATGTGAAAACTGAAGTTCAAATCTATAATCCTATAAGGATTAAAGAAAGCATTGTTTAATGGACCTGCAGACCTATGACTATATCATATTTAGGTGACAATTAAAAAGCTTGTACTTTGAGGTAGTCTTGATATCCTACTATCCCCCTAATAAAACCTTTACTAAGGATAATCTATTGTCTTCATTATTCCCTGAATATGCGTAGAATATTTTCTCTCTCCCTTTCCACTTTTCTGAGTGCTGTCTCACTTTTGAGGTCCAGCTCAACTCCAAGTTCCTTCTTTAAGATAAAACTCTATTATCCAAGATCTTGAGGGGCAGCTAGATGGCGCAGCTGATAGAGAACCAGCCCTGGAGTCAGGAGGACCTGAGTTCAAATCTGCCCTGAGACACTTGACGCTCACTAGCTGTGTGACCCTGGGCAAGTCACTTAACCCCAATTGCCTAACCAAAAAAAAAAAAAAGATCTTGGTATGCTTTCTAACCTCTGAACTCCTATAACATTTTATGTCTGTCCCATACACATTTTGCCATTGGGAAAGCCAGAGGAAAGTTTCAGAGAAAATCAAAACTATGTCTGATCCCAAAAGACATCAGAACTTCCCTGGTACTCAAGGACCTGCACAATTTGGTCCTAGTCTTCTGACTCTTGTCCTCTTTACAAACACTGTATCCAGTCTAATGGGACTATTTTCTGTTCCTCAAATTCACATTGCTTCCTGACCTCTAAACCTTTGATCCTGTGGTTCACCCTGCCTGGAATGTTGTCCCTCCTCCTCTTCTGCTACTGCATTCTTCCTTATCTTTTAGGGCCCAGTCCAAGTGCCACTTTTTCCCAGGGAAACTTTTTTTGGTAATGATCTTCTTCCTTGAACTTCACCTGGCACTTTATTTAGCAACTCTCTAGTGCATTTATCAAGTAAGAGTGTATAGTCTAGTCATCTATTTGTACGGCTACTAGAATGTAAGTTTCTTGAGGGTGCGCAACCCGCCTTAGTCATTTTGAGATCTTCTTTAGTTCCTAGCAAAATATTTTATACACCAAAGGTGTTTAATAGATGTTTCTTGAATTGAAACCAATTGAATCAACATAAACTATCTTAGTTTCATTATTTATTTTTTAATATGCTCTAAATAACAGTCTCAACCACATTATATGTCCTTTGAGGGTGGGAACCATATGTCCCATAGTAGGTGCTTAATAAATATTCATTATTGTTGATGCTATTATCAGCAGGTTGAAAAAAATATTTTAGCTCTACTGTTCTCCACTCTTCCATGTCTCCTATCTCCCCAGTCCTGCTCTGAAGCCTTATAACATGGTTTGTGAAGGCTGTGTCAGTAAAGTACTAGTTTGGACTCATCTTACCAAGTGAGAAAGACTCTGAGGATAGGCTGTAATGCACAGTGCTGTCTGCCAGGTGAAGGCTAGACTGGATAAGACTCATCACACCATTTAACATGGAGTGCTGAATTTAGGGGCCATAGCAACTAAAGCATAGAGGGGTTTTAACTGTGCATTATCTCTGAAGCATTGCCCTCATCCTTTCTTCTCTCCTCCCACTCAGCCAATATGCCTTCTGATACTATCATCACTACTCACCTGGTTGATTGAAATAGGCCTAATAGGAGCACCCTATTTGTTCAGGTTCAATTTCAAGGTGAAATAAGACACTCCTAAGTAATTGAACAGTTAACATCCTCCTGTGGAGGATGGATTGAGATGGGAAAGCCTGGAGGCAGGGAGACTAATGAGAAGGCTCTTGCCATAATCCAGATGAGAGATAATAAGGACCTCAGCTAGGATAGTGGCTACATGAGTAAATAGAAGAGGATGGATATTAGAGATGTTATGGTAGTAAACAAGACTTGCAACTGGATGGTGGGGGGAAAGGGAGCAGAGTGAAAGTGAAGTTATTCAAAGGTTGTAAACTAGGATTACCAGAAGAATAGTGGTGCCTTCAATAGAAACAGGGAAATAGGGAGGGGAGCATTTAAAAGGAATAATAATGAGGTCAATCTAGGACATGGTGAGTTTAAGATATTTATGGGAATTCAAATGGAGATACAGAGCAAACAGTTGGAGATGCCAGATTAGAACTCAAGAAAAAGATGGAGGCTGGATATGTAGAGATGAAAATCGAAATTGTGGAAGTTGATGAAATCACCAAAGAGAAGAGGATATATACTTCACATCCTTGAAGTTGTTGTTCAGTTGTATCTGACTCTTCGTGACCCTATAGACCATAGCACATCAATGCTGTCCATGGAGATTTCTTGACAAAGATACTGGAGTGGTTTGCCATTTCCTTCTCCAGTGACTGGAGGCAAACAGAGGTTAAATGATTTGCCCAGGGTCACAGAACTAATAAGTGTCTAAGGCCAGATTTGAACTCAGGTCTTCCTGACTTTGAGCCCAGTTTTTTATTCACCGAGCTACCTAGCTGCCTCCATGGAGTACAGACACACAAAAGGGTAGGGACGTGAATGATGATACAGTGAGAAACTAAGAAGGGTTGGTCATATAAGTGGGAGAAAAAACAGAACAACAGCAAAAAATCACAAAAACCCAGGGAGAAGAGTGTATCCAAGAGGAGAGAATGATCATCAATGTCAGTCACTGAGGAGAGGTAAAAAAGGATGAGGACTGAGAAAAGACTGTTGTATTTATCAATAAAAAGATCCATTGATGACCTTGGAAAGAGATGTTTCTGTTAAATTGTTGGATTATAACTCAGATTGCAAAGGGTTTAGAAGGGAGTGGGGAGTGAGGAAGTACAGTCAAGAATTGTAAACAGCTTTATCTTAAAAAAAAATTAACATCCTTTGTTTTTACATCCCTCACATTACCCTATGTACTTCTTCCCCACTCCCTCTCAGAGAACTGTCCCTTATAACAAAGAATAAAAAAGGGAAAATAGTTTAGCAAAACAAACCAAAATATTAAAAAAGTATGATCTATACCTATGGTCTTCCATCCTTGCAGAGAAGTGGTAGAAGGAGGTGCCTTCTAATATATTTTCTTTGAGTCCAAGGTTGGTTCTTATAATTTTGTAGTGTTCATTTTTCTTTCTTTCTTTTTTTTTTTTTTAGGCAATTGGGGTTAACTGACTTGCCTAAGGTCACACAGATAGTAAATGTCAAGTGTTTGGTCTGAGACTGTATTTGAACTCAGGTCCTCCTGACTTCAGGGCTGGTGCTCTATCCACTGCGCCACCTAGCTGCCCCTAGTGTTCATTTTTCAAGGTTGTGTTTGTTGTTCTTAACATTGTCATAGTAATTGCATAAATACTGTTTTGCTGGTTTGGGAGTTTGCATCAGTTCATATGTCTTCCTGTGATTCTCTGTATTCATCATTGTCATTATTTTTATAGCACAGTAACATTCCATTACATTTGAATATCACAATTTGTTTAGCTATTCCCTGGTTGAGTTCTTTGCTATCATAAAAGTACCACTTTAAATATTTTGGCTTATGCGGGACCTTTCTTTGTCATTAACCTCTTGGGATATATGCCTAGCAGTGGGATCCATGGGTTAAAGTATATGGGCATTTTAGTCACTTTCTTCATATAATCCTTTTTGAAAAAAAATTATTTTATTTTCAATTCATGGAACAAAACAAGCATTTCCGTAACATAGTCCAATAAAAAATGATTGCACATGAAACTGCAAATCTGCCATGTACAATTTGCTGTTCCCTCCAAATATACAACAAAGTTATCATGTAAATTTCTTTTCCCCCCCTTTTTTCACCCTCCTACCCACCCCCTGCCCTAGAGATGGCTACCATTTGATACAAATAGGTATGTAAATGTAAAATTATTCTATACATATTTCTACTTATTAGTTCTTTCTCTGGCATCTTTCTTCATATATCATTTATTTTTAATTTGTGCATTTATAATAGTCAAAATGACTTAGTTGCTCAAAGTTGTTCTTAAAACAAAATTGCTGTTATTGAATACAATGTTCTCTTGGTTCTGTTCACTTCACTCTTCATTTCATGCAAGTCTTTCCATGTTTTTCTAAAACCATTGAGTTCATCATTTCTTAAATGCACAGTAGTATTCCGTCATAACTATGGGCCACAACTTGTTCAGTCTTTCCCCAATTAATAGAGATCCCTGCAATGTCCCTTTCTTTGCCATCACAAAGAGAACTGCTATAAACATCCCATTCACATTCAAAGTTATAATCACTATTTGCGAATTTCCCTCCATCTTATTTTTACTATTTTCTTTCTCAGCCTCTCTTTTTACCCTATCCTTGTTACCTTATCTTCTTGGCCCCACCTTCCTACCCCTCTGCTTCACTCACCTCTTTGGGAGCACATAATTTTAAACTGCTTTACAGAAAGGTTAGAACAACTCAGAGCCCACCAACACTACATTATTGCACCTGTCTTCTCAAAACCCCTCAAACCTTTTCCATCTTTTGTCATCTTTGCCACTTTTCTGGGTGTTAAATGAAACCTCAGAGTTATTTTTATTTGTATTTGTTTTCTTGTTATCTTAAACATTTTTTCATAGGGCCATTAGTAGTTTTCCATTCTTTTGAGTATTGTTTTGAATATCTTTTGACCACTTATTCATTGGGGAAAGGCTTTTGATAGCTTTTTTTTTTTTTAGGAGTTTGGCATTGAGAGAGATAAGAAATATTGGATGATAGCTTCAGAGGACGTCAGGTTTTAGTGGTTTTTTTTGGGGGGGTGGGTTTTTTAGTATGGAAATCTGGAAAGGTTTTTAGGCAGTACAAGATAATCTAGTGAATAAACAGAGATTAAGATGATAGAGAGAGAGAAAGGATAATCAAAGGGACAAGCTCCTGGATGTAATGGGAGGATATAGGACCAAGGAAACCTATAGAGGGGTTGGCTTTGACAAGGAGAAGGGCTTCCTCTTCCACTAAGATTATTGCAAAGGAGCAGCGAGGGAATGGTGCTAAGGGAATTTAAAGTGAAAAAGTGGAGATAAGAAGGAACTCCTGATAGATGGCTTCAATATTTTTTTCAATACATCTGCTGAGAGGCAGGAGACAGGAGTTACTATAGGTGGCATAAGGAAAGGAGATAAGTTCTGTGATCATGGGCTCAGTTTCTTAAGCTGGAAAATTAGCATAGTAATAACTATAGTACTTACCTTGCTAATAGTTTGTAGCACCCCACTATGTGGGACTACTTGCCCAGCTCTCACTATTACTGGCAGGCCAGGTCCCCAGAGGACCAGTTACTACTACTGTCTCCAGATTCTATGAGTCACTTTGAGGGGCTGAAATTTTTAATACTGTCATTCATGGGTGCTTCCCCATTGATTATCAATTAGTCAGCCAGAGTTAATTAGCTTTTATAAAGGGTAGGAGATGGAAAGGTAAGAACATTTGATACAAAAAGCAACCCCTCCCTCCAAATCTAAAACATCTTCTCTCAAAAATACACACATGTCTTTGGGGACAGTGGGCACAAACTTAAAATGCAATGTAGATGATGCATGTGTATATCATGGCAAAGGGATAACACAGTTTCTGATTACTGCAAGTCTTTTTCTTCCTTTGAAGAGAGCTTATGAGATGTAACTGTCCAGTGGGCTTTAAGGGTCAGTATCCTTGTAGCATACTGAGGTTGCCTGTCTGGTTTGTTTTCAGTGTGTCTCTCAGCTCCCAATGCATACACCACTGTCAGTCACCACCACTAGAAGATACTGCTTCTGGCTCTAGAGGATACTGCCATGGACAATGGTACAGGTGCAAGGATCTGCCTTCTCAAGGTGCTCCTAAAGTTTGATGACTGAACTATGTTATGTTATACATAGTTCCACAGGGTATGATTGTAGACCATTCACCCAATATATACTGTGTGGCATTATTTGCTTTCTGATTCAGGGATCAAAGCACTTTACTTGGTTTGCACTGGTTTCAGCCTTTGAATTGATTGAGTCATCTGAGAAGGCTAGACCTCCTATGTTTATATTAATTGGGCTGGGGTTTCTTTAAAACCTATATAAATGTCATTTTGTAATCTCTAGTCATTGATAGTTTCTTATAACAACATTAGCCCAGAGAAGGGAGAAGTGACCTATAAGGGTTAAATGGCTGGGCTCAGCTCACAGAGGTCGCTAGTGCCTTGATAACTGACAGCTGTGATCTGAATTCTAGTCTTGTGTGTGTATAATTTAACTAGGTCAAGTTCTATAACTTGGAGAGCAAAGTGGGCAAACCACCCCACCTTCCCATTGCATAGTTTCAGACTTGTTTCCTGAGATGCATCAACCCCACCCTGGGGATGCTTGGCTAGTCGTTTCAGACTGTAATATCCTATCAAAACCTCATAGGGGGCTACTTGCTTAGTTTCCTTTTGCCAAGTATCAAACAAGAAGTGAAAGATTTTCAAGGGAGGTAAAAAACTACTACAGCTAAGTTAGATATTCTGCCTCTGATAGGAAGGGTATAGAAGCAGTGAATTCCTTTGATGTTTCTCAAAAAAAAGTTTGCTCACACCATTGCTGGCTTTGATGTTCACAGAGAGCTCCTGACATCTTGACATTTTGACTTGTATTTTCCTGAAGCAGAAACTGATAGCAAAACCCGTGATTTTTTTTTAAATGAAAGAACGAATATGGGACATTTTTTTCCCTCATGCCCCTCTCTTGATTTGATCAAAGGATGTGTGCCATCTCAGAGATTGGCTTATTGCCTGTATGTGTCTGAGGATATTACTGAGTGTTTGTCCTTGGCACTCTATCTCAGACATTCTTACCTGTGATTTCACAGAATCTCAGAGTTAGAAAAGATCTCAGAGGTCTTGTAGTTCAACTTGTGTTTAAATAAGACTTCCCTCTATATCACTGACAAATGTTCACCTAGCATCCACTTACAGACCTCCAGTGGTAGAGATCTAATTACCTGAGGAGGAAGCCCATTACACTTTAGGGCAGCTCTAGTCACTAAGAAGTTTTTCCTTTCTGCCGGTAGAAACTTCTCCCATCACTCCTAGTTTTGCCTACTGGGGCCAAGAGAAAAGTCTAAATTCTCTTCCATAGGATGGCCCTTCACATACTTGAAGAAAAATATTTTGCTCCCTCCTCTCCCCTAAGGCCTTTCTTTTCTAGCTTTAGACACTTGGTTTCTAGTTCTTTTACTATTTTGATCAACCTCTTCTGAGCTAGCCTCAATTTATCAAATTCCTTAAAATGTGGCTGGACAGTTAAGTAGTGTGGCCGATAGAGTGCTAGGCCTGGAGTCAGAAATTGGCCACATACAAACATTAAGTCAGAAAATAGCAGATATCATAGGAAATTTGACATCATAAACACCACTGAGACTTGGTGAAAATTGGCTCATGACTACAGTAGAATGGTATGCCTTACTCAAAAGGATTATGTCAGATAAAAGAAATAATGTGGTAGAAATATCCTTCACATTACCCTGCCAGAAGACTCCAGGAGCAAATCATAAAGCACAGAGACAAGATATAGCACAGAAGTTGATCTTCAACTACTATAACAGTTTCTGAACCTTAATTTTCTCTGCTAAGGGTAGAGGGGATCATACATTCTTGTTTTGTCTTTCTGACATTTTTAAATGATGGAGGAAGCAATGAGAAGAAATACTAGTTGGGACTTGATGTTGACCAAAAAAAAAAAACAAAAAAAAACAGACCACTAAGCTGGGAATTATGGGAATTTTGATAGGTCTTAACTACTTTAGAGTGTGTGACAGATAAGAAATTGAAAATTGGTCATAGGATAGAATGCACCCAAGATTTTAGGAAAGATTTTAAAGAGTTCAAAGAAAGCATAGGTAAGGTCTCATTGCTTAAAATTTTGCAAATGAGATTGACCCAAAAGGGACTCTCAAGAAAAAAATTGGTGAAACAAACACAAATAATTCCAATGAGAAAGAAAGGTTAAGAGCTGTCTAAAAAAAACCTGTTTGGATGCCCAGGAATCTTGTCAACAAAATCTGACTTGAAAAGGACAGGTACAGAAGATAAAAGTAAGAGAATGCAGCTGCAGATGAAAGAACCCATATGTATATCTAGAACTCTAAACCCTAGAGTGAGTTGAAGCATGAAATGTTTATGTAAAAAACAAACAAATAAGAACACTTTCAAAAAGCAAAAGGAAGATCATAGAAGTTATAAGACTATTGTGTCAGGTGAGTGAGATGATGTTAATGGAGTAGCTTGACTCCTATTTTGCTTAACTTCTCTTTAGTAAGGAAAACTATTTTTCAAATTGGAAAATATAAGGGAAAAATAGTTAAAAGAGAATGAACTCCGAGGTAAATAAAGATATGGGAATAATGGACCTAACCATGTTTCTTGAGTCCAAATTATTAGGTTAAAATGAACTATATCCCATATTACTGAAGGAATTTTTAAATGTGATTGCTGAGCCACTGTAAGTGATCCTTGAAAAATCAATGACGTGGATCCAAATCACTAATAATGGAAGAAGAAAAAATCATAATAGCCTTGAGATTTTCTTGCAGACTCAGCAAATTCATTAAGACAAAAGATGGGAATAGTCAGTGTTCAAGGGATTGTAGAAATACAGGCATATTAATGCATTTTTTAACCATTGTAGGAAGCAATTTGGAATTCTGCAAAAAAAGTAAAAGTCTATACCTTTGATTCAAAGCTTCCACTGCTAAGCATATACCTAAAAGAGGTTGATGATAAAACAAAAGGCTCCATAAAATATTTATAGTAGCCCTTTAAATGGCAGCAAAGAATTGAAGACAAAGTACAAAGTACCAAGTATTTCTTAAGATGGCTAGCATTTGGGAAATAGCTAAACAAATTGTAGTATGTGTATAAAATGGAATATTACTGAACCATAAGAAACTATGAATTTGAAGAATATAGTGAATGGGAAGATTTATATGAACTGATGCAAAGTGTAGTAAGCAGAACTAGGAAAACTATATAATATTACTACAACAATGTAAGTAGAAAGAAATGAAAAGAACAATCACAAAGCCATCAAATTTGACTGATGTAAAATTTTAATGACCAAACTTGCTCTGAAAGAAGAGATAAGAAGGCAGTCCCCCTGCTTCATTGCAGAGGTGGAAGAACATGCATGTGAAAAATCACACTTAATGCCAAACTTTTTTTTTAATATTGTGGTTAATTTTGCTGAGTTCTTAAACTTGCTTATTTTCCCCCTTTATTATAAGAGATGGATCTTAGTGGTGATGGTGGAGATAAATAGGGTAATGTAGGTGATATAAAAACAAAGATATCAATAAAAATTTATTTGAAAATTAAATGGAAGAGCCATGCAACTGAAGATGAGCAAATATCCTAATTTTCAAAAATTTAATGCAAGTGAATTCTACTACTAGAGGGCAATGAACTTGACTGATTAATGGTAGAATTCTAGAACATATTAAAGAGTTGGTTTATTAGCACTTTTTTGGGAAAATACAGAAAGCCAACATAGCAAAATCAAGAACAAGTCATACTAGTTTACCTCACCTTCTTTCTGAAAAGTTTGTTATACTGATAGATCAGCATTACTACCCTGATGGGTGAGGTGCTAGTATTTACAATTATAAGCTATCTAAAAGTAGAATAAATTCTACTTTTGTAAGGGATTCTCCTTCGGTAGAGTTCTTGAAGTAAAGATCACTGGATAACCACTTGAGATATAGGGGACAGAGATATTTAGATATGAATTGGAAAAGATATCTTTTCATGTTCCTCCTTACTGTAAGGTGTTCTGTATTTCTGGGAATGCTACAGACAAAATATACCTAGATTTCAACAAGTCACTTACGTGTCCCATGATAGCCTTGTAGATAAGAAAGAGATATGTGGGTTGTATTATGCAAAAATTAAAAAAAAATTTAAGTTTGTTAAATGATTAGATAGTGCATTTATTAAGCACTTACCATGTGCCAAGAACCGTGCTAAGATCTGGGAATACAGATGCTAACAAAAAGAAAGATAATCCCTGCCCTCTTGGTGCTTATTGTCTAATTGACAACACATAAAAAGAAGTGAAAAGTAGAGGTGGGAGGAGGAAGAGAGAGGGAGGAACTCATTAGAGTCTGGAAAGTCATGGTCTTCTAGATTGGAGTAAGCATAGTTGGTGAGGTTGCTTCCCCAAATGGAACATAGAAAATGTTCTTGGGGATTTTGATGTCCTGAGCAGGAAAATAAAGATTTAGGGACCCATGCTGGATTTTCATCACAGCTGGCAATTGAAGATAGGGGCTCAGCAGAGAAAGGCTGGCATAGGGCCTAAGAAGAAGAATATCAGAGAGGTCTAGTAATTAAGGAGATAATTCCAAGAAGTGGACAATAATAAAATTTGTGACCATAGACATCTATACACAAATACACAAGTATTTAATAAAAAGTACATCAAACTAAAGATATTAGATCACGCAGCTAACTTCAGTCTTACAGATGTCACTGAGGCTTGATGGAACATGGCAACAGGAAGGTATACTTCATTCAAAAGGAGCAGATTATATCAAAGGGCTGGTGAAATAACACTGCATATCAAGAGGACTTACTCATGTGAGGAAATAGATGAACCAGAGAGGAATAGTGTGGTGGTGAGCATTTGGGTGAGGATCATTAGAGTGAGAAACAGAAATCCTATTGTGGTGGAAATATGCTAACAACTATCCCGTCAGGAGATTAAGGATGACGAGTTCTGAATACATTTCACAAGCCTGGTACAGACGCATGATACAGCAATCACAGAAGACTTCAAAACTATCCAGATATCTGATGGAGCTCTCTGTTAAAATAGGAGAAGTTGATAAATTCTTGACTTAACTGTAATTTCATTCTTTGAAAGGTGGAAGAAACAATTGTGGCATTTAAAAAGTTCCAGAGACATAAATTCTGGATAATTTAATCATTTTATTAATAATGCCAGCATTTTCAATAAAAGGCCAGCGGCACTCTCAAATGCCAAAGTCAATCATGGTTGTGGGCTCAGGGCTTAGGATGACAACCAACTCTGATTGGTTAACAATTAATGAGAGGTGAATTTTACAAAGAGAAGTGAGCTCACTCCAATGAGGGGCCAAGAGTGATATCATGTCATTCTTGGACAGAGGGACTATCCCTATACCCACACCTATACCCAGATTTATAGAAATAAATGCATATGCCCACCTGTCTAAAGACAACTATTAAATCATAATGATCAAAATAAAAGGTAACCCAAATAATTGCAGATTGTTAGTATTTGTGAACAGGTTGGATTAATTTAGTGAAAATGACAGTACTACTAAAATTACTTTCTATATTTAATGCGGGGGGGGGGGGGAGCATCTCCAGTTGTCCTGATCTATATCTTGCCACTGATGGGTGAGGTACTAGACGGTTCAAGAGGAGAAAGCGAGGCTGGTGACCTTGCACAGTTTTCCCTCACTTAAATCCAATTCACTTGCAGGTCATGGCACCATCTTCCTGATGTCATGGTCCTCTTCCAGAAAGAAGGACAAACAACCACAACAACCCAGACTACCCTCAGCCCTGGGTAATCGAGATGAAGAATCTATATTCCCCATCCAAGCCTGAGCTAGCTGAGTGGAGTAGAAACATCCAGAACAAGGAGAATGTTAATCCTATTTTCCATCAGCCCTGTGCTTGAGAGATGGACAAGGAAATAAGGGGAAAAAAGCCGAGGTCTCCTCAATTTTAATAATTCACTATTAATATGAGAGAGAAATAATCATTTCTCTCACAATGAAGTAAATTATTCTCAATATAATTTTGACTAATTAGAAGGAAATAGTTGCCCAAGTAAAAATGATAGGAACCTTAGGAAGATGTAGCTATTGTTTTCAGGGTTCATCATAAATAATCAGTTAGTCAGTAAACATTTATTAAACATTGACTATGTGCAAAACACTGTGCCAAGTGCTGGGGATACAAAAAGAGGCAAAAGACAGTCACTGCTTTTGAGAAGTTCACAATCTAATGGGGGAGACAACAAGCAGATATGTCCAGATAAGCTATATGAGGATAAAAAAGAAATAATTAGCAGAGGGAAGGCACTAGAATTAAAATAGGCCGGGAAAGGTTTTCTATAGAACATGGAATTTTAACTGAGACTTAAAGGAACCAGATGAGGCAGGGATGAGGAGGGAGAAAATTCCAGGTATGGGGGGGGGGACAGTCAGAGAAATGCCCTGATCTAAGAGATGGAATATCTTGTTTGTAGAATAGCCAGGAGACCAGTATTCCTTGATCAAAAAGTATTTGGTGGGGAGTAAGGTGAAAGAAGACTGGAAAGGCTTTGAATGCCAAATAACATTTTGTTTTTGATCCCGGGGGCAATAGGGAGCCACGGGAGTTTATTGAGTAAAGGAGGTAACACAGTTGTTGGACCCAAGCTTTAGTAAAATCACTTTGGTGGCAGAATAGAGGATGGTTTATTGTGGGAAGAGATTTGACACAGGCAGACCCATCTACAGGCTATTCAGGTGCCACTAGAATGGTGGCAGAGGAGAGAAGCGAGCATATTAGAGAGATGTTGTGAAGCTGAAATCTACATGTCTTGGCAACAGATTGGATATGGGGGCTTGTAAGAATCCAAGATGACTCCTAGGTTTTGAGCCTGAGGGACTAGGAAGATAGTTGTTTAGTGGGCCCCATTTTTATTTGAATTTTTCACTACGACGTTAGAAGATCTTCAAGAATCGACAAACTGCTGTCTCCTGAGTCCCCTATTCTCACTCCTTTTTGAGAACAGTACTTATCAATAGTAAATCCTTATATAAATAATATTTGGGGGTGTTTCTTAAAAAATTAAGCAGGTATAGCTAAAACCTAGACATTCCTGAAAGTCCTTTATTTTGGTAAAATTCCATTTCCCACCCTGTAGGATTGTGCTCAGTCTTGCTGACTAAGTTATTCTTGACTGTAATCATATATTTTTTGTCTTCCAGAATATCATATTCCGAATTCTCAATTCCCTTAGAATTGCTGCTAACTCTTATATGATCTTGACTATGGCTCCTCAGGAGTTGAAGTCTGCCTGACTGCCTATAGTAATTTACTTTTACCTATCAACTCTAGATTTTTGCTATAATCGTCATGGGAGTTTATATTTTGGGTGACTGGTAGGTTCTTGTAATTTCTATTTTACTCTCTTGTTCTAAGAGATCTAGGCAGTGTTTTTCTTTCTTTCTGGACTTCTTGAAATATAATGTCTAGGCTCTCTTTTTGGTCATGACTTCCAGGTAGTCTAAAGATTATTAAATTCTATCTCCTTGATTTCTTTTCCAGGTCAATTGTTTTTACTATGAGATAATTCATATATTCTCCTACTTTTTCAGTCTTTTGACTGTTTAAGGATGACTTTTAAAGTCATTTTAATTTTCAGGATGTTATTTTCTTGGATAAGGTTTTATACCTCTTGCTCTATACTGTTAATTCTCTTTTCATATTTTTCTCTCATTGCTCTCATTTCTTTTCTAGTTTTTTTCTCTATCACTCATTTGATTTCTTAAATCATTTAAAATATTTTTTAAAAAATAAACTTTCTGGGGCAGCTAGGTGGCGCAGTGGATAGAGCACCGGTCCTGGAGTCAGGAGGACCTGAGTTCAAATCTAGAATCAGACACATAATACTTCCTAGCTGCGTGACTCTGGGAAACTCATTTAACCCCGATTGCCTCACTAAAAAACAAAAACAAGAAAACCTTTTAGAAATTCTGGTTGGATTTGTGTCTAAGCTGTATTTTTCTTTGAGGATTTGCTTATAGATTTTTTTTTTGAGTCATTATCTTATTCTGAACTTGTTTCTCTTGAGCTTCCCTGACACCATAATACTCATTATGGTGGGATTCTTTGTTTGCTCATTCTTCCAGTCTGCTTCTTTACTTTGTATTTTTTGCTAGTGCCAGATTCTGGGGAAAATTTCTGACTCAATGCTTCTGTCCTCTTACATCCTTTTGCTGTTTTCACAATTCAGTCTGGGAGCCTGCAAGTTTTCAGTGCTTCCAAAGTGATGTGATTGGGCAAAGTCTTCTCAGTGCCCTCCTGGTCTAAGCTCTGCAAATTACTGACCCAGGTTTGGGTCTGTAGGCTTGTCCCTATTTAAGACTTTCAATAGACTGCTGGTTGACTCATTCACTATTAGCCTGCTGAGAGATTGTGGTTCTGAGTGACTAAACTGCGTGCTCCCTTTTGGTCTGGGACTCCTGCCCTGGTTTTTCCACTGCAGATCCCACCTGAAGGTTAGAACTAAGGTCCTGTTCCATTCCTGGGATCAGAGCCAAACCACTACTTTTTGCTTTCAAGCTTGTTCCTTGCTCAGTACACAGCTAGGGCCCATTAGCAATCACTCCTCTCCACCAATTTGCAGGCTCCTCCACACCTCCTGCCCCATTCCAACTGGGCACTGGGTACTGGACAACTAAGCTGCCATATGGCACATGTTCCTGTACTCTGTGATAATTCAGGAATCTCCTGGGATCTCTTCCTGCCCAAGTCCTTACTGTGTCAGTGCCCAGTCTGGGCTCTTTTTCAGTCTGTGGGCACTGGCGCACATAGTGTGCTCCTACCTAGACTATGTCCTCCATCTCCAGTCTTCTCTGTCTAACTCCCTAAGTCATCCTGGGCTGGAAAAATGACTCACTGGGGAGTTGTCTTGGCTTTGCTGATCAGAACTTAAACTCATGCTTTTCTAAATCTTTATGGAGGAGGTTTACTGGGGGAAGTTAGGTTATACTTCTTACTCCTACTCTGCTATCTCAACTCCACCTCCACCTGAATGTCTTAGTGATCATTATGGCTTTGTTTTTCCTTCAAGATTCAGCCTAAATCTATGTTCAGAAAAATTTCTTTTAATGACCCTTTTCCTCTTTCCTCTCCACCAAATCCCCACCTCTTTGTCTCTGTTCCACCTATAGATACATTCAAGCAAAGAAAGGAGGGAAATGTTGAAAAACAATTTTCATGTCCTTGCTTAGAATGTGGGCCTCTACACTACATTTTTACTTTGTGAATTACTAAAGGGAATGAAGGTCAACACAAACGAAGGTCAACTTTTGTACATTTACACCATGATGCTTAAAGAATTTGATTCTGGTTTTGATATTTCTCATCACTTCTATAATCTCCATTTGTCTTCCCAACTCTCAATTTCAATTTAGGGAAGATTAACATTTTAATTTCCTCCTAAGCTTCCAGCCCTGAAATTATAACAGAATGGAATTACCATTTCTCTTGCCTCCAAAGAACTTGATGGTCCCAGGCAAAATTATGAAGTAGGTGAAGATGATCTTTAACAACTTCTTCAGGGCTCCTTTCATCTTTTCTTACTTCTTCAGGCACCCAGTGTCTTCAGGTGCTCCCCTTCATATCACTTAAAACTACGATGTCAAAACAGCGAAAGTTTAGAAATGTTACCATTTTGAGCAGAGTTTTCATTTTAATGGCAGCATAACCTTAAGTTAAAGGGCTAAAGTTCTGACCCTTGATATTTCATTTCAGCAGTGGGTGTGGAATGGAAAGATTTGGTCTTTCCTTTACTAGGTGTAGTTGATTTTCTGCTGTCCCGACACCCAGGTTGATGAGGCACTCCATGTTTTCTTTTCTGCAAATGTCAACGACCTCAACAGAAAGTGGGGAAAACACAGGACCAATTGAAAAAGTGGGTTGTGATTCAGCAGGCATGTCTACTCATAGTATTTGGCCTTTCAACAGCGGCAGTACAACAACACAGTGGTGATGTCATGGAGTCCCTGGCATCTGGCTGTGCAGATCCTCTTGGTGAACAAAGAGCAGCATTCTTTTGAGCTGGATGAGAATGCCTTGGCCCAGGTCCTCTTGCAAGACCACATCAAGGACCTAGATGTGGTAGTGGTGTCAGTATCTGGAGCCTTCTGCAAGGGCAAGTCTTTCTTTCTGGACTTCTTGCTTCGCTACCCATATAACCAGAAGGAAAGTGGCCATCCACACAGGTTGAGTGACAAAGGTGAACAGCTAACAGGATTTTCATGGTGAGGGGGTTCTGACTCTGAAACCACTGGAATTCAGATCTGGAGTAAAATTTTCACTGTGGAGAGGCCTGATGGGGAAAAGGTTGCAGTGGTTTTGATGGATATTCAAGGTTTGTTTGATAGCCTTTTAATGGCGAAGGACTATGCCATCATATTTGCCCTCAGTACCATGACTAGCTCTATCTAGATTTATAATTTATCCCAGAACATTCAGGAGGATGACCTACAGCAGTGGCAGCTATTCAGTGAATATGGTTGCCTGGCAATGGATTAAATTTTCCAGAAACCCTTCCAGATGTTGATGTTTTTGATTCCAGACTGGAACTTTTCTTACAAATATAACTATAGACTTGAGGGAAGAATGACATTTCTGGAGAAATGCTTGCAAAGTGAAGGAACAGCACCATGAAGAAAATCAGAATGTCCAAAATCACATTCCTTTGTTTTTTACCAATGTCATCTGCTTTCTCCTACCATAGCCAGGGATCCAAGTGGCCAGAAGCCCGACCTTTGATGGAAAATTGAGAGACATCACTCCTGAATTCAAAGAGCAATTACAAGCATTGATATCATTTGTGTTAGATGGAAAAGGAGATCAGTGACTCCAAAGTCACCTGTCGGGGTCTGCTGGAGTATTTTAGGGCCTATGTTAAGATTTACCAAGGAGAATATCTGCCTCGCCCCAAACCAATGCTTCAGGCCACTGTGGAAGCCAACAATTTACCTGCTGTGGCATCTGCCAAGGACATGTATTATAGCAACATGGAAAAAGTCTGCAAAGGGGAGAAGCCCCACCTGGCATCCAACACCCTGTAGGAGAAGCATGATGAGTTCTGGAAGCAGGCCATGGACCAGTTTAAGAGGACCAAGAAGATGTGGGGCAAGGACTTCAGCCTGTGGTACCAGAACAAACTGGATGGGGAGATCCAGGAGCTGAACACCCACTTCCTCAGTGTTCAGCTTCTTCCATACGTCAGCTGGCTCATTGTGATGGTCTATCTGAGCTCAGGCTTCACAGGCTTCCTGGGCCTCAACACCATCACCCAGCTCTGCAAGTGCATGCTGGGCCTATTGTTCATCTCCCTGCTGACCTGGGGTTAGGTCTGCTACTCTGGCCAATACAGGGAGCTGGGCAGTGCCATTGACTCCAGCACGGCCTTTGTCCTGAAGCAGGGTTCCTCTTTCATGAATAATGTTACTCATGAGGCTGTTGGGACAGTGGGGTGCAGGAGACTGTTCATGGATAAAAAGTGCCAATAAAGTGGGGACCTGTCTGGAGCACGACCAGCCTTCTGCAGCAGCTCTGGAGCACCTACGAGTGGGACATCATCTAGAAAGACAGGAAATATTATGCTGTAATAAATGGAGCAGATGTTTGCCTATGGCACCCCCCCCTCGCCAAAATGCTATCTTATTTGTATTTGGTTTCTTCCTATTTTTTTGTCCTACAATTAGATAATTTATCTACAAATAGACAAAATCCTATTTTAAGGGTGCTCATTTAGACTTCAAGTTGAAGATGGTTGGTTCTAATTTTTCTTTACAACACGACTAATGTGAAAATATGTTTAATAGGATTGTATAGGTAGAACCTATATCAGATTGCATACAGTCTTGGGGAGGGAGGCGGAGAAAATTTAGAACTAAAAAGCTTAAGGAAGTGAATGTTGAAAACTAAAAATAAATGAGTAAAAAAAAGTCAAAGGTGGTAAGGACTGCAATAGAGACAATGAAATGAAAGGGCAAGGCCCTGTCTGGTGTAAATTATATATTTCATACCTTGGAAGGGATTCTAAGGCTTTGAGTAATTTAACTGAATATAAAAGACTAACCAGAAAGAGTGAACTTGATCTTGGATATACTCTACTTCAATACCCTCGTCCCTATTAATTTTGCATAAGACCCAATAGGATTCTGAGAAATGTATTGTCATCACAAGTTAGAGTGGGGTCGCTCAGTGAGGGATCCCAGCTCTGAATCAAGAACAATTGTAGAATAGGTGAGGTTATACCTTGTCTACCTTCCACCTTCGTCCTGAGAGGCAACATATCTCAGAGCTAAGGCACCAAGGGAGTAAAACTGGAAAGGCTTCTGCCAGTCCTAGACTAAGGGTCTCTACCTTTCCCAAAAGAACATGATGACATTCCTGCCTCCCACTATTGGCATTACTGGTGTTTAGAGGGTGTAGAGACCCAAACTACGTGAGAAAACATGAATATGACTGCATTCACTGGGAGTACAGCCTGTGATTAACTTTGTATTGCTTTATTATTGTGTTATGAATAATTTAAAAATATTTCAATACTACTGAGAGTTCTTGGTTTGCTAATAAATGAGTCAATAGAATACACTGGAATAAGCTAACTAGAGACATTTCCCAAGACTTTCAAATCTGAGTGGAGACAAAATCGGCCAACTAAAGTATTAATTATTGAAAGCCATTGTCGTTCAGTTGTTTTGGTAATGTCTGACTCTTCATGATCCCATACGGGGTTTTTTTGGCAAAGATACCTGAGTGGTTTGCCATTTCCATCTCCAGTGGATTTAGGCGAACAGAGGTTAAGTGACTTGCCCAGGGTCACACAGCTGGTGAGTGTCTGAAGCCATATTTGAACTCAGCTCTTCCTGACTCCAGGCCAGCCCTCTATCCACTGTGCCACCTAGCTGCCTCCTATTGAGAGCCTACGTGATAGAAATTCGGTCCAGTGGTCAGATGCTAGGGTCAGACACCTAGATTTCATTTGCAGGGCATTGTTCTCTGGCTAACAATCTTGTGTTTTCCTAGAACATCCAGATTTCCTAGCAAGACCCTATCCCTTGGGTATCTTTGGTCATATTATTGCTTGTTCTTCTCCATGCTGCTCTGTGCTGAGGCCATTGATGGATGGTAGGCCTTCTTTAATTGATCTCAGACAAAGGGCAGCTAGGTGGCACAGTGAGTACGGCTGGGGAGTCAGGAGGACCTTAGTTCAAATCCAGCCTCAGACACGTAACACTTACTACCTGTGTGACCCTGGGCAAGTCACTTAATCCCAATTGCGTCGCCAAAAAAAAAAAAAAAAGGGAGGGGGACAAATGGAGTCATAGTCAGGAGTTTGCTGGAGTTAGCTCATATGGGCTCTGAGTTAGTTGTTACATTTTCAGTATAACCATCAGCAAATGCTACAAATCAAGGCTTCGTTCATTGTTTCGTTGTTGTCTAAACCAGGGGTCAACCTCTGGTCTAGATGTAGGAAAGTGATAGGGCAGTTTCTAGTTTATAGAAATGTGTTCTATATACATTATTGTTTTGTTATTGTTTTTCAGCTTATTTACCAGCACACCCATGGTCATAGTAGTAATAATAATAGTAAGTAGCATTTCATAGTATTTTAAAGTTTTCAAAGTGATTAACGAACATTTTCTCATCTTATCCCCATAACAACCTTGGGATGTAAATGTTACTATTATCCCCATTTTAGATGAGGAAGCTGTGGCAGACTGAGTAACACTAACTGTGTCGTAAGATGGATCTGAACTCAAGTCTTGTTTATGGGTCCCAGGCTCTACCCATTGCTATACCTGGCTGTATGATAGGTCCATAGATCTATATAGATCATAGAACTAGATGTAAATGAGACTTTGGAGACCATGTCATCTAATTCCTTCCTTTTATGGATGAGGAGACTGAGGTTTGTATTTCCACATTTGCCCCATGCCAAAGAGAATAGCTTGGTAGCTGTGACTCCTGATCAATTATTAACAGGTATGGAATAAAGCCTGTGGGGTTATTCTTGGTGGCATTGTAGGCCAAAGGTTTCAAGTAGAAACAGGTAAGAAAGGTTCCTGCCCTTTCCTGCTACAAATTCTCATCTCTTCTTTGGATTTTCTTCTTTAGATCATTCAAAACACCCTTCCTATTCTTATCTTCCTTTCTCACTGCAACCACCCCCACTCCTTAAATCCTTCTTGTCTTTTAAATCCAAGTTTAAATTTCTTTTCCTTATCTTCCAGGCTTTATGGCACTATGTCAATGTAATTTCTCTCATTTCCTGCTACACCTAATCCTCACTGAGGCAAAATTCCCATCAATATCTCACTGAAGCTGAACTCAGAACTACAATGAAACCTGTGAAATGGTTTTTATCTGCAGGATAGTCCTAAGATTGCAGATATTACTTTTTATTTTTTTTTTACAATCACAATGTCCTTCAAAGCTGAATATGGATAAGATTATTTCCTGGGTTTGTGTGGGGGGGGGGTAACAACAAAAACCCTAAATTTTCTGGTGAATAAAAGCATCTTTGGGAGAAAAAATTTAAACAGAATCAACAAAAATTCTGAGAAATGCGGAGAAAATTGTAAAAACAAGTAAGAACTAATGGGGACTACTTACAGCTAGTCATAGGTTTCTGTGAAAAAACACTTTGCCATTTTCCAGCAAATGAAGTGCAAGTTGTCAGTGACAGCCATCTATTAAGAAATTTCCTTTTGTGATGTGTTAAAGGGTTTTCCCCCCAGAGGTAAATTATTCAATGCCATTAATTTGAAGCTGTGTTTGAGCTTGAGATGAAGTTATCAATTTTACCCTTTCCACCCTGGTCTGTCCTGATATTATCATCATCCTGGGCTCTGGTCCCCATAGCAACAGCCACTGTGTCAGGCACTTTCCCCAAGCAACAGAGCACAGCCAATGACTGACATTTATCCAGCTGTGCTTCTCAGGATGGCATTTTCTAGAGTTTGAAGCCTGAATCACAACCCATCTCAAAGTAATGGGTGACAGGTTAGCAAGGAAGACGAGAAAATTTGGGGTATAGTGGATAGGACATCA
This sequence comes from Vombatus ursinus, assembly GCF_900497805.2. Classification (NCBI taxonomy): domain Eukaryota; kingdom Metazoa; phylum Chordata; class Mammalia; order Diprotodontia; family Vombatidae; genus Vombatus; species Vombatus ursinus. Next base: position 346,282 of record NW_020944605.1, read on the forward strand.
AGTAAAAGGTGAATAGCAATATTAACAACAACAATAGTTTATGTATCCTTATATGTACATACCTGCATACATATATATATATATATATAAACCTTTGAGGTTTATAAAATGCTTTATATACGTTATCTCATAAGATCCTCACAATCACTATATGAGGGAGGGGCTAATACTATCCCTATTTTACAGATTAGAAAACTGAGTCAAAAAGAGATTAAGTGACTTGAGATAAAGGGCCCACAGGAAATATCTAACACAAGATGTGAACCCATCTTCTTGGCTTCTTGGCTCTGAGGTCAGGACTCTGTATAGTTGACTATGTATTTGTATTTATTTTTTAATTTTGTTGAAATGAAGAGAGTTTAGTGGAAATAACTAGCCTGTATGCCATATCCATTTTTTTTTTAAATCTCTGCTTCCCCTTGAACCCTGCTTCCTACATGCAATTCTGATTGGAAATGAGTAAAGATATCAGACCTAGTTGCAAGAGTGACTTTGAACACTTTGATGCCAGTGCTGAAGGGGAAAGTCAGTCTAAGAAAGTAGTTTACCTGTGGTTCAGCTTCTGAATCAGGGATGGGGGGAAAGAACCCAAGATATCTGAAAGCTTACTGCTTTATTTATTCTTGTACGTACTAACCTCCTGACTGAGAGACAATGGACTCAGAGTGATAATAGGGATATTTTTTTTAGACATGGACAATAAGGGAATTCGTTTTGCTTGATCATACGTATTTGTTATGAGGGTTTTAGTTTTATTTCTTTTTCAGTTGGAGACCAAGGGATGGAAGAGAAAATGGACTTTTATTCATTGAAAAAATAAAATTTAATTTAAAAAATTAACTAAGTGCTAAACTCAGTTATTTTTATCTTTTTAAGGAGGACAAATGCAATCAGTATCTTGTAAATTCCAGTACCCTGGGGTAAGCCTTGATCCACCCTATGCTACTTATAACTTATTATAAATAAGTATTGCATGTATTTATTTAGACCTTTGAATAGACAAAAATATAGGTACTTGGTAATTGTTCTGATCTAACCATTACTCTTATTTTGCATGCTTACTATATAGATCAAGACTCCCTTGCAGAAGGATAGCAAAGAAATCACTAATTCTATTCTATTCACATTTATTAAACACCTACAATGTTCAAAGAACTGCGCTATTTCTTTCTAAAAGAGATCTGATAAGACATAATTCCTTTCATCATGACACCATCCTGAGAGCTCTCACTGCCACTGATTTTTTTTAATCACAGGAGTAATATAATAATAACTGATATTTAAATGAGTTTTTATTTATATCTTTTGTTTTTCATGACTTAAATTTCCCCTTGTGTTACCCCCTCCCCTTCCAGAGAGCCATTTCATATAACAAAGAATTATTTAAGAAAATAAAGGAAGAGAAAAAAAATTAGCAAAAGGTATCTATACACAGGAAAAAAATATGAAAATATATGAAATGTTCCATATCTGTGAACTTCCCTACAAAGGATTAAGTAGTATCAAATTGTATCTCTTCTTTGGGAACATGCTTATTTTTTTGTAATTTTGCAATATTAATTTTGTCATTTGTCATTGTTTTAAGACTGTTGTTCTTTCCATTTACGTTGTTGCAGTGATTGTGTATATTGGGGTTTTTTTTTGGCTCTGCTTAACTTTACTATACAATCTTCATATCTTATAAATGCTAAAAGTTTTATATTTTTCAGATGTAAATGAAATTTTCAAGCTTGAGGAGTTTTTTGGGGGGGATAGAGGGGAGAGAGAGAGAAAGAAAGGAGAGAGAGAAGGGAGAGAGAGTAGGGGAAGAAAGAGGGTAGAGAGAGAGTGGGGGGACAGTGGGGGGGAGAAAAGGGAGAGAAAGAGAGAGGGGAGAAGGGACAAGTGGAAGCGAGAGGAAGGGGGAGAGGGGGGAGAGAGTGGGGGAGAGAGAGAAGGGGGAGGGGGTAAGGAGAGAAAGAAAGGAGAGAGAGAGAGAAAGAGACAGAGAGAAAAGGAAGAGACAGAGGAGGGAGAGAGAGAGAAGGAGGAGAGAATGGGGGAAGAAAGAGGGTGGAGAGAGTGGGGAGGAGACAGTGGGGGGGTACGAGAAAAGGGAGAGAAAGAGAAGAGGGGAGGAGGGAGAGAGAGGAGGAAGAGATAGGGAGAAAAGAGAGAGTGGGAGAAGAGAAAGGGTGAAGAGAGAGAAAGAGAGATAAGTGGGGGGAGGGGAGAAAAAGAGAGAGAGATTAGTCTCTTTGGGTTACAGCCTTTGATATTTTATCCTGCTCTCATCCAAAGAGCTCATTCACTCTTGTGTATTCTCTGGTATGTTCTAATTAGTATAACTTTACTGATTTCTGTTTGCTATCTGCTTGAATAGATTAGTTTACTTGCTGTTAGCTGTTTGTGATGGTCTTGTATGTAATCAATGTTTGTTGTATTAAAGAACCCCTGTGAATTGTTAAACAGAAGAAACCCCAGGCCCAAAAAGGGGAACCTGGAATAAACTAGAGTCTAATCACAGCTTACAAAGATACATTTATTAACTGAGAATAAAATTGCAAGCTGGAATGATGTCTGCTCTGACATGTTCAAGGCCCATTTGGAAAGAGTGAGATATTTATACATTTCAAACAAAGGGAGGCAGGGAATTTGGGGAGAAAGGCTGTAATGAATTAGTCCCCTTTCCCAAGGAAGAGGAGATCCTGGAGGGGAAGGTAAGGCATTCCAGGCATCAGACATGTGACCCTCTCATATGCAAATCAGTCTGACAGTTCAAGGCTTGCTCACGAACAATAAGATAAGGGGAGGTGAAACAGGATATGTGATAGAACCCTATAACCAATAATTAGAGGAGTCTCTGGAGATGAGAATGTCTCTTGAAGGTCCACAAACCACCAAACGACTCAGGGTCCATTTCAAAGCTGTTATAAACTTAATTGGCTTCAGAGATGCTGATTTTCTGCATATCCAGCTAGGTTTACTCTCAGTCACTGCAAAGGATTGTTGGTATGTCAAGCCAAGTGTTAAACAGTTCTTCTGGTTACCTGAATAATTGGGTGGGTGGGTGGAGGGAGCAAGCAAATCAAGGTATCCATTTTCACAGTTGGGAAGGGGCCAAGTAGGTGGTAACCCTTGAGATTCCCTTTTTTCCCCACTTCCCTTACAGGGATAGTACTCTAAATGGCAGCTTTGTGTTTTGAACCTATTGTAATCCTAGATTAGCAATATTCATGTGGGGATGCAAACAGATAGAATTCTAGTCTGGTACCCCCTAGGAAATTAGAGAAAAGAGTACCTAAGGCTTGTTTGTACTTTCTTCCCTGCCATACCCTCCCACATCCCTTCCCTTAACTAGTGTACTGCCTCTCCTTAGGGGGTAGTCCAGACTGCAGATCTATCTATCGTCTTCACAAGAGCCTCATTTAGACAACTCATATGGGCATTCTCATAAAGTTAATGGGTTTTAGTCAAGCTAAACACAACTTTCTTATGTTCCCTTGGGGGGATTTTTTTGGATTGGGGAGGGGCAGTTCTTGAAATTACTTTGTATTTACAATAAACAAACAAACATAAATAAATATTGTGTTTACTTTTCTGTGTGCATGTTGTGTGTCCCCCCCCCCCCCAGGGCAATGTAAGCTTTTTTCAGGACAAGGACTATTCTGGGTTTTTTTGTTTTTTGTTTTTTTTCATCTCCAGGGCCAAGCACAGAATGTGCCTGGCACATGATAGAGGCTTAATAAGAATTTCTTGAATTGAGTTGAAATGAAGAAGAAACTGGAACAATTTCAGGTCAGAAGAAAAGAAACAAACTCAATTCACTGTCAATGCAACAAACCTTTATTTAGTATGTACTTTGTGTAGAGCAGTGTGCGAGTACTGGGGAGGAGAATAGAGCTTAGATCAGTGGTTGGCATAGTATGGTCCAGGAATATCTTGGGGGTCCAAGACCTTTTTAAGGGGTTCTATGAAGTCAAAACTCTTCATAATAATACTGGACATTTTAATTTCTAATATAGTAAATATCAATATGTATAACCCACATAAGCAAAAGCTCTCTGAGGTGTCCTCCAAAATTTATGAGTACAAAAGGGTCCCAAGATCAAAAAGCTTGAGATTAATTTAGACTTAAATATAATATATTATTCAACATAATACATTATATATGTAAATAAAAAGCCTAAATAATATAGATATTAATGTATAATTAACATAAAATTATTTATTTACATATTTATGTATAATTAATATATAAAATAAATAAAAATATAAAAAAGACTTAAATAATATAGACTCTCATGGCATTATAGTCTAGTATGAAAAACAGGAAAACAATATAATACTTTCATTTTCTATGGCAGAATTTAGGCTGTGTTACCTAAAAAGGTAGTCTAGAAAGTGTCTAGTGTTCTAGAAAGGAGCATCAGCTACAAGTAGACCATTTTTATTCACTTGGCATCCACAATAGTCTCTTGGTTGAAAGAAAAGTTACTCTTCAGGCAAGCATTAGTACTAATGCCTACAATTATCTTATGAGTGAAAAGGGATTTATGGCCCTGAGGTCATCCTATACATTTAGCAATAGCTCAGCTGACAGTGTTGCTACCTGTATAGAGGAGTGTGAATGAAAAGAGTGAATCACTGGTCTTAGAATACCAGTATAGACTGCCTTACAGGTCTAGCTTTCTGTTGATGTTGGTGAGTTCTTTGTCTCCTCGGGTAGATCATATTATGGCTTTAGTTTGGAAATGAGTCTTGACCCAGCCCCAATGACATCAGTATGCATTGCATCTTACACACCATAGTTCTGCAATCAGTGCCAGAGAAATTAAGATTTAAGTTATGCTTGCAACAATGCTAGAGATTTTCCTGTCTTCTAGGAAGATAGTATAGAAAAGGTGGCTGATCTAACCTAATCCATGGGTGGAAAACATTGACCCTGGCATGGCACTTTAAAAATAAGCAGGCGCTATCTTGTGCCTCAAGTAAAAGCATTTTCAGAGCTAAGAGGCAACTGTCTTGGCAAAAGGAACCAGGGTTTGGGAAACTCTGGAATACGATCTACTTGATTCGTGAAACATGAGACATTTGGGGGATTTATATACAAAGATCATAAGCTGGGGTGCAGAGACAGAGCCAAGCATACTTTAAGTAGATGTAGTAGTAGGGTTTATTAAATAATACACACCATCAGTGGACATGTTCACTCATATAAAAAAATACAAGATGTTTATTTTGACTTTTTTATTGCTCTCTGCTTGGCATGTAGCCAAGGTCCCAGGAGGAGGAGATGAAATTTTTTAGGACTATGTGGGCTTACCATGTTACATTCCAATCCATTAGGCAATGCATTTGGGTTGAGTTGGTGCCCTCTCTGATTCTGATGGCTTTACCCTATGTGTCCATCATTCATTGCTCACTATTTTACCAATGTACCACCTCTAACATCCCCCTCTACAGAATGAGAAAAAGGTCCAAACGATAAGGCCTCATTGCACACAGACATTGCTGTGACTATACGTACACATCCAAACCAAATGTCAAATGACAAAGCTTTTCGTTAAGCCAGAACAGCAGAGTAAATAGCAAGAGGAATTTGCTTTCATACACAAAGGTTACAATTTTCTCCAGATTTACACAGCTCCACTGGGAGAAGGAACACTCCTGGGACAATTCATATTCCTGTGGTTGTGACCCAGCTCTGCAGCCAGAGGGGCCTCACTGTTCCTTAACTCCACCTGAATGGCCTCCCATTCCTCTCTCACTCTAAAACTTCTCAGTCATTTTGCTGCTGTCAAGTTTCTTCTCTGCTAGGTTGCTATTGCCATTCATTAAAGCTATCCATTGGTGCTGAGGCCTCTTCTTTTTCAAAGGGCATGTTATCATTTTAAAAATTATGATACTACACCCACATACCCACACACACGCATATATATATATCTATATATAGACATATATAGATATATATCTATAGATATATCTATATCTATCTATATATATATATGACTAGGAGACATTAACACTTTCCTCTCTTTTGTTATTCCAGTCTGCAGCGATGTCTTGTTGTTGTTCAATGGAGTCTGACTCTTCATGATCCTGAGGACCATACTGTCCATGGGTTTTCCTTGGCAAAGATACTGGAGTGGTTTACCATTTTCTTCTCCAGTAGATAAAGGCAAATGAAGGTCCAGTGACTTACTCAGGGTCACACAACTAATAAGTGTCTGAGGCTGGATTTGAATTGGGGTCTTCCTGACTCCAGGCCCAGCACTCTTTTCACTGAGCCATGTAGTTGCCCCCATAGCTATGCCTAATCAGCACCAAAAAGGTACCTCAGATCAAGATTTTTTTTCTAACTCTCAAGTTTTCCTGAATGGGAAGTCTCCTAGACTCTTCTACTATTTAGTTCAGGATAAGTAAATTCCTATCATCTCCCTTCGTGTTCCTATCTGGAGCCAGAGCCTTTCAAAAGACTTTGAAGCTTTAATTAGGAGACATTTAGTAATACTGAAGGGATGTGGTAGAGCTGATACCCTTTGCCCTATATTCCCACTGCTAAGTTTAAATCCCTGTCCCCACTAACAAATATATTTGTATTGAACAGGAAATGGAAAGTTGGGGAAGTCCAGCTCAATCCAACATTTATTAAAGCCTACTACATGTTAAGCACTGAGCTACGGTATTTGCCTTTAAGGGATTTTCTCCCAGGTTACACAAGTAGGAAATGGAAGAGGCAGTTAGTCTGTGAACCAAGCATTTAATGACTGACTAAAAGAGCTAGGAATAGAATCCTATTCTGTCAAAGACATTAATCAAATCCCCTCATTCTTGGACCTTCAATTTTTCCATATCTACTGACTTTTTCCCCTCTTCCTACCAAGGTACATAGATTTCCCATTGAAGAAAAATCTTTCTCTTAAATATTGCTGATGCATTATGTTACCAGTTTCTTTCTCTCCTTCCTGTCACACAAACTTCATGAAACAATTGTCTTCATTCACTCCTTTATTGTCTTGCAGTAGCTTTTGTCCCCAACGTTTCACTGAAATTACTTTTCTAGGATTGCTAAATCCAACAGCTTTTTCTTGATTTTCACCTTCCTTGACCTTTGTGCTGTTGAGCTCTCTCTCCCTCTCATTCTTCCTCTCTCTCCGTGTCCCTCTCTCTCTCCCCCTCCCTCCCTCTCTCTCTTCCTCTCTCTCTTTCTCTCTGAATAATAAATATATTTTAAGCATTATTGGCCATGCATAGTCTATTTACCTAGGCACAAACTCATGACTTGATTCGTGCAAACATCTTGGGTTAAGGGTTATTTCTTCTGATATATCCTCCTTCTTGAAATTCTTTCTTTGATTTCCCTAATATGATATTATCCCAATTCTCCTCCTTACTCTCTAACTGCTTTTGTCTTCTTGGATTGCTCTGATTGCATCTTCTACCCCCTAAATATAAGTGTTCCCCAAGGCTCTTCCTCTATAGTATCTTACCTTTCTATAGTCACTCCTTCAAGGCTCATGAACTTCTATAGCTTTAACTATCACTTTTAGCTTGATGACTCCCAAATCTATATCTCTAACCTCAATCTTCCTCAGTCTCACAGACCTTAGGCAAATCATTTAACCTCAATAGGCCTCAGTTTCTAAAGTTATCACATAACATGAAATTGCATGTCGTCAAAATTATCCTTGAAAATCCCTTAAATTGTGCATAAAGAATAATATAGTATTTTATACAGTTGTATCTTGGTTAGATGTGTGTGGGTTGTCTAAATATATAGACACAGCTCAAAGATGGTGTGATTAAATATGATCTAAGTTATTGCCATTAGAGAATTAGAAGAAGGCTGTGTATGTATGCTAGCTGGAGAAAGGGGCAGGCTAAGTCCATATTTTTTTTTTCATTTCTTATAGCACAGCAGTATTTCATCTATAAACCATAATTTAACTATTCCACAATCAGTGAGGATCTATGATGTTTTCAGTCCTTTGCTACTACAGGCCTGAGATGGTTTCTTTATTTGTTTTTTAAATTTTAAACATTTATTTTTAACATTTATTTAAATTTTTTTTGAGTTCCAAATTCTCTTGCTCCTGTCTTCCACCCATTGAGAAGGCAAGCAATATGATATCAGTTATACATGTGAAGTTGTACAAAACATTTTTTCGTATTAGCCACGTTGCAAACAACAATAAAAAAGTAAGAAAAATAAAGAAAGTGAAAAGGTATCCTTGAGTGTATACTCAGAGTTCATCAGTTCTCTCTCTGGAGGTGGATAGCATTTTTCATCATGGGTCCTTTGAAATTGTCTTGGATTATTGTATTGATCACAGCAGCCAAGTCTTCTATAGTTGGTCATCGTTACAATGTTGCTGTCACTGTATACAATGTTCTCCTGGTTCTACTCACTTTACTTTGCATCAGTTCATATAAGTCTTCCCAGGTTTTTCTGAAACTGTCCTGCTTGTTATTTCTTATAAAACGATATTATTCGATCACAATCATATACCATAACTTGTTTAGCCATTCCCCAAATGGTAGGCATTCCCTCAATTTTCAATTCTTTGCCACCACAAAAAAAGAGCTGCTATAAATAGGTTTGTACACCTAGGTACTTTTCCATTTTCTTTGATTTCTTTGGAATATAGACCTAGTAGGGCTGGGTCAAAGGCTGTGTACAGTTTGATAGCTCTTTGGGCATAGTTCTAAATTGTTCTATGTAATGGTTAGACAGTTCACAACTCTGAGGTGGTTTCTATGGAAGCATTTTGATGTATATTTTATTTTTTATAATTACTTAGCAAAGCTAATCATCAGGAAAGAGAAACCAAGAATTCTAATTACATAGAACAAAACAAAAACAGGTAATGACTTAGCTGGCAGGAAAAATGATGATTGGTAAAAGGATTCTTGAAAGCACTTCACATGTGTGATCACAAAGCTGTTACTTGTTCCTTCAAGATGAGATGAAAAGAAATGAAGAAGTCAAAGGAAATGCAGCAGAATTCTTCCTGCTGACCAGGAATATTAGGAAGGATGACTAAGCCAATCCCTCTCAGTTGTTCTGACTTAAGCAGAATTAAAAGACCATTTGTGGTTGTGATATAGAAGTAGGTTGTTGCGCTGTATGAGTTCCTAATATGAGACCAGCTGAGGGAATAGCAGATTCACTTCTATCCCATGCAAACCACAGGGCCAGGATTCCCTACTTCTCCCATTTCCAGCTGGTTCTCTTAGAAAAAAAAATGAGACTGCTGGGTTCCTGGAGGAAGACTTGCCCACATAACTCCTCTCTAAATAATTCTGTCTCTTTTCATGATGAAACAACCTTAGCCCAGGCACAACATCACAAGGTTTGAGTCTTGGGAAACCAACCTCCTGGAGTCTTCTCCCAATGAATGATAGAGCCCTTGGTACTGCCATTATGGTCAATGAAGTTACTTGTTTGTAATTCAGAAGTCCTTTCCCCATAGAAACAATGTTATAAATGGCAATTAGGTTCCCAAGCTATGGCACAAAAAACTATTTAAACTCCGAATGTATACAACAGGTAGTGAAGTGGATTTTTGTTTGTTAAGGGGAAGGAGGGTAAAGGTCAATAGCTGTTTTCAGTCTTCACCTAGCCCATCATTATTGTTGGTTCAGTCATTCAGTTGTGTCCAACTTTTCCTGACCCCATGGATCATAGCCAGGTCTTTTATCCTCCGCTGTCTCTCAAAGTCTGTCCAAGTTTATGTTTGTTGTTTTTATGATATTATCTATCCATCTCACCCTCTGCTGTCCTCTTTTCCTTTTGCCTTCAATCTTTCCCAACATCAGGGTCTTTTCCAATGAGTCCCATCTTCTCATTATGTGACTAAAATATTTACACTTCAGCTTCAGTATTTGCCCTTTCAGTGAATAGCCTGAATTAATTTCTTTAAGTATGTACTGATTTGATCTTTTTGCTGTCCAAGGGACTTTCAAAAGTCTTCTCCAGCACCACAATTCAAAAGCATCGATTCTGCAATGCTCAGCTTTCCTTATAGTACAACTTGCACAGCCATACACTGCTACTGGAAAAACCATAGCTTTAGCTACATAGACCTTTGTTAACAAGGTAATGTCTCTTCATTTTTAGTATGCTGTCCAGATATGCCATAACTTTCCTTCCAAGGAGCAAGCATCTTTTAATTCATGGCTACAGTCACCATCTGCAGTGAACTTTGAGCCCAAGAATATAAAATCAGACACTGCTTCCATTTCTTCTTCCTCTATTTGCCAGGAACTGAAAAACCAGTTGTCAAGACCTTGGTTTTTTGATGTTCAGCTTCAAACCAGTTTTTATTTTCCTCTCACCTTTATCAAGAAGCTTCCTAATTTCTTTTCACTTTCTGCCATCAGAGTGGTGTCATCTGTATATCTGAGATTGTTGATATTTCTCTCAACAACCTTAATTTTATCTTTTGATCCGTTCAGCCTGGAATTTTGCATGATATACTCTGCATATAAGTTAAATAAATAAGGTGGCAATATGTAGCTTCATCATACTCCTTTTCCAATCTTAAACCAACCAGTTTTTCCATGTTTAGTTCTAACTGTTGCTTCTTGGCCCACATATAGGTTTCTCAGGAGACAAGTAAGATAATCTGGTACTCCCATCTCTTTGAAGACTTGCCACATTTTGTTATGATTCTCACAGTCAAAGGCTTTAGTGTAGTCTATAAAACAGAAGTTGATGTTTCTTCCCCTTAAATCTCCTTGTTTTCTCCATAGTCCAGCAAATGTTGGCAATTTGGTCTCAAGTTTCTCTGCCTCTTTGAAAACCAGCCTGATATTCTGATAATTCTTGGTTCACACATTTCTGAAGCCTAGCTTGCAGAATCTTAAGCATAACCTTGCTGGTATGTGAAATGAGTGCAGCTGTGCCGTAATTTGAACATCCCTTGGCATTTCCTTTCTTTAGGATTGGGTCATAAACTGATCTTTTCCAATCCAGTGGCCACTGTTGAGTTTTCCAAATCTGCTGGCATATTGAGTGCAGAACTTTAACAGCAACATCTTTTAGGATTTTAAAGAGCTCAGCTGAATTCCATCATCTCCGCTAGTCTTATTTTGTATGTAAACAGTATTTCATTTTTTTCCAATTACATGTAAAGATGGTTTTCAACATTCATTTTTATAAGATTTTGAGTTCCAAATTTTTCTGCTGTATGTCTTTTGCTTTGAACTAATATTATGTTTTAATTGACTGAAAAAAGAAACACTGTAAGGTCTCAAGAGATCGCACAAGATCTTATTATTTGAAGGATCTGCAGAGGACCCTCAACCATATCTGAAGAAAATCCCCTTTACAACAAGTAGACATCCAGCCTTTGCTTGGATATTTCTAGCGATATAGATAGACAGGTTTCTAGCATCCTTAGCTAGAACTTGGAATATACTTTCCATATTGAAGAAACAACGTAACAAATGGATTGGAAAAGTTCTTTTAGTGGTCTAGTACCTAGGACCCCCACATACTCTGACTAGTTTGAGACACATTTTGAGCAATGGTGAATTAACTACTCAGAGCTCTAGATCTTCAAAATATGTGGATACCAGTTATCTTTTGTTTCACTCTGAACAACAGTAAGCCCTGAGTCTGGGGTTTTATATGTATGTGTAAATAAATATACATATACTTACATATATACATATCAATATGCACATTAAAACTCACAAATACATTAAAAAGAAAAAAGGAATCTCCCTTTTTTATTTTTAAAATATAAGGGATATATATACACACAAATAGCATTGAAATAGTTTGTTGTATCTCAGAAGGCATCTATTCAGCTCTAACCACATCTAGAGTATTGTATTCTGTTCCAGGCATTGCATTTTAGAAAGGACATTGACAAGATGGAGAGTCTCCAAAGAGGGAAACCATCATGGCAAAGGGGCCTTGAGGCCATGCCATGTGAGGATAAGTTGAAGGCATAGGATAAAGGGAAGAAAAAAGATTTGAGGGCGGTATGATATCTGGCTTCAAACAATTCAGGATCTGTCATGTGGAAAAGGATTAGACTCGTTCAAGACAGCAGAACTGGGAGTGACAGGTAGTAAAGTCAGTAGCTTGTGTGAGGAACAGAGATTTGTGAGAGTTTAGAGTTAGAGTATTGATGAAGGAAGTCAATGGGGATGATAGTAACTCCAGTTCAACAAACTTTTATCAAGCACCTGTGCAAAGTGGTGAAGGAGGTTCCATGTTCAGATGAGACAAGACTTGGCAATTAGGTAAATCATTGTATTTCCATCAGCAAGCCTGGGATCTAATATTGTCTCAGCAACTTACTACGTCTGTACCCTTAGGCAAATTAGGTGATGTCTCAGAACCTTCATTTTCTATCCATAAGTATATAGATGGCTCTGGAACTATTTTCCTAAATGCCAAAGACAGCCACGTGGCACAGGGCCTGGCTAAGTTGGTTGTGCAGTGAATAGAGCACTTGGCATGGAGTCAGGAAGATCTGAGTTCAAATATGGCCTCAGATGCTTACTAGCTGTGTGACCCTGAGCAAGTAATTTAACCTCTGTCTGCCTCAGTTTCTTCTGTAAAAGGGAGAAAGTAATAAAACCTACCTCATAAGAACAAACATGATAATATTTATCAAGTGTTCAGCACGGTACCTGGCACCTAGTAGGCACTCAATAAATATTTATTCCATTCTCCTACCCCCTGCCATCTACAATGGCAAATTATATGCCCAGTGCAAGGCTGGATCTTTTCCTGTCCGGGTTCTGGGGGTAGAGGTGAGATTTTAGAGTGAGATTTTCTAATGAGCTTCCAGCAGTTCATTCCCTTCTCCTCCCCAATGATAAAGTCTCCAGTCAGACTTTAGTGTGGAGGGGTATTTACTAAAGTGATATAGTTAAAAAAAAATTAGGGTACAAAACATCCCCCTATCCCCAGAAAAGTCTGTGACAAACTCTCTGACATAGAGAATCTAGGGGAAAGTGGCTTAAGCTCTGAAAGCACAAGTGGCCCAGGGGTAACTCTTAGCTCCAGGCGGTTGGAAGTCCTTTTTCTCTGCCTGGTGCTCTCCTTGTAGAGCTACTTTTCCTCATGATGATGAGTTTGTCCTTGGTTTCCAGTATACATGTGTCTGCTACTGTTCTGGGGATCCTGCTAGGATTAGGAGGCTGATGGGAAGTCCCCAAATCTCCAAAGTCCACAAGATCCTCCTCCAATGAATGAGGGGGGTAGGGAGGACTGGGGTCTTCTGCAGGTCAAGAACTGGAAGGGTACCGAGTTAAACTTTACTCTGCCTTTCCTACACATGGGAGTGAGTCTCCAGGGAGACTGGCTTAGTCCAAAGAGCACTAGATTTGGAGTCAAAGGCTTTGGGTTTGCATCCTGTCTCTGCCAGTTACTCTCTGTAACTTTGGCCAAGTCATGTAAATTTTCTGGGTCTTCATTTCCTCGTCTGTAAAATGAGAGCTTTAGATGAGATGATCTATAAGGTCCTTTCCAGCTCTAAATCTATAATCCTATAATCCACTGGATTAAATTAAATTATTTACTAAGGACTTGCTATGTGCCAGGCCTTGTTCTAAGTGCTGGGAATATAAATACAAGGGGAAAAAAGGGAAAAGGAATAAATGTGTGTGTTTGGGCATGTGTGAATATGTAAGTACATATTGTATGTATATATATATATATATATACATACATAAATACTCATATATACATGTCACATATATTAAAAATATATACACTATATATACACACATATGTACACACACACACACATATATATTCATGTTACACATATTAAAACATATTTCCTAGTATGTGCCAGGCACTGTGCTAAACATTTTTTTTTAACAATTATTATCTCATTTGATCCTCACAACAACCTGATGATGTAGGTGCTGTTATTACTCTCATTTTACAGAAGAAGAAACTGAGACAAAGAGACATTAAGTGTTTTGCCCAGTCTTATAGTTAGTAAGTATCTGAGGCTAGATTTGAACTCAGGTCTTCCTGACTCCATGCCAAGTGCTCTATCCAGTGAGCAACCAATTTAGCCAGTCTCTGATCTCAAGGAGCTTCCATTCTAACAAGGGAAGACAACACCTAAAAAGTAGCTGGGATGGGTTTGGGGAAAAGAGCAAAGTGGAAAAGGTCAAAGAGTCAGGAGCTGATCTAAGTTAGAAATAAGCATGGCTAGAGGTTCCAAAGAGGAAATCACTGATAAGAGGGGGAGGCCACAGGAATGGAAGCATTTTCACGTTGAGACCCTGACTCCCAAAAGATGTATGTATTGAGGGTTTTTTCCCTATTCCCCTATTACTTGTTTCAGTACCAATTAAATGTTTTATTTTAAAAACACATGTTCCTTGTCTGTTCTGTTAGTATGAGACAAACTGGGTTTAAATAATCTTAGAAGTACTCAACCCAGATGGGACGGGAGGTCAAGACTGTGAAACCTCTCTCACATTGAACCCAGTGATCTTGGTGAACTAATAGTTTCATGGCATAAAAATTATCATTTTTAAAAAATGTAGTTGGAGACTTTCCTTGACTCTCTGGAGCTGGTACACTTACCTTCTTGGTTGTGCTTTCATTTCCTTTCCCTTTATTTCCACAGTACTAGCCACAATGAGGACCTTTTCAGAAATCTGTCCCTAGAGTAGGTCCCATGCATACCAGACACTAAGAATATAATACTTGAAATCTCTTTCTGCCTGTATTACACACCTATTTTAGACCAAAGTCACCATGTTCTGTTTTTCATTCTCCTGAATCCTACTTTGGTACTTTATTTTACATTTCCAACTATTTAATGCAGAAGAACATTTATTTGCAAAGTTTTCATGAAAAATACAGCATTAAATAAATCTGTACCACTTATAATACATTACAAGTTGCATTTATGTGACAGCATTAATAGCAGACTGACAGTGGTGAGACCCTTAGGCACTCAGAGAATCAAGCTTCCCACACTCCCTCCCTCCCTTTCCCCAGAGTGAAAGGAGGTACTTAAAATTCCCACATTTCTCCCACATGAAGGGCATACATTTCACACCAACTTGCAGAGTGAATAGTTTTGAACTTTTTCCTTTACTGAAACCAGTGTCTTTAAAAACAAAGGTTATTCTCTACAAGGACCCTGTTCCTAGACTCTCGGTTCAGCAGACTCTGATAGGGTCTGTACTGCCCTAGAAAGAATAATCTAAAGAAAAGTGCTGATCCACTCACTGTACAAGGTTAATATACTACCCAGACAAAAATGGGGCTGGACGTTCCTTCAGGCCAAAGAATAACTAGATCTGTTTGAGGAAATATGCTACCTGACCTAATAAGGTATAAAGCAGCAGGTTTATAGGCTAGACAGAGCTTCTGCAGATTATTCAGGGGCTAATTATCCAATTGGTGGATTATTAGGAACCTTAACTCTTCGTTTCTACCCTTTGGCTATTGACCCCCAAGTCATTTCCTTACTAATTTTCAGCCTTACTGGCCTGTGAGTATTAGAGAAAGGTAGTACAATTCATTTTTCTACTTTTGTAGTGGCACAAGGGAAAAAACCTTCCCCTGCTTGGGGAAGGTGGCTGGTTGGTAGAGTGTAACTTATTTTTGAGGATTATCTGTTCACTGCAGTGAATGTTGTGTCTTCCCTTGTAATCCATTTCCTAGATTCATCAAGTGTTAGAATTCAAAGGAAACTTCAATTCAAGTAAATTCAAAGAACATTTATTTACAACTTGACTAATGTGTGGAAGGCATATGTTGGCCTCAGGAAGACACACAAAAATAAAAACAAAACACTCCGTGTCCTTTCAGAGGTAATAATTTACTGGGAGGATACAACATGAACACAAATAAGAAAATATAAGGCAATTTGAGGAAGGAGAGACCATTAACAGTTGGGAAGATCAGAGAAACTTTCACTGAGAGTGTTAAAGATGTAAAGAAAGGAATAAATAGATGAGAAAAGTGTATATTCTAGGTTGTGTGATGTTTAAAAAGTTTGAGAGACCGTATTTCTGGGTAATTAGTCATTTTATCAATAATGCTAGGATTTAAAAAAAAGAGGCACTGTTGAATGTCAAAGATCTCTCATGGTGGGCTCACAGTTTATGTGCTCTGGGAAGAGTAAGTGTTCTTGAGGGTGGCGATCAACTCTGGTTAACAGTTAATGAGAGAATGAATATCACAATGACAGGTGGACTTATAACTTTGATTATGTCATTTACTTCTAAATTACCCCCAGTTTTGAGGAAATCTAGACAAAGAATCTGTATCCCCACCCAATACTGAGGAGAAGACAATGGGCTAGGAGTTTCACCTTAGATTAAATTCCTTATAAAGTTAGGTGGGGTCTGACCAAGATTGGGGAGAGTTAATTCAATCTCATTATCACTTCAAGAGACTGAATTTTGAAATGAGGACTATAGAAAAAAGGGGGAACTCTGGATCTCCCCAAATCATTAGTTACTAATAATCATTTCTCTCAGTAGTGGATGACTTGTACAAATGAACAAACACAGGAGATGGAATGTCAACTTTGGGAAACAGTTTAGTGGGGACACCAAAAAAAAAAATCTTAGATTGTGGAGAGGTCTAAACACCAGTCTGACAAGTTTGTGTCTTATCCTAGAGGCAATAGGAAATTACTGAAGGCTTTGGGGCGTGGTCTAGAGCAGGGTATAAATCCTTGGGCATTTGTTCTGTGAAGTTTAGATTCAGTCAAAGGGCTGCACTTGAGGACCTAGAGGGCCACATATGGCCTTGAGGCCACAAGTTCCCCACACCTGGTCTAGAGGATGGATCAGAAAAGGAAGAGACTGGAAGCAAACAGACCCATGGACCTGAACTAGGTCCTGAACTAGGAGGGTCAAAGCAGGAGATAACAGAAGCAGGAGATAACAAAGCAGATAACAGAAAGGAGGGATGGTGTGAGGTAGATTTAATAAGACTTGATATCTGATTGGATATCAGTAAAGTGATAAAGAAGGAAGAGTCAGGGATGGCACTAAGAGGAAGACAATTGGAAAGTTTGAAAGAAGCAGGTTCAGGAAGAAAGATGGGTTCCATTTTGGATATGCACATTTCTTAAACTCTTAGTACAAAACAGTATGCTGAGTGTGAGAACAATAACTAGAAATGTAAGACAAGTCCCTGTTCTCAAGGAGCTCACATTCTAATGGGGAAGAAAACATGTGGATTCCTCTCCAATTATGGGCTTAAGTGACGTTTTTGGCCCCTTTCAATTCCGAGGTTCTGTTCTTCTGGTTCTGAAACCATCTATTTCATAATCTATTCTATAATTTTGCTTCAGGTCAACTTCAAACTCAGCAGCTTTAAGTTTATAGAGTTCACCTTCTTCTCCCTTAAAAAAAATTTCTTCCTTTCAAGATCCTTTTCACAGAACCCAGAGGCTTAGTTTGAGAGACAGAGGCATGTTGTGAGAACTGATAAACATTTGGAAAGCAACCTCGACTCCCTGCAGACAAGTTAAAAAATAAAAGGTAGTTATTTTTATTGCCTCCAAAAAGTGCCTTAAATAATTTCATTCTAAAGAATAGATTAAAACATACTTTTTTTTAAAACTCTCAGCTTAATTATATAAATGCTTCCTTCCCCACCCCTTTCAGATCCTCTTGGGACCCAACAACTAATAATAAATAATGCCCATTGACTTAACCTTCTGCTCTTTCCCAGAGCAATTACATAGTACAACTTCATTTTGCTTAACATCTCCACTGCAGACCATATCTCAAAGGTTTTATAGAGTTAAATAATAAATGATAGTAAAGAGAAAGAAATTAAGAGGTGGAGAAAAGGGAGGAAATGTCTTTCTTCAACAGAGATTTGACAAGAGATGGTAACCAGGCACCAGGATGCAGGCAGTCTTTCAACTCAGGGGAGGTACACAGCTCTGGCTTCCCTTTGAGGATATTTCCAGCCATAGCCTCAAGATCTAGCCTCATTGTGTAACCACTCTCCTCTCCCCATCCCTCACTCACACACATAGGCACAACTTACATGCTCAGCAGAGTACTCTGATGAAGATGTCATTCTCTCCTTAATGTATCTTTGTACCCACAGGCAGTCACCCTCTCTCTTCCTCTCCCCCCCACCATCTTCATTGTACTACACAGTTGTATGTCTGAGTTTGGTGTGTGAGTTATTTACCTTTCATAGTTTTGGGCACAATGCCTAAAAGCTCTTTACTAACTCAGGTTAGACATAATATATTTTAGAGTAAGAAGAATGGTTTGACAAGAGTGTTAAGAACTCTAAAATAGATTTTCAACTTTCTAGATGCTAAAGATTCCAGCTTAAGGATCCTCAGTGTTTAAAGGCAAACAATGACATACTTTTTTGGGAAAATATGATTCCTGTCAAAATGCATCAAGTCATATGCACATGTGGATATTCCTGACAATGAGGTGAGGTGCTATAAAGTTTACTAATTTGCCAATTAGCTAGGTAATTGAAAATTATTCCAGAGTAAAGTATCAGCAGCCAAAAGAGTGAAGAGTCAGGACAAGATGCCAAATGTGATGGTCCTTTGGTCAGCATGCCTATTGCTCAATTTGTGTGCACTCTAGAAATATTCTCTAAGGCTCCTTCCAGCTCTACATGCTATGAGCTATGAAGGGGAAAGGGAAGTGAGAAAAGGAAGGAATAAACATTTATATAACACCTGTTATAGGCTAAGCACTGTGTTAAGTGCTTTTCACAAATATTATCTCATTTGATCCTCACAATAAGCCCAGGAGGTAGGTGCTATTATTTACCCCCATTTTATAGTGAAGGAAATTGAGGCAAACAGAGGTTACATAGGCTAGTAAGTCATATAGCTATTAAATGTTTGAGGCTGCATTTGAGCTCAGGTCTTCCTGACTCCAGGCCCAATACTTTATCTGCTTGTTCACCAGCCGCCTCTGTGATCCCCAGTTTCTTTTAAAGCTCAGATCAAGTACCGCCTTCTGCATGAGACCTTTCTTATTCCCTCCAGCTACTTTCCTGTTCCCTTTCCCTCAAAAAATTTATCTTGTATATGGGTTGCGAATACTTATAAACAGTAGTGTGCTAGAGCCAGCTTTCTGGGCTGGAGAGGGCCGATTGTTACGTTTTCAGTGTAAGCATTTACCTCAGAAATCAGCAAACACTACAAATCAGAACTTGATTTATTGTTGACTGTCTAGACTTAAGAAGGAGTAAATGGAGAAAATATTAATAATATAGATTAAACTTAAAAGTGTATTATGCACACATTTCCCCCCCTAGAGAGCTAGTTGTTAAACTTTTATCAGCACACCCCTGCTAATAAGTATAAATATTGTCTCTCCATCCACCCCCCCACCCCCCCGATAGAATGTAAGGTCTGTAAACATAGAGACTGCTTCATTTTTGTCTTTGCATCCCCAGAACATA
This sequence comes from Vombatus ursinus, assembly GCF_900497805.2. NCBI lineage: Eukaryota > Metazoa > Chordata > Mammalia > Diprotodontia > Vombatidae > Vombatus > Vombatus ursinus. The sequence continues at coordinate 365,678 of NW_020944605.1, forward strand.
GCATATATTAAAAACCTAATAAATGCTTGTTGATTGATTGTTTGATTCATTAGAACTAGATTATAAATAGCCTTGATATATTAATGAGCCATCTTCTTTGTGGCAACAATTCATGTTTCCCCCATGAACATAGTGATCTGTGGGGAATGTACCTCTTTCAATTCAAATACAGTGATTTAAGGTTTGCAAAGCACTTTACATATATTATCTCTGGAATATATTATCCAGGGATGGTCGTACCTTGGATCTCACCATTACCTGTAAGTGTTCCACTTCCTTAATCAAAAACTCTGACATTCCTCTGACCATAACCATTTATCATTTCATTTTTCTCTGTGCCTCACCCCTTCCCAGACTTATTCTTTATCTTTATCTTGACCTTCACAGCCTCTACCACTTGGTACTTTTTCAGGCAGTAACCCTGTTCTGACTTTACTTTTCTGCCTTTCCAAACTCTACCCTACAGTTGACCTATTCAACTCTACATCGTTGTCTATTCTCTAATCCCTTATCCTAGTGTTCTTGTGTGCAAGGATGCATCCCTTGCCAAAGTCCAGCCTTGGATCACTTCAGTCCTACCATCTTCCTCCTCCAGTCCTAGTCATATGCTTCTGGAGTAAGCTAGAGGAAGTCACAAAACCATGCTTACTAGGTACACTATAAGTTCATGTTATCCGTTAGCTGGGCCCGACAGCCAGAAGTCAATCCTTTTTATTCCTCTCTACTAGTTCCCTATCTTCCTTCCACAAAAGCTATTCCTAACTTTTTCTTCTCTCCTCAAGCCTCTCACACCACCTGCTCCTTCTTACTTTATCGAGAAAATTGAGGCCATTCACCATGATCTCAGTCTTATTTGCTTTTCTTCATCTTAAAACTCTGTGGTATCATCTTTTACTCTCTGCTTATTTTCTCGACTAATACTTAAGTGATCCTTCTTCCCAAAGGCTAACTTTTCTACAGGCACCCATTCCATTGTTTCCAGCAAATTACAACTTTAATCATGTTCCACCCTCCTCTCCCAGTCCTTAACCTCTCTCTATCTGCTGGTTCCTTCCTTACTGACTTAAAACATGCCAATTTCACCCCCATCTTAAAAAAAGCTTTACTGCAGCCTACATATCCTCAAGCTCCCTTTTCTCAAGCAAACTTCTGAAAAAAAAAGCAATATATATATAGCTAATATAGCATATATATAGCTACTCTAGCATCTTCCGTGCTCTGTCCTTTCATTCCTTCACCTTTCACATTCTGACTTCTAACCTAATCACTCTCCTGAAACTGCTCTCTCCAAAGTTAGCAATGATCTCTTAATTACCAGATCTGATGGTCTTTTCTCAGTTGACATCTTTCTTGACCTCTCTGCTGCATCTGACATTGTTGTCAAGGATGCTCTCTTCTCTCTGGGATTTTGTGACACTATTCTCTCCTTGTTCTCCTCCCACTTGTCTAACTAACTGTTCCTGTCTTAGTTTCATTGGTTGATAACTTATCATATAGCACTCTCTGACTGTAGGTGTTCCCCAAGGTTCTGTCCTGAGTCATCTTTTCTCTCTAGATACTTTCTCAGCGATCTCCTCAGTTCCCATGGACTTAATTATCATCTCTATGCAGATGACTAATATATATATACATATGCACAACCCAAGTTACTCGACTGAGATTTAGTGCTGTGTCATCAACTACCTAAAGGACATTTCAAAGTAGACATTTCAGAGATAACTCAAAGTCAGTATGTCCAAAGCAGAACTAATTATCTCTCCCCATTCCCAACCTACCCCCTCTTCCAGACTTTCCTATTTCTAACATAGACACTACCATTCTTCCAGTTTCCCAAGTTCATAATTTTGTTATTATCTTCAATTCTTTGCTCTCCCTCAACCCACATATCCAATCATTTGCCAGATCTTGCCATTTTCTATGTCTTTAACAACTCTTACCTCTGATGTTTCCTTTTGCACATAGCTACTACCTTAATTCAGGGTCTCATCACCTTTCATCTAAATAAGAGGTGTTAAACACTTGGACCATTGTACCCCAATTTAACAAAATAAATAAAAATACAATAGAATATAGATAATATGAATATGTGGTCTTCTAAGTCAATATATGTCCTGCAAGAATACTTATGTATGATTTAGTGGTCCTATTTCTATTTGAGTTTGATATCATTGATCTAGATCATTGCATTGATCTCCCTGCTTCTAATCCCTTCCTGTTTTAGCCCTTCCTATATACTGCTGCTACAGTGATTTTCCTTTAGCACAAATCTGACTCCTCTATGTTACTCCTCTACTGTCTCTAGGATCAAAGATAAACTCATCAGTTCAGTTTTTAATGACCTTTACAACTGCTTCCAATATATCTTTCAAGCCTCTAGCTAAACTATCAGCCTATCAGTCAACAAGCATTTAGTATATAGTCTAGAACAAAGAATATACAAGAATAAATGAGTTCTTTGGCTGGGATTGAGACAAGATCTTAGCTCAACCAAGGAGAGATTGAATGAATTTCACCAAGGGAAGTCTACTCTTAGCAGTCTTTAGTGTTACAGGCATTGGGAATAAAGGGACATGGTAGAGGCCCGTTTCCTCCACACGCTCGTGGTTCTAGGACGTCTCCAGTTCACCATTCAAAAGTTCATACTTGCCTTTCTTGAACTCCTCTTCCAAAGTAAGTCCACCATCTCTTCTTTCACCATTGTATCTCCTATGAAGAAGTGGCCCTTCTTCTTGCCAAGACAAACCTATCTTTCCTCCTGCGTGCGGGATACCATTCTATCCTATATTATTCAACATATTCCACTCCCCCTGCCTTTATCCCTATACTTTCACTAATCTTTAATCTCTCTTCATCTATTGAGTGCTTCCTTTTGCATATCAACACACCTATGTCTTCCTTTTCTTCGAAAAACTTTCATTTTAAATCCAGCTTCATATCAAACACATGACACTTACTAGCTGTGTGACCCTGGGCAAGTCACTTAATCCCAATTGCCTAACAAAAAACAAAAACAAACAAAAACTTTCATTTCCTCCTTCCATCCCATCAATCATCCTATATCTCTGTTCCCCATCATGGCTAAACTCATTGAAATAGCTATCTAAAATTGGAGTCTTCACTTCTTTTCCTTACACTTACACTTATGCTCTTCTTAACTTCTGCAGTCTGACTTCCAACCTTATTTAATTGAAATTGCGCTCTCCGAGATTATCAATCGTCATAGGTCCATTGTTTCCCTAATGCAGCTTCTTTCCTCTCATCCACACCATGAAGAGGCAAAGGAGACAAAGCTGCTACCAGGGACTGATTGATCTTGGACTTTGAGATATGTCTTCCCAGGCATCTAAGGGCATAAAAAGTCCCAGGCATGTGGGGTCTGGGACTCTTAGACTTTGTGAGTGCTTCAGACTACTTGAGTTGCCATACCCTGACGACCTGCTTTTCCATGAATTGGTGAGGGAAGCCATGTCTACCAAAGCTGAAGATAAGTGCTACTCTATCTTATTGCATATCCCTGCTATGTGAAGGAAAAGTAATCCTTTTTCTCAATGGTTCAATGACTTATAAGGGCCTCATTTTGTCCCAAAATTGAACCTGACCTAAGAGTGCTTGTGTTAGAGTTGTGCTTCTGACACCAATGATCTTTTAATTGCCAAATCTAATGGTTTCTCAAACCTCATTCTTCTTGATCCCTCTGAAGTCTTTGATACTACCAGTCACCCTTTTGTTGCTACTCTTTTTCTTTTCTTTTTCTTTTTTTTTGGCAATTGGAGTTAAGTTACTTGCCCAGGGTCACAAAGCTAGTAAGTGTCAAATATTTGGTCTGAGGACGGATTTGAACTCAGGTCCTCCTAACTTCAGGGCCAGTGCTCTATCCACTGTGCCACCTAGCTGCCCTGATATTCTTTTTCTCTCTAGGTTGTCATGACACTGGCATCTTTTTTGGCCACTCCTTTTCAGTCTCCTTTACTAGATCTCTATCCTGGTCATTCCTGTTAATGGTGGGTGTCTGCCAAGACTCTGTCCTGGACCCTCTTCTTTCTCTATCCTATTTCTCTTTGAGATCTCATCCACTCCCATGGATTAAATTATCATCTCTATGTTGATGACTCTTAGATCTATTTATCCAATCGGAACCTCTCCACTGATCTCCAGTCTAGCATCTCCAACTGCTTATTAATAATCTTGTCCCATAAACATCTTAAACTCAACATATCCAAAACAGAACCCATTCTATTTCCCCTAAACTCATCCTCTTCCTGACTTGCCTATCACTGTCAAGGACACCAACATGCTCCAGTCAGTCATGCTTGCAACCTGGCAACTCCTCACTCTCACTCTTCTCATATCCAATCACTTGCCAAATCCTGTCAATTCCATCATCTTGATATTTCTCATATTCCTTTCCTCCTCTGAAACTGCCACCACTCTGTTGCAGACCCTCACAACTGTATTACTGCAATAGCCTCCTGGTTGGTTTTCTTCTCTCCAGTCCATCCTCTACTCAGCTGTCAGATTTATTTTCCTAAGTTGCAAGTCTGACCATGTCACCTTCTTATTCAACAAACTTCAACTGTTCTCTGTTTCCTCCAGGATATAGAATCCTCTGTTTAGCTTATAAAGCCTTTCATAACATGTTTCCTTCCTCCTTTCAGATTTATAATTTACTGCCCTCAAAATTCTTCTACATTCCAGTAACACTGGCCTTCTTACTGTTCCTCACACATGGCATGCTATCTCCCAACTGTGTGCCTTTTTATTGGCCTTCCTCCATTCTTGGAAAGCTGTCTCTCCTCATCTCCAACTTTTGGCTAACTTCAAACCTCAACTAAAATCCAATCTTCTGAAATAAACCTTATTAAATTCCCCTTAATGCTAGTACCTTTGCACTGAGATTAATTCCATTTTGTCTTTTATATGTCTTGTTTGTACATAGTTGCATATATGATGTCGTCCAATAAGAATGTGAACTGCTTAGGGCTTGCCTTTCTTTGTATTGGCAGCATTAAGCCCAGTGCCTGGCACATAGTAAGCACTTATGAATGCTTCGCATTCAGGCGACCTTCAGGTGGAAATGTCCTAGATCAGAGGCCTCTGAGCCAATCAGGATTCATGTCCCTTTATACATACACAGCTCTGCAACACAGGGCTGTCTTTAAGGGACCTGTCTAACCCAAGTGGGCAGAGGTGTTACTCATAAATAAGAGTTAGAGGACAGATAAACTGTTTCTGACCAGGTTCCATCTTCAGGTTGGTTGCAAAGTAATTTAATTTGATTTTTACCTTTTTGGCTTCATTTGTAGAAATACAACTATAAAACTTAAGATTTAGAAGGTACGTTAGAGGCCATGTAGTTCAACCCACAAACAAAAAGAATTCCCACTATAACAAAAACAACTAGTGGTCATCTAGTTCCTGTTTGAACTCCAAAGAGGAAGAAACCATAATCTCTTGAGGCAGCCATTCCTCTTTTGGACTTCTATCATTAGGAAGCTTTTCAGGACACTGAGCCTCAACCCCCCCCCCCCCTTTTAAGCCAACTGTAAGCTATTGCATTTATTTCTAGTGGATTTCATCTTATTAGAATTATCCCAATGCTCTAATGTGTGAGTATTCTTTTGGATCCCGACTCAGTTGTCTAGTGTGTTAGCTACACCTTCCACATTTCTGTCATCTGCAATTTTGGTAAGCATACCCTCTGACCTGTGTTGGGCCTAACATAGGCCTAACAAAGGCCTAATAGTCCTTTGGTAGTTTAAGTTCTATATTGAAGATAATTAAACAGTTAACAAAAGGAGATTTACTTAGCCATAGTGGTGTTGTTGTTTAGTCATGTCTGACTCTTTGTGACCCCATTTGGATTTTCTTGGAAAAGATACTGGAATGGTTTGCCATTTCTTTCTTCAGTTCATTTTACAAATGAGGAACTGAGATCACCAGGGTGAAGTGACTTGCCCAGCGTCAGACAGCTAATGCATGTCTAAGGCCAGATTTGAATTGAGGACAATGAGTCTTCCTGACATTCAGGCTTTCCACCTTATCCATTGTGCCACCGAGCTGCCCTTAGCCATAGCAGGAGAAGGATATTCAGCAAGGATAGGCATTAAGGAAATCATGAATTGATTCAGCTGAGGGAAGCTCTCTTGCCTTAGCTGCTCATCATTTTCTACCATTTTCTCTCTTTAGAAAGAGGACTTGAAGTACATTGAGGCTATTTAGAACTCAGAAAACAAAGAAGTGATATCAATAGATTAAGCCTTTAGTCCCCTGAGTCAATCAAGTCTTGCGGATGATCTTAACACCTTTTAAGGAAAAATTAGCCCAACTTGCATGAGGGCAGGAGTTAGGTTATGGCTCATACCACACTATACATGCCTTTATCAAAGACATTGATAAAAGTGCTAAACAGCCCAGAGTAAAGCACAACTCTCTGAGTCCTCCCCCAGAAACCTCTTTCCACAACACTGAGCCATTAACAACTATTCTTTGAACCAATTCTGCATGCATCTGATTATATTATCATCTAATCCTTATTATTCCATCTTCTTCCCAAGAATAGCATGCAGTATGTTACCAAAAGCTTTGCTAAAATCTAGGCAAGCTGCATACGCAGCATTCCCCTTACTTACTGGTTTAGTCATTCTGTCAAAAAAGGAAATGAAGTTAGTCTGGCATGACCTATCTTTGATCAAGCCATGCTGGTTGTTTGTAATTATCACTTCCCTACCTAGCTGTTCACATATGACCATTGTTCCATAGCTAGAGCTTTTGGAGACAAACGTTTCACCTACTAACATACATTCAATCTTTTCTATCATTCACACTAAAGTCCTTCTCCTAACTGTGCTTTTTGTTGTTCTTGTAACCAGTGTTTAATACAGTTGAAGCTATTTACCTATTCTTTGGATAGTTTTTGTTGGGGTCAGCTGGAGTCAGTCATAGTTTTCACCATCTTATTACCTACTTCACCAGAGAGAGTAATGGCGTTTAAATTCAACATGGAGTCAGGCCTGACTTAGCTTAGCTTATCTCAGGCTTACAAGCCATGTCTACAGCAGGCATACCCCACCACTTGCAGCAAATTCCCTCTGGTCTACTTGCTCGAAAAATGCCTGAATTGTGCTTTGATGTCTAGCTTGAATGAAGCTCAATCCCCTATGGAGAAGATACCATAAGTGAAACATACTAGCTGCTATTAATCTTCAGTGTGTCAGCATGATCTTGGCAGTTGAAAGCTGTTGCATCAGATACAGGTAACACTATGGTTTCTGCTGGGATAGATGTAAAAGAGATGAAGCTGGTAAGTAGGTACATTCCGTCCTTAAACTATAAATAGTTATAGTCAAAACCTGAAGCAGGCAAAGGTTCTGGTATCTATCCCCCCTTACTCGGAGGGTAAAGAAATCAAAGACAAAACACAAAGAAAAAGTCCAGAGATCAGTCACTGTGCGACTTCTCCCACAGAAAGGTTCTCAAAGGAATTATCTAGCAATGTTGATATCAAGGTAGAGATCTTATCCCTCACTCTGATCTTCTTTAAAAGGGCATAGTCCATTTTATTTGTTTAGTGTAAGGTGTTTCTGTGGTATTTATGAGAATGAACTTAAACAGTTTTAAGGATGTCTCAAGGATGCACTTAAAAGTAACATCATGCTGTTATTTTTAAAATAGGTAATTTTGGAAAATGAATATATTTGGCATTTAAATAACCAATTACAACTTCTGCAGCATATTGCACTCATCTCTGAATTACATATTTCTTGGGTTTACTGTCAGGGTATTTTGGATAATCATAATTATCCTCCATTTAGCTCAAGCTACCACTCTATTACAGATTGATAATCTCTAAAAATCAAGCTTGGGTCTATATATCCAGAGTCTCTTCTATTAACAGACCATACAGAACCACAAATAAAATAGCAAAAAATGTAATCAGGACAAAATCACAAAATGGATAAGAAGGGAACTCAAGCAGCATGGCCAATGTGTTGTTTTTTTGTAATTATACTTTTTTGTAAGAGACCACATTATTGGAGGAGAGTCATTGGGAAGTGAAGGCCATATCAAAGAAAAAAGGCATCAAAAACTCATTACTCTTGAAAAGGTCAAGTAATGGAAGCATTCTTAGCCTCCATATATGAATTGGTGCAGAAGATGGGACCGAGGACAAATTGTTGTTACGCTTCTTGAAATTTCTTTCTTTATCTGTAAAATGAGGGATGCAGACTAATGGACTTCTGAGTTCCTTTTCAGTTCTAAATTCTTCAACTCATGATCTTATCTCTTGAATTCCCCATAGAATCCCTGTGCCGAATCAGCAGCCAGGTTGTCCCACTCTCTAAATTCAACTTGTTCCCCAACAGTCTTGCCAGCTCTATTGCAATGATGCCCTAAAGACAAAGGTGTAGTGCTTCACACAGGGGTAAAATTAAGGATAAAATAATGAAATTATATAAAGCCTAATATATATAGCCTATATAAAACTTACCCACCAATTCACTATCATCGTGCTTAAAAAGCAGAACGTGAATTTCTGCCATGCAAATGCTACCGAAGCTAGGTTGCTTATGTCAGGCAAGCAAAGCATGCCTAACTTTAGTTCTTAGGATAACCTGGAGTTTCTGGGGAAGAAGAGGGTGAAGGGATAATAAAGGGAAAAAAAAATGTGCAAGTGCTGGGCAACTTCTTGGGATGAGCACTACTGCATCACAAATCAGCATTTTCCTTTTTATGGTGTCTTTGGGTTATGCTTTTTAAATAATTTCTTATTCTGAGTCCCTCAAAGGGCCAAGAAATATTTGGGACTTAGTTACATCAGGTTCCAGAAGTCTAAAGGTAATACTGATTCCATATCACCAGACTGGTCTCAAGGTTTCCAGTTTCAGGGTCTCACACTCAACAGTAGTGCAGTACAAGGATGCATGTTACTATTTCTAAAGGGTCAGCAGATATGGGTTTGAGTTTGGGAAAGGTTCTGTGGGGTTTTTTTCGCAATACTGTATAAGCTCATGTCTGCAAGGACTTTGAATTAATTATATAAACTTCCATGATTTTTGTCAGAACTATAACCTTAAGTCAACTTCCCAATATTTTTACTAAATATAATTTCCTTTTGTGGGATATCAGAGAATAGTGGATAAAAAGCTGGTGTCAAAGCCAGGATAAACTGGCCATATATTGGCTCTGTGATCCAGGCAAGTAACTTAACCTCTGAGTTCTAATAATTGCAGAGAAGGGGGCAACCTGCATCGGAAGAGGGAATTTCCTCCTCTTGGAGTTCTTTATGCCAGACTTCCTGATGTCATGGTCTTCTTCAAGAACAAAGGACAAACCACACAACTACAACAACCATAACCTGTGTCAAATACACAGCCAGATTAAAATGTAATTGGAAAACTTAACAAAATAAATAAAAACATAATAGAGCATAGGTAATATGTTAACATATAGGTAATATGTTATATAGGTATTTGGGACTGCTACATCAAGCTCCAGAAGTCTTATGCCAATTATTATACCTTATATCCATATTATATTATAATATAATATTTATATTTAAATAATAATTAAATAATAATTTAAATAATTAAGTAAAAATTTAAATATGATTATATTATATTGTATTATAATATTATATATTATCTTATACCTGTATTATATACCTACATAATATATAGCAAATATGTTAATATGTGGTTTTCTAAATCAATATATGGCCTACAAAGATCCTTGTATACAGTATTATGGCCTCCATTTCTATTTAGGTTTGACATCACTGTCCTTTACCAGTGAAATTTCCAGCACAGCCCTTCTCCCCTATGTCTTACAGTTTTCATTTAGGAAATGTTTTCATGAGAGTGTTTTAAAATTCTTTTTTTGTCATCAAGCAGTTTAGGATCATTAAATGTAAGCTTCTTGTGAGCAGGGATTACTTCATTTATTGTATTTTTATCTGTATTTGCATCTAGTACCATGTTTGTTGATTGAATGTTGTCTTCCCAGTCTCCTCCTACTCGGTGTTGGATCCAACTAGCTAATTGTCCTTCTTTAGTATCAGTACCAGTCAGTACTAAAATAACCCAAAAATTTCATCTAGAAACATGTTATAATCTGGACTATTTTTTTTTCCATTCATGTTGTTTTTCCAGCGTTTGAATATTGAAGAGAATCAAGCTTGGGAAATTAAAGATACACAGTTTATCTATTTCCAGAATTTATTGATAGTACATAATGAAATTTAGTGGACATAATCCCACAAAAAGGGACCAAAATCTTTTTGATCTTTTCATTTCTCTGCCATCCCTGCCCTGCTTTAGCTTGATTCAGGAAACTTCACATGTGGGTAGCCAATCTCAAGTGCAACAAGGTTGATCTAAGCAGCCACTGGGCTCATAGATGGCTCATAGATAATAGGGGGCCATAAAGTTCTATGCTGTGCTAGAGAAATGAATCTGAAGATTCTAATATTCTTGTCATCTTCTTGTTCATTGCCTTCCCATCTCTATCAGAGACCCCTTTCACCTCTGGAAAATCCTAACTCAGGGGCCCTGAGTTCCTCATTGTGTGACCCATTATATCAATCTGGTTCTAGTCATGCTTCATTTTATTTCCCCAACATCTTTTCACCAGATGTTGTGTACCTTCTGACTCACTGTGCACAGATTTTCAATTCTAGAACCATAATCAAATCAATATTGACATTGTTACTGAATAGAGTGCCTCAATACACTCCCCTAAGACTCTGCTCACTATCCCAGTAACTTTTCCAAATGAAAATAGCCTTCCTTGGCCATCACTCCCCAAAATAAATTGTCTTCTCCTATTAGAATATAAGCTCCTAGAGGGCAGAAACAGCATTCTTCTTCTTTTCCTTCTTCTTTTTTTTTTTTTTTGCTATTCCTTGAAGTAAGTGCTTAATATGTAGTAAATATTTAATAAATCCTTATTCAATCTAGAGGTAGAAAACTCTGGATCATCTATAATATTTTAATGACCAGTAGGTCAGATAAGATTGAACATAGTGGTTAGTACAATTCCTTCAGAGTTAGGGCTTGCACTTAGAGATCTTCATTTGGCACTGTAACTGCCTAGATCTTTGTGTCCCACAGGTGAAAGGGTTTGATCCTAACCATCCTGTATCAAACGAGGATGTTTAAAAATTAAGGTCTTATTCCAGTTATTATGTGAGTCCTTTGTGTATTTTCTGTATCTTTTGATGGGCTCCTGTGAGTCCTTTGTACCTTCTGCATTTCCTGTGCAGTAAAACGTATGTTTGCTCCTCAGAAATATCTATATGTTTGCTTTTCAAAGAAAAAGTTTGTATTTACATTTTTTTTCTAGCTAGGAAAAATATAGATGCAGGAATTTTCTCTGTTCTGCCAATGGAAGGAGTAAGTACAAAGGAACTAGAGAGTCCCTCTGTTTTGTACAACCAGTTGTATTTAAATAATTGAAACAGACTGTGGTGAAGGAGCAGCTCAGCGGCAGAGCTGAAGCCTCAGACTGTATCATAGAAGCATTTGATCTGCTACATCACACGTCTCATGGGAACAGGTGTAGCTTTTCTCTTAAAGGTCATTTTCTTGACAATCTTGTCTGCAAGGGAATGTGGCCATAAGACATTGCAATAAGGCAAAAGAGATTATGGGATCTCTTTTTCATTAATCTGCAGGTTGCAGACTGGTAGTCTTTTCCTCTTTGAAGTATCTCCTCATTAGAAATTCCATAGAAGACACCTAAGCTGTCCTCTCATCTCGACAGGGTGTGATCCGTGATTGTAGGCATGAATGCCACGGAGGGGGATTGTTCCTGTCTGTCGTTGAGATTTTGTGGAACTCCTTGAAATTGCTTCTCTATACCAAGGGCCCTCCCCAGTATCAGTCTCTGTAACAGCAGAAAATCAGTCACCTGTTTGAAGTGACTCTTTTTTAAAAAAAATATTCATTGATTAATATACAGCTTATTTTGGGGGGCTAGGCAATGGGGTTAAGTGACTTGCCCAGGGTCACGCAGCTAGTAAGTATCAAGTGTCTGAGGTTGGATTTGAACTCAAGTCCTCCTGAATCTAGGGCCAGTGCTCTATCCACTTAGCTGTCCCCAAAGGTACTCTTAATAGCTATCACTGAAGCCCCTGTCTTTGTAGCTTCCACAGTGATGACAGGCTCTCCGTTGGTAATCACAACAGAGGCCCCAGGTGAGTACTTTTTCTCAGAGCATACAACTAAAGTGATAGCTAGGTAGTGCAGTGAATAGAGCACTCAACTTTCAGTCAGGAAGACCCGAGTTTAAAATCTGCCTCACTAGCTGTGTGACTCTGGACAAGGCACTTAACCCTCAGTTTCCTCATTTATAAAGTGAGTGGGATGGACTCTATGGCCTGTAAGGTCCCTTCCATCTTCAAATCTATGATCCTGCAAAGAAATACTAGAAGATGAGTTCACCAGATGCCATTGATAAGGCTCTAGGCAGCTAGAACTACTACTTTAGCTAAACAGACAAGATGAACGTAGACAAGATGGATGTACTCAGTGGATAAAAGTTCATTCCTCACTTGATTGCTGGCATCCAACATATATATATATATATACACACACACACACACACACACACATACACACACACACACACACATATATACACACACACACACACATATATATATACACACACACACATATATATATATACACACATATATATCTATCTCAACATATATCTATATATAGCCATGAACTACTTAGGGATGCTGAAATTTGAGACTAGGAAGTCATGTAGAGCACCAGTAGAAAGTGATAATAGAAGGTGGTGTTCATGGATTCCATTCATATGACAAGTGGCCTTGTTTGGTTTTATTGTCTCTTCCCATTTTAGAGTTGCAATTAAAAAAAAAAACTAGATACAAACTGATTATAACAAGCACAAGTGTCGCATTTTTGTGCGAGGACGCTGTTACCCACATCTGTGTAGATCTCAACACAAGTTATAAATAAACTGTATTTGGAGATTTCCCAGGGAAAACTCTGGGTAGGGGCAAAATAAGTCAAAGAGACAATAACCTTTTTTGAGGGAGAGGGGGTTCTTGAAATCGAACACAGTCCTGCAGTCCTTTTGAGCCCGGAGTAGAGACTGGTTATGAGCAATATCCCAGCCCTCGTCCCCGTGCAAATTAGGCTAATTTTTCTTTTAAAAACCATAAAAGATCTTTAATAAAAGATTTTGAGACCATTCAGCTTAGAGTGTCAGGGATAAAGGTTCAGGTTATTGACATCACTTGTTGGTCACCTGAGTACAAAACAAACAAACAAAACAAAACTGAGGAGCTCCAGGGGCTCTCTCTGATGCTCAGCCAGTGGAAAATAATGAACAACTCCAGCAAGGCAGCTTCACTCAGCTGAATCAGCTCCAGGTGTCCTCAATGCCTACTTTGTTGAATATCTTTCTCTTGCTGTGACTAAATAAATCTCTTTTCCTTAAATGTTGCATGACCTTCAAGTGTCTCATTTTGTTTCAGTATCGAACTTAAACTACCAGGGGACTGGCTTGAGTAAGGCCCAGCCTGGCATGATTAGTTCTGTGAGAGGGCTTGGAACATCATGAGCTCCTTGATGGTGTAGGGAGTGGGGGAGGGGAATAGGCGGTACCTGAGGAAGGTGAGCCCTGATTGGCCTTCGTGCTTCTGAAGGTGTTTTTAGCGATGGTGGTGGCTTTCAATGATGGGAGATCTGAGAGTAAACTGCTTGTGGTTAATGTGAGTATGTTCTGTGTCCTTAAGGATTTCACCTTGTGAAAGTGTTTTTGTTGGGCCGTCCAGATTCCTTAAGCCTTCCAGGTGACCTCTTGAGGACTTGGTTTACCTTCAAAACTGCCTGAAAGGACTGAATTTGGCGAAATCTAGAAAGACTTTTACCTCATTAGAAAAAGACTTACGTGAAACCCTTGCCTCTGTATTGCTAATGGTCATGAACCAGTTGTCTGTGGGGTATAGGGATACTTATCAGCTTTTTTTTGGAGTCATATTTGTGTAAACTGTTTAGTTTTGAATAGTTTTTAGGAAATGACAATACAAGTGAACCAACAACCCTCAGTCCTGTAATTGAATATAGATGTAGCTAGCCATGAGGGACCCTAATAGTGAAAGAATACAAACCAAGGCATTTTAGGATTGTCTGACAATTGCGCTAAAGTAACTGAGATTTTGTTTATTTTTTAATTTGGAATTTGAGAAACCGACCAGGATTTTGCCAATAAATTTTGATGTGATTCTTTTGTGCAAACCACTGGGAGAGACAATCGAAAGGATAGTGCTAAAATTTCCCTCCAAGAGACCAGCAGGCCTCACAAGCAGTGGTTAGAAGCAGTAGACACAGATGTAGGCCTCAGAGGCCTGAGGCCAGGGGCAGTAGGCAGAAACTCTGGCTGCAGCAGCAATGTACAGGAGCGGGCAGCATACAGAAACAAGGATGCCTGTGATGAGGATCAGTGACTACGGAGGACGTATCGCTATCTATATTCTAACCCTAAAGTTTCTGGTCTTACTCCTGCTTAATCACCTTTTTCACTTCGAGAAATCCCTGTGAACTGCAAAGATTTGGCACCGCCCACCACAAGTAGTTTTTCAGACCTAGAACTTGGTCTCTCCTGGGATTCTCCCAGCTTTAGTTATTCCTGTAGGAAATTTACATTGTTTGGTTTGTTTTTGCTACATTTTTATTTTAGCTTTTCACTTCTTCCCTTAGTCCTGCATACACTGGTCCTTTTGAATATGAGAGGTCAAGTATGATTAGCAATAGCCCTGAAGTCATTTAAGCACTAAAGGGTGCCCTGTGTGTGGAGCAAACCTTAAACTTTCTTCCCATGCAAATTAAAGATCATTTTTCCTTAAAAGGTAAATCTCCTCTACTCTTGGTTGGCTTGGAGGGCTGAAGGTTCAGACGGTTGGCATGGCAGTGATAGCCACAGTTAAAAGCAGCCAGAAGGAGCTTGGAGGGCTCTCTCCTGCCAGTCTGGTAGATCAAGATGAGCAACTTGGACAAGAGAGTGTCAGTCTGTGAGTTAACTCAGGGTGTCCTCCAGGTCTATTCTTGTTGAATATCCTTCTTCTATGCCTAAGTAAATCTATGCTCAAGTAAATCTTTTTCTTAACTGTTGAATGACCCATGATTATCTTGTTCAAAATATTGAACCTAAACTATGAGGGGACTGACTTGAATTAGGCCCATCCAAGAACAGGATCCTTGGGCATTATGATGCTATTGTCAATTTATTTAAAGATTACTTTGACTGGCCAGTGGTGCAGTGGATAGAGTGCTGGGCCTGGAATCAGGAAGATCTAGGTCTAATCTGGCTTCAGACACTTGCTGTGAGACCTTGGGCAAGACACATCCTTTGCTTCCTTAGTTTCCTTGACTGTAAAATAGGGATAATAATAGCACCTGTTTCCCAAGGTCATTGTGAGGACCTAATGAGATATGTGCAAAGAGCTTAGCACACTACCTGCACATAGTAGGAACTACATAAATGTTAGCTATTATTATTATTATTATTATCATTTCTGTTACTACTAAACTCTACTGCCATGCCACATCATGGCATGGAGGGGTCTTGAGTTGGGGAAGTCTATGCAACTAAAGTATAAGCTCTGGAAGGCCCTTCCAACCTGGAGGGGTTTCAAGTGGGCACTGAATCCAGGCTTAGTCATCTGAGAGCAATCTGAGTTGAGAGAGGCTTATCTGGAATATTGGCTACATCTCAGAGATTTTGTTTTGTTTTTGGTGATGGTGTTTTTTTTCTTGGCCATGGCAACTTTTCAAAACCATGCCTGCTGGGTATCACCTATATTAAGTTGCTTACTGTCAACAGAAGTGAAGAGAAGGAAAGAATGTGGAACTCAAAATTTTTTTTTATTTAATGTTAATTGTTTCTACATGTAATTGAGGAAAAAATAAAATATTATTTAAAAAATATAAGAAAACCATACCTGAAATTCTCTTCCTCCTTACCTCCATCTTGATTTTCTTGGTTTCTTTTAAGACTCAAATTATACTTTATCCAAAAGGCCTTCCCCAGCCTATCCCTCCACCCCCAATTGTCTTCCCTCTAAGATTACCTTCCATTCATTTGCAAAGATCTTTTATGGACATTGTTGTTTGCATGTTACAATGTCGGCTCCTTGAGGTCAGGAGTTGTGTTTTTTGCCTTTCTTTGTATCCTCAGCCTTAAGCATGGTGCCTGGCACACTTGTTCTGTACTTTCAGTCATGTCTGAACTCTTCGTGACCTGTTATCTGGCAAAGATACTGGAATGGTTTGCCATTTCTTTCTACAATTCCTTTTATAGATGAGATACTGAGGCAAACAGGGTTAAATGACTTGCCCAGGGGCACACAACTAGTAAGCATCCGAGGCTGGATTTGAACTCATGAAGATGAGTGTTCCTGATTCCCAAGCCCAGTACTCCATTCACTGTGCCACCTAGCTGTTCTGGCACATAGTGCTTAACAAATGCTTATTGCCTTATTATTGACTCCCATAATCTAAAACTATTCTGCACAAATAATGATAGCTAACACTTTATATAAGGCGTTAAGGTTTTCAAAGTACTTTACAAATATGATCTTGTTACAGAATTTTATGGAACCAATCTCTAACTTGGGAGTTCTCGGGGCTACACAAAGCAGGCCTAGAAACAGGAGTGCCAGTAATCAAGCAGTGCTTTAGTTAATTGGTTTCATTATGAGGAACAGATTTCCAAATCGGGAATTCTACTGTTAGAATCCCACCTTGCTGTAGTAAAGGCAGAGATAATATACATAAATCACAAGTGGGGAAGGAGTTGGGGAAGGTAGATTACAAACAATTGTTTCCCAGGACCTGAGTGGTTTCCCATGACAAACCCACAAGTCCACAATATAAGTGTCCTGGAGTCCTGTGGGAACAGTATTGTTTCAGGTCCTTGGGGTTGTTACTTGGCAGGTCATAGAACCAGAGTTCTGTGACAGGAACGGGTTCTACAATCTTTGATTCACTTCACTTAAAGTACACATGCACAAGAATGCAGTGATTGAGAGCATTGTCAAGGGTTTTTCAAGCTGCATGATAAGCCTCTGACTCACATGCCAGAAGAGGCAATTTGGAAAAATCTAAACTATTCATTATACGTATATCAATTAATGTGAAAATCATAATTTCTTTCACATTTTCATTTTATCTTCACAACACCTCTGGGAGGTATATTCTATAATTATCCCTATTATGCAGGTGAAACTGAGATAAACAGAGGTTAAGTGACTTGACTATAATCATATAGCTAGTAGTGTCTGAGGAAGGATTTGAACTCAGATCTTCCTGACCCTGAATTCATTGCTCTATCCACTATGTCATCTAGCTACCTTCTCATTATGTAATCTCCTCCTTGTGGTAGAAGTTAAGCTTCCTGAAGAGTACCGAGTCATTTTTGTGTTTGTACCCTGCCCCCCTTCCTGCCTACCACAATGTTTTGTATGTTCAAGAGCTTAACAAATGTTGCTGAGTTCAAATGAGTTGAATTCTTGAAGTATTGAAATGTACAGTGGTCATATGGTGAAGTGGTTATAGAATTAGGAAAATACCATAAAGAACTGTCACGGATATTATTTTTAAATCATTATTTAAGGTATAAGACTGTTACGTAAAATCTTCTGTAGGGGTTATATTTGAATAAAAATATTTAAGACAATATCAGCATTTTTTAAATGAAAGATGCCCAAGGGCAGCTAGGTGGCACAGTGGATAGAGCACTGGCCCTGAAGTCAGGAGGACCTGAGTTCAAATCCAGTCTCAGACCATACTCTTGACGCTTACTAGCTGTGTGACCCTGGGCAAATCACTTAACCCCAATTGCCTAAAAAAAAAAAAAATGCCTGGATGTTCCAACTGGATTGTGTACAATTGGATTCCAGCCCCCTTAACATCCCAGCAGATAGTTGAAATTGGGCTTTTCTGAGAACCTATGCCACTGTAGGACAGGATGTCTTTATCTGTCAGTCCATGAGAAGGCTGCAGATAGAATTTAGGAGAGGAACTTAGCCAGGAAATTGGGAAAACATTTATCCTATTGTATAAATGAACCAAAACAGAAAATTTACCTTCAAATTGTTACCCATATTCCTAATTCTAGTGAGGGCAGCAAGGTGGTATAGTAGATAGAATATTAGGCCTGGAGTCAGGAAGACCTGAGCTCAAATCTAGGCCCAAACACTTACTGGCTGTGTTACCCTGGGCAAGTCACTTAACCCTGTTTGCCTCTGTTTCCTCACTTGTAAAATAAGTTGGAGAAGAAAATGGCAAACCACTCCAGTATCCTTGCCAATAAAATCCCAAATGGAGTCACAAAAAGATATACGTGACTGAACAACAAAGTTCTGATGAAAGGCAAGTGCTCACTGCTCCTAATTCCTCTGCACTAGTGCTTTACTGGGAAAAAATGGCTCCAGGAAGGCATGGAGTGCTTACTCTCTCTTATGGTGGAATAAAGTTGGGGCCATATTTCTCAATCTAGGGGAATCAGGAGAGTTTTTACTCTCTAACTCACAACTACATGGTTCTTCTTGGTGCCAACAGGTAACGGAAAGCTCTTCAAGAAATACTTGTCTGGTTCCCTCTGAGAAACCAGCCCCTTTGAAAAGCAAATGAATTAGGCTAGAGGATATCTACTCACTGTTTTTCTGGGTTTTTTTTTTTTGTTTTGTTTTGTTTTTTGTTTGTTGTTTTTTTTTTGTTTTCTGTTTTTAAAGGAAGCTGTGCAGAAATGAGGGCTGTTGCATGGCAACCAGTTTTCCTTCCTCATTTTTGTTTAAGCTTTGTGCACACCTGGTCTGCATCCCTAACATCTGCTTTTGTCTTGTCCCAGTTCTCTGCCTGGTTTTGCCAGCATCCCTGACTGCTCATTGAATCAGCTTATCTTCAGCATCCACTCTGGCTGTTACCCTAGTGGCTTCTTGTTCCTTGACATCCATTCCTGATTACTCTTTCTACTTGGGCATCTCTGATCATTGCGGTCTTCACTTCTTTCCCCCACTCTCTGGATCACTTTACCATAGATCTTTGAAGCCTTTATTTGAGATCATTCCGTTTTTTTACTTTCTGCTGCCTTGTGATACAAAAGTACCAGTCTTGTGATACTATTGGGAAATAGGAAGCATTTATTAACTCCCCTCTATGTGCCAGGAACTGTGCTAAGTGTTGGAAATATAAGAAAAGGGGAGGGGGTGGGTGGTAACCTAGCATGGTGAAGTGTAAAGAGTGAATGGTTCTGTAGTCAGGAGTTCTAATCCCAGTTCTACTACTTAACTGCCTGTGTGACCCAGTCATGTAACCTAAGTCAAATTAGATTTTATTAAAATGCCAGGAAATAAAATCAGGTCCCCCAAAGCAACAAAAGCTTTTCTCTCTTCCTCCTTTTCTCTTGGCTGGAGTGGAGACAGCAGGCAAAATCCTGACAGATATGAGGGTGATAGGTTTTGGGTTATTTGGGGGGTTTTTTGGAGGCAATTGGGGTTGAGTGACTTGCCCAGTGTCATATAACTAGTAAGTATCTGAGGTCAAATTTGAACTTGGGTCCTTCTGACTCCAGGGCTGGTGTTCTTTCCACCACAACACCTAGTTGACCCCATCTTTTTGTTTCTTAATGTGGAAGATATTGAAGGAAATGGTTAAGGATATTTCTATGGAGTCTTTTGCAGCAAGTAGTGTACTAATACAAGGCCTGCATCAAGGTATGTCTGTCTGGATATAGAGAAGTCAGGTACGAAGTTGAATCCAAAGTTTTCTGGAAGAATAGCAGGGCCCCTTGATAGTCTTCTTGGTCATTCTTCTAAATTAATGTTTATGTGTATTCTTCCTAGTTATCATTTGTAAAATGATGGGATTGGACATAGTGAATTTAAAGTCTCTTTCAATTCTGATTCCAGGCTGTTGAATTCATGGCAGTTTCATTGTGCTTTTTAAAGATCAGACTAGAATAGTATGTGGGTGGTGTTCATAGGTGTCAGCTGGCTTGATAAAAACTTAGTTTTCTCCAATCTGTGTAAGTGGAAATAAGTTTAGAAAAAATGGTAAAAATCTCTGATGCAATTACGTATTAGTCACCTGAAACTACATCATACCCTGCCATCTCGTCATAGAATCTTGGGGCTGGAAGGGAATTTAGAGATCATTTAGTCTGAGAGATTGTCTCCTTTTTTTGGTAACTATCAATTTCAGAGCAGTGTGTCCAAGGTCACAGGGCTACTTACCGTTTAGTGTGCATTTTGTCTCCCTAGCAGATTGTAAGCTTCCTGAGGCAAGGACTATTTCATTTCTGTCTGTTTCCCTCAGAGAGGAAGTAGTGATACAATGAATAGAGAGCTGTCTTTAAAGCCAGGAAGACCTAGGTTCTGGGCCTGACTTTTGACACATACTGGCTCTGAACTAAGTTGCAGAGAAAGCCTTGACATTCAATGGTAGAGGGACTTTGCTCTTCTGGGAGTTCCTTCTACCAATGAAATCACACGCAGAGTCCCTATCTGTATAGTATACCTGCAATTCGGCAAATAATTTGACATAAGTCTATCACCCTCTTCTTGTGGACAAGATGGAGAAGATAGGAGTTGGTTCATGTAACAGGTAGATTTGGAATTTTTTGAATGACTGGACACAGAGAATATTCATTACCAGGCCAATTACAGCTCAAGGGATGTCCAAGCTGAGGGCCCCAGGAATCTCTTGGCCTTATGGTATCTAACATTTTTATCAATGATCTACATAAAATCACAGATGGCACACTTATAGTTTAAAGATGACATGAAGCTTAGAGGAAAGACTAACCCTTGGGATGACAGTCAGGATCAAGAAATATTTTGTGTGCTAAAACAGTGGGCTAAGTCTCATAAGGCAGCTAGGTGGCTCAGTGGATAGAGCACTGGCCTGGAGTCTGGAAGACCCGAGTTCAAACCAACCTTAGACACTCACTAGCTGTGTGACCTTGGGCAAATCACTTAACCTCTGTTTGCCTCAGTTCCTCATCTGCAAAATGAGCTGAAGAAGAACATGCCAAACCAATGCAGTGTTTTTGCCAAGAAACCCTTTACTAAGAGGATCACAAAAAGTTGGACACAACTGAATAACTAAACAACTACATTGACAAAGTGTAGGGTGGAATTTAGTATGGGTAAATGTAAACTTTGCCCACGGATTTAAGAATTCAGTTGTACCAGGGTGGGAGACATGTTTAGACAACAGAGGGTCTTCACAGGCAGCATAAGGGGAGAGATATATTGCCTCTATCTCTCTTCCTTCATTACTATTTATGTCCTTTCTCTCTGTCCTCTCCTGTAATGATACCTCACTCCATCCTTTCCCATTTCTGACTTCTCCTTTTACTTCTTCTTTGCTCTGTCTTGTCTTTGCTTTGGCCATTCCACAAATTTAACCTCTCCTCATCTTTTTGTCTTGACTTACAGAAACATAATAAGCAGTCTCAAGAGACATTGGTCTCATTTGCTTTATAGCCACACCATTTACAAACAGTCCTTAACTTCAATGGATCTGGGTTCACATGAACATGGGTACCCCTTCCAACAGTGCACGTTGCAGCCTGTCCACATTTCCTTCTTTCCTGCACAATACATGTCTATGTCCTGACATAAAATCTTCCAGGGACTCCCCTTTGCCTCTAGGATCAAGTGCACAGTCTTCTGTTTGACATTTAAAACCCTTCAAATCTGGATGCGGTCCACCTTTCCAGGATTATTACACATAACTTCTGTGCTCTCCAAATTAGTTTTCTTGCTGAGCCTTACATTTGACATTCCATTTCCCACTCCACATTTTTGCACAGGCATCCCCCCAGACCTGGTATGCTTCCTCACTTTTGTTTCCTAAAATCTCTAGTTTTCTTCAGAGCCCAGCCACCTTCTAAATGAGCCCTTTCCTGATACCTCCAGCGGCTAATGCCTCCTCTCCCCAAATTATTTTTATAATGGGAGATTGACCAATGAACCTAGCCCCCATGAGTATGGGCAGAATGCTCCTGATTCAGTTCCCCATCTGGAAGAGACTAGGGAGCCTGCTTCTGGGAGAGCAATGATGATATGTAACGGTAATACCTTAGAGATACTTTAAAGGATATGTATACATTCTGTGGCTGGTTCTGACCTGCTAACTAAGTGTTGAATAGTGGCCTCTTTGATGGGGACTGGAACGGAGAATGCCTCCAGAAAGACATCCGTTGGCCTCTTTTCTCTTTGTTAGGATTTCTCCTTGGGCTGATTTCTTCCTGTTAGGTGGTATCTGATGAGAGAGAATGCCACAATGGGAGAAGACTTGGGCTGTTTCCCTCTAATGTTGACATGTGGCCCCATGAACATGGGCCTTAGTTCTTCCCTGTAGAATTTGTTCTTTTGTTTTAGATAAAGTATGTTGAAGGCTATGATCTTGTAAATTTTGAAAAGCCAGGGGAGTAGCCATCTGGTAGTCTAGGAGTTGAATCCACACTGCATTTTGTAGCCAGTCCAGCATCAATGCCCCTAGGAATTAAGAGTGCCTCTCAGAACACAGGCCAATGGTAACTAAGTTGAAGACTCATTCAGCAGTGGTGACTCGTTAGCATGTAAACTTGGGATCAATGCTATGTAGAAACTATGCTAAATCTGAGTTCACTCTGGTCGGAAACTAAGGTTGGTATAGAGAAGAGTGTGCCTCCAAGGTTTTGAGAGGTGGGAAATGTTTGTATTTCTGCTCTTGCTGTAACTTAGAGGTATATATCCCTTTGAAAAAATTAACTAGAATTAACTAGTTAATTAACTGTATCCTCCCATTACTGCTTGCAATTTTAACCCAGATGAGGACATACCATAGTATACTGTTGTGCAACTTGCTCCGAGAAACACCCTCCCCCACCCTTACACCTCCCACCCCCTATTCACCTTGGAACTGGGTAAAAGAGTTATTGCACCAGATCAGCCTTGAGCCCCAGCAGTAGGGACCTCAACCAGTCAACTTGTGCCCTATCCCCTACTCTGCTCTTTGTTCCCTGAAACCTACATGAACCTTGTGTACTGTTCAGGAGTATTCGCCTCATCAGGGGAGATTTTCCCTGCTGGCAAACTCAATAAACCCAAGTTGGTCCAAAGCATGTTTCGCTGCCAATATGGTGGTGTTCCTGTTCCCAACATCGACGCCTTGTTTTAGGTTGTAATTATTCAGTTTTATTTATTTATTTATTTTTGGTATGTTTCCCTTAAAAATCAATTCCAACTGAAATGAATTTTGCAGACTTTTGCATTTCTTGATTCATTGAACATTTAATTACTGCCGTATTACTGAATTGTATATAAGTCATGATACTGAGTCCAATATGAGAGGTCTACTTTGAATCACTAGAATGCTGTTGCCTATTTGAGAATATTTATATTTTTCTTTCTGCATTTCAAAATACGCCTTATGAGATCCTTATACAGTGCAGGTCCATAGAGTATGGTTTGCCTGATTTCCTGGAAACCCCAAGTAATTACCTTTTAGTGCTTAATTCCTTTTATTTTTTTATGATATATCCCCTTTTGGGGGGCCTATTTGACCTTTACAATTTGCTGTAACTGAGCCCATTTGTCCTTTAATTGGGTGAGTTCAAAATTTGACAAGGATTACCTTTGCAGTGACAGGTATGCACAATTGATAATCAATTGACAATAACATTACTTATATAAGATTCAGTAATACATAAAATGCTAGAAACAGTTCTGTAGGTCTGATAACAAGATGTGAGGGCCAGCACAGCATGCAAGCTATCCATCTGATATCCCTTTCTCTTCCTACATGACCAAATCCCCGCCTGTTTTTTCCTCTCCTCCAAATCATTTATTTCCTGGATGATGTCTTTAATTCAACTTTCTGATTGCTAGTTCTTAATGATAATATGATTTAGTCTGCTTTTGTTGACTGTCTCTGTCTCTATGCCCTTTGAGCACCCACAGTTTTGATTCTTTGGAGATGTGCTGTTCCATGATTTGCAGCCATATTGCACCAGTCAGAGGACACTTGGTATTCACAAAATCAACTTTTGTTTCAGGGGGCAACTTACATCTTTGAAAGCACTATGTAATGTCTCAAACCCAATATAGCCTGCTTTTCTTCTCTTCTTTAATTCTGGTCCTAGCTTTTTCATTACCAGTATGCAGATTTAAAACTATGAACCAGTGAAGATACTCCCTGTTTCCACAATTGGGCAATTTTGTGCAAATTGGGCAAATTTGGAACAATTGATCTATAGACTTAACCTCTTAATGTAGTTAACAAGTTAATGGTACCCAAGAATAACAATAGCTCACTTTTGTATAGCCTCAGTTACTTTCCTTAAAAAGTCATTATAAGGTAGGACATACAAATATTAGCTCTATTTTACAGGTAAGGAAACTAGTTCTCAGAGAGAACGATTGAATTGTTGGAACAGGATTACCTCATTTAGTGATTTTCTTTATATTAAAAAAAATTTTATTGATGTATTTTGTTGTTTTTTTCTTATATCACCATACTTTTTACCAGTAATCCTCCCATTCCTTCTCCCAGAGAGGTCCGTTTAACAAAATTTATTTTAAAGACACAGAAAAAAAAAATAAAACAAACCAGCATAATTGATCAGTAGATTGAAAAAAATCTGAAAACATGTGCAATGTACAATACTTGTGGATGTCCCACCTTTGCAGAGGTGTAATAGTATCTTCTCACATTTTTTCTTTTGAGTTCTTTATTATTTTAAAGATTCAATTACTTGACTTTGATAGGTTGATTTCCAGATATTCTATGCATTTAGTAGCTATTTGGAATGAGATTTCCCTATTATCGTGCGTTGGAATTTGTTATTACTGTATAGAAATGCTGTTGATTTTTGAGGATATGTTGAAGCCTGCAACTTTGGTAAAGCTATTATCTTAATTAGTATCTTTATTAATTCCATAGGATTTTCTAAGTGAGCCATCATATCATTAGTAAACAGGGATAGTTTTATCTGTTCTTTACATATCTTTCTATCTTTACTTTCTTTTGTCTTATTTCTATTGCTAACATTTCCAGAACTTTATCAACTAACTATGGGGAACATGGGTATGTTGACTTTACTCCAATAATTATTAGGCAAGGTTCTAATGTGGGCTTATTGCATATGATTTTTGCTTTGGGTTTTAAGTAGATACTTTTTTCTTTTTTTTGCTTTTTGGTGAGGCAAAAGTGACTTGCCCAGAGTCACACAGCCAGTAAGTGTCAAGTGTCTGAGGCCAGATTTTGAACTTGGGTCCTCCTGACTCCGAGGCTGGAGCTCTATTCACTGTGTCTCCTAGCTTTTTATGATATTAAAAAAAGTCTCTATGCCTATTCTTTGTAGAGCTTTTTTTTCCAAGCATAAATTAATGTCGTACTTTGCCGAAGACTTTTTCTGTATCTATTGGGATAATCATGTGGTTTTGAATGTATTTGTTTTTAATATGATTAATTATATTATTTTCCTAATGCTGAACTATCATTTCATCCTTGGTATAAATCCAACCTAGTCATGATGACTTTTTAGATGAATGAGTCTAGTCTGAAAGGATTTTATTTAAAATTTTTGATCACTTATCATTAAACATATTGGTCTATAGCTGTCCTGTGCTTTATCATTCCCTGGTTTAGTTATTAATACCATATTTGTCTCATTAAAGGAATCTGGGAGAGTGCTTTCTTTCTCATTTTTTGAGAATAGTTTGTATAGTATGAGTACTAATTGTTCTTTAAAAGTTGGTAGAATCTCCTGTGAATCTTGGGACCAGGCATTTTCTGCTTTGGTAGTTGTTTTACAGCTAGTTCTTCTTCCTTTTCTGGGATTGTCATGTTTAGTTCATGGTGTTTCAGGCCGATTTCTCTACTATAATTTCTAACTGATTTTTGTTTTCACCCTTGTCTCCTTGTGTACTTTTAGAAAGAAATCTCTTAGTGGTTTTGCTGTTATTTTGCTCATGTTGTTATCCTTGCTAGTTTACTGGGGGCCATCTCCAGACATCCTGATCTATATCTTGCCACTGGATCCAAATGGCTCGGGGAGGAGTGAGGTTGGTGACTTTGCACAGCCCTTCCTCACTTAAGTATTTACAATTCACTTGCAAGCTACGGCATCACCTTCCTGATGTCATGGTCCTTTTTTACAGAACAAAGGACAAACAACAATTTGTTCGCCTTTCTCATATCTGTTGGGGGGGGTTGAAAAGCAAATAATTTGTTCAAATCTGATTTGCTTTCTAGGAGTGCTTTGAACTCATCTTTTTATTGAATGTTCATTTTTTTTTCATTAATTGTTAGGCTTAGGTTTGCAGGATATATGTCCTGGAAAGGATATAGCTCCTTTGCTCCTAAGAAAACCTTTCATTCCCTTCAGTAGAATAGTCTTGTATTGTTCAGATTTCCTTTTCTTTACTTTCTGAAGATCTTTGTCCAGGTAGCTTACAGAATTTGTTGTTTGTCCATGGAAATGTTAAATTTAACCTCTATGTGTCTCAGATTACAACACAGATTGTTGTTAGTGTTTTTCTGGATGCCTTATATAAGTTCTTTCCATTGACATTTTGTGCCTATGTTTACTTTTGGGTAGTTTTCTTGTGTTATTTTCATCCATTATTGATTGTGTTCAGGTTTTTCAACTTGGATCTGATTTAGACTGGGAGTTTTATAATCCATAAATTGTCTTTGCATCCTATTTTTCAGATCAATATGTTTTGCTTGTATGGAGATCATATGGTCTTTTAATGTTGTTGATTTTTGCCTTTCTTCTTTCAGACTGTCCTTCATTTCAGACAGTCCTTTCAGACTGAGAACACTCTGAATCAGTTATTCTCCCTTTTCTTTGGCAAAACTTGTCATGATGGATTCAAGTTTTTTTATTCTGCTAATTACCTTAACTGTACAGGACATAAGTTCTGCTTTCATAATTCTTAATTCTTTTTTTAAACCATTTGGAAATATTTTACTGGAGTTCCAAGTTCTCTTGGAAATCTGTGGAGTCCTATGCCTCATCAGGATTTTATTTTTTTTTCCTTTGTCTTCCAATATTTATTCTTAGACATCTGAACTATTTTAGCTGATTTAGCCATATTATCTTCCATTATGAATATCTACTCTGTGGGTTTATCTGTTTAAGCTCAAAGTTTTTAACTGAGTTTTCTTCTTTCTGAGATCTTTGATAGCTTCAGACTTTTGTTATTGTTGTTGTTTGTTTCTTATATGTCTCATTTTCTGACTCCTTCCCTTTTGATAATGGTTTCTTTGGGGACTGGACCACAAAGCTATTTCAGCCTCCTCCCATGCTGGGCAATTCACATTTCACAGGCCTCAGACTCTGCCCCAAGTTACCTCCAGGGATACAGAAATCTCTCCCTACCACTTTCCCCACTTGAAGTTCACTATTCTTCTCAGTTTGGTGTAGAAAAAGTTAAAGTAGCAACTCTGTCCGTTAAATTACAAAGCTTCCTCCTACTCTGAAAGTTCTTGGGAAGTAAAGATAGAAGAAGGTGACAGGATGGGATAGATAGGGAAAGAAATCTCAGGCCCAGGTAATAGGTTTAGAATCCCCAGGGCACTAGAACTCTTTCTTCATAACCAACTCACATTTAATGTACCATGATTCCTCGTGGTAAAGAATATTGTTCCATGAAGAGAAGAAAGTTGGAGAACTGCTGATCTAGTTAAAAAGCTGAGCCACATAAGATGAGAGAATATAGTTAGGATGTGATATACATTGTTGGGTAGAGCATTTCCTCTCCAGTCTGTGATGCTCTATCCCTCGGATTCACACATTGGAAGTACTCTCCACTACTTTGTCCTACCTTTCTCATTGGAGGTTTGTCCCAGAACCTCTATTTTGAGGAGGCACAGACCAACCTTGTTTTCATGCCTTTCCAGGCTGAACCCCTGGCTCTCCTGAACTTTCTCTATGTACTTTCTCTTGGTGCTGGGTCCCTTTATTTCTTCACTCTCTACCTCCCTCCTACCACTTCAATGCCCTTTTTTGTCATGTTACTTGATTAGAAGGTAAGCTTTTTGAGAGCAAGAACTTTCTTTCTGCTTGAATTTGTATTCCTATAGCACTGTGCCTGACATATAGTAAGGACTTAATGATGCTTGTTGACTTGACATCCACATCATTGAGATCACAGGTTATTAGACTCTACTTAAACCTGAGTCTTTAAAGTAATTTGCTAAGTTACTAAGTTAGGTAACTTGCCCAGGGTCACCCAGCTAGTAAGTGTCAAAGGTATGAGAATGATTTGAACTTGGGTCCTCCTGACTTCAGGGCCTGTGCTCTACACACTGTGTCACCTAGCTGCCTTTTTTTTTTTTTTTGCAAAGCAATTCTAAACCTGGTCTTCACAGACACTTTATACTTGATGGAGTGTAAATTGTTGGACTCAGTCCAGAGACATGGGTTCTTTATCTCATTCTTCCATTTATTAGTTTTGTAATTCTGGGCTATCACAGACCATGCCTGATGTATAAAATGAGTAAGATAATGCTTTCAGTGCTCACTGTCTGTATATGATCATATACCTAGTGTGACTCTTCTAGAGGCAGAACTTGAACCCAGCTCTCTCTGACTAAAAGACCAATATTCTACCCAATATGTCAGTCTGTGACCTAACCTCAAGGCCTGCCAGCTTTCTTTCCACCACACAGGCTATCTCTCTCTGCAAATCTTAAAGTTGTTATTCTCTGATTTTGGTCTTGTCCGACTCTTTGTGACCCCATTTGGGGTTTTCTTGGAAAAGGATACTGGAGTGGTTGGCCATTCTCTTCTCCAGCTCATATGACAGATGAGGAAACTGAAGCAAATAGAGTTAAGTGACTTACTCAGGGTCATACAGCTAAGTGTCTGAAGCCAAATTTGAACCTACAAAGATGAGTCTTTCTCACTCAAGGTCCAATACTCTATCCACTCTGCCACTTAGCTGCCCTAGACCTTCAAGTACTCTTATAATATTATAAGCATGAGTTATATCACCTAACTCTCAGATCAATGACTGACCTTTTAACATTATATCTAGCTACCTTTCAGTAATATTTGTCTTCTTTCCATCCTCCATCCATAAAACATCCATAACAACATATAACTTAGAATACACTTCCCCCATGGGAACAGTATAAGAAATAATGGTTAGAAGTTGTTGAAATGGTATTTTTCAAAGAGAATTAGTATGGTGTAGGGCAGCTACATTGTACTGGAGTTGGTATCAAGGAGAACTGAGTTTGAATCCATCTGATCATGGATAATTTTTTGTGCCTCAATTTCCTCACCTGTGGAAATGGGGCAGCTAGGTGGCCACATGGCTAGGTAGTCAGGAAAAGTCTGACAGGATTGAAGAAGAAGAAGAAGCACAACAACAACAACAATGTGGGAATAATAATGATAGGCCCTACCTCACAGGGTTGTTGTGAGAATGAAATGAGATAACCGATGTAAAAGTGCTTTGCAAATTTTAAAGTGCTATATATATGCTAGCTTATTGTTATTATAATTATGGTTATTATTATGATTGGTAGAAACAGCTAGATTTGTAGTTATAGGACCAGCATTAGAATCCTGCCTTTGCTACTTAACTGTGTGATGTTAGGCAAGTCACTTAAACATTCTGTACCACACTTTCCCTTTCTGTAAAAAGAGGTTGGACTGGATGATCTTTAAAATCCTTTCCAGTTCTAAAACTATCGTCCTAGAGGAGATGAGTACCTTGTTTGATGAAAAAACCAAATTTAGCAAACATTGATTAAGCCCTAGCTTAGGAACTTGGGAATAAAAAAAAGTGATAACTGTAGTTCAAAATGATTGGTTTCCTTCGTGTTCCTCTGTATTTTATTTTATACATTTAAAACAAAGCTCCTTCTTCAGAGTCCATAGGCTTCACCTGCCAAAGGGGACTCATGACACAACAAAGGTTAAGAATCCCTACCCCAGTCCTTGCTCTTCTCTGTGACCTCTTACAGGTTATTCCAACTCCCAGAATCTCAGTTTTATCGCCTATAAAATGGGGTGCTTGGGTTAAATGATCTCCAAGGTCCCTTCTAGGGCTAAAATGCTATGATTCTCTAGGAAGCCTTCATTTATTCGGCACCATCAGGAAATGAGGTTATTTCAGATGAGTGAATTCCAAATAAGTACCTCTTCAGCATCAGAACTTTTAAAAAAAAGGATTTGGATATTTTTAAGAAAAATCACACACATTTCTGTTAAAAGAGGAGTAAATATAATTTAACCTTTTCTTGCTCTAAATCACTATTTCAAATGTCAGCTATTATTCTGTTACTAAGAACCCATATGTACAATTCTTTTCTCCCCATTAGGGTATTTCAGCAATCCTATTCTTCTTTTAGACGGCTTTGTTTCAGAATTCACAAATCTGGGTTGTTAGACAACACCAAGGCTGGTGCTGCCCAGAAATAAACAAAAAAAGCTTTGCCCTCCTTTATCTTAAATGGTTGGGTATGTGAATGCTACATTTTCTAGGACTTTTCT
Organism: Vombatus ursinus; assembly: GCF_900497805.2. NCBI lineage: Eukaryota > Metazoa > Chordata > Mammalia > Diprotodontia > Vombatidae > Vombatus > Vombatus ursinus. The sequence goes on from NW_020944605.1 coordinate 396,218, forward strand.
ATTTCTTTATCTTAGAAGTTGGGGTCTAGAAACTCTGGATACTCCTCCAGGAGATGGATTCTGCTCAGGAGCTCCCACAACATGGCTGAAAACAAGTGTAACTATAACGTGTCCCTGCTGCTGCTCTCTGTGGCTGGGTCCAGGAACTCTAACTATCCAACCACTGACCCTAACTGCTGCTTCTCTTGGGTTGAGAGGCTGCCATCTTTCAAACTGCTGAGAGAAGGAGTGGTAGTTTGGTCCTTGGTGAGGCTGTGCTGATATATCCACATATCTTGTCTTTGCTCAACTCTTTCTGGCACTCTCCCAGGAGGAGTGGAGACTTCCCCTGATTCTCTTTGACAGTCCCAAAACAAAGGGATGGCTTCACCCTCCAAAAGCTGAGTTAACCCGTGAATGATACTTAAGGAGATGTCTTCATTCTTAAGGAGGCATATTCCAGTAACTGTCCCCCAATCTTATCAGAGGCTAACTACTCCACAGAAAACAAAGTCCCCAAAGCTTACACAACCTTCATTATAGGCTCATTAATATGATCAGCCCCTACATTACTAAAATATTTCAGTTATAATATGGACAAATAGGTTTTTGGTGCCTCACCTAGGAACACAATCCACAAGCTTTTAAATTTTTAATATGTGCTAGTCATTGGATACAGGATAAAAAGAGTTAGGCTCTGCCATCAAGAAGCTTGCCTACTAATGGGGGAAACAAAATGTCTGTCTATAATAACAATAATGATAGCATTTACATAACACTTTTAGGTTTGTGAAGTACTTTAAATATTATCTCATTTTATTCTCACAATGACTCTGGGAAGTGCTATCATTACCTTATTTTACAGATTGAGAAACTGAGGCAAACAGTTAAATCATTTGCCCAGGGTCACCCCAGTGTTCTACCCACTGCATTACCTAGCTGCCTACATATACATAAATCAGTATATACACACATTCATATACACAGACATGTATATGTATTTGTCTATACATGTACAAAAATGTCTATGCATATGTACAAAATATAGATTAAAATAAATATAATTGGGCAGTGTGCACTGGGCTGTGGCCTTTTGCAAGACCTGTCACTTGACCTTAGCTTTGAAAAAAACAGGGGATTATAAGAGGTGAGGAGGGCAGGCAATTCCTGGCATGAGGAGGTCCAAATAACCAGTATGTAAACTAATCTGCATAACAATTGTTTGTAAACTTGGGGCTGCCTGTATTGTCCCCTTAGTGAAAGACAGTTTAATACAGAGTCTGCAGCACGTTTCCATACTTGGCTTCTTTATTTTGGGTTTATCAATCTATTGGAAAGAGAAGCACATGGAATTGGTGCCCTGATGAGGTGCTGTGGTATACGAGAGAAAGGACCGGACTTGGCATCAGGAGAGGACATTTCTTCTGACTTATTCTATTACTTGTATCAAGGCCTTGTACTGAAGCACTTCTCATGTATTGTGCATGTGTTCAGATCATTTCCAGGGAGCACATTTCCATGTGCTCCGGTCCAAGTCAAGGGGTATTCATGATCAAAACTACTAGTTGGTCCCTTGGTCCCCATGACAGATGGGAGGGGGTTGTGTCAACAAAGATTGGTAACTGACCCAGGTTGAGCCATTGCAAACTTGTAGTCCCACTTCTCAAAGTACGGGTCAGGTTCTCTGGCTCCCTTCTAAAGCACATGCTTGACCAGAAGGGGACTGAGCATATGTCTAGCTCTCCTTCAACCCTACACTACAGGACTAAGTCACAAACCTACTCTGAATCCCAGTTCCCTCATCTATAAAAAATAAGGGCACTAAAGGCTCTTGATAGCCATTTCTAGCTTAGTAAGGCTAATTACTATTAGTAAATAGTAACACCAAGCTATAAGGCAGCTAGGTAGAGCAGTTGGATAGAGTTTCCTTGTTGAGAGTTCCCTATGCCAATGAAATCACAGGTACTGATCAACTTTATTAAAAAAAATAGAACCTACTTCATAGAGATTTTCTTGTAATTAGTTTTCCCCTCTCTGCTTCATTCTGCTTATTCTGAGGATCAATAGATACATGTAAGATGTTCTGTAAATCTTAAAGCACTATATAAATGAAGGATTACTGGTAAATATTGACTAAGAAGACAGGAATGCATTGGACAATGAAGCAGGTTAGCATGAATGTTACCAAGGGAATGGTTAGGTAGTAGCAGGAAACGACATAAATAAGACCATGTTGAAACTATATTGAAAAAATGGCAGGAGCAAAGAATCACAGATACAGAGTCGTATGAGACCTTAAAGATCTAATTCAGAGGTGTCAAACTTATGGCCAGCCAGTGTGGAAGGTACCAGATTAAAATGTAATTGATTAATGCTTAGCAAAATAAATAAAAATACAACGTAATGCTAATTTGTCATTTTCTAATTGAATATGCATACATAGGGATACATTTCTGTTTGAGTTTGACATCACTGGGCTGGGCTAACCTCCTTCTACTCTATCATGATGCCCTCAAATGGCTTAAGTACACATTATACATTTCCCAACTTGATACTTCCCAACACAAATAAAATGGGTCAAGACAGAATAGCACGTGAATAGAAAGCTGGCCCCAGAATGGGGCACCTGGATTCAAATCTACAGCCTGGCTATGTGACCCTGGGAAAGTTACTTCATCTTGGTTCTGGGGAACTCTTTAAGATTCCAAGTTGTAGCAGATGTGAGGGCCAGCACTACTAGATGTTTCCTCACTCTAATGAAATCATAGTCCAGGATAAAAATAAGATGGGAAAGCCCAAGGCATTACCAGGAAAGTTTGCTTTAGCATTTTTAAGAGATGTAAATAAATAGGAATGGTTTGCTTTAGGATGTAAAAAAATAATTTTTTTTCCATTTGATGAGTATGGAGAGCACATGTTCTTTACATGTTTAACAGTGTTTAGAACCTGATGAACATCTTTATCTTAGCAAGTATAATTTATAGCATAATTTATTGTCCAAAGCCTGACTCCAGTTGCTGCTGTCCATGCTGCCAGACCAGATTATATGGTCACTGTGCAATGTATCCTAGGAAAAGATGAAGTAGTGAATAATTTGTTTCAGATTTTTTTTCTCACTAACTAAATTTTCTGGTGACTTAGCTACCGTGGGAGAGTGTCTGGTCTATATCATTCCTTCACAGCTGAAGTGGACAGCAGCTTGTCTGGAGAAAGGTGTAATGCTTTTCACCTCACTCCAACAACCACACATTCCAAAAAAGGATGCTACAGTTTTGTAGAAAACATGTTGTGGTGGTAAATTGTCCCCAAACACATTCTCTTTACCAGTGTACAAACAACCCGTGCACACTTGGATCTATTTTAATTACTGACTGTAATTATTCCTTCCACTCCTACCTCTGCCAAACTGTTGAGGAGAAAGTCTACTCCTTTTCAGAGCCAAAGATGGCTGTCTTAGATGCATTGAGGTGGCCTTAATTATTTGATGAATGCAGTTGCCAAGTACACATAACACACACACACACACACACATATGCTGGCTATTTCAAACCTGGGAGATTGTATTTGTCTGTGTGTGTGTGTGTGTGTGTCTATGTATGTATGTATGTACATATATGTATGCATGTTCACACATGTTCTTTGGGCATTTCCCCACAGATCTGAATTGGTTCAAAATGTTGTCTTTGCATACAAAAACTTCAGAGGGAGTAGCCACTCAGAAAGACACTGTAACCCTGCCTTTGACTAAACATTTGTTGCTTGCTTCACGAAGTCAACATTTTAAGACTAATCTTGACTCTAGCAAACTCATGGCAAAGCACAACTCTCCCCTCAGTGGAGAATGCGAGTTCACTGAGGTCAGGGAAAAATTTTTTTTTGTAATGCATGTTGAATTGATTATAGGTAGAGAATCGGACATTTAGCGGTCCCTATGTTGATGAGTGTTGCTTAGCTATACTCCCTGGAGAGGGTTTTCTATTGGGAACAGGACAGAAAAAGACTGAAGACATTTGGAAGTGACAGTTATGTTCATGAAGATATCAGGAAAATATTTTTTAAAAAAATCTCTTCCTTAACACAATTAGAGTATGTGAAATGAACTGGTAAATAGGATCAAGAGTAGGGTTAGATAAAGAAAGTGGTTGCTAAGGCTACAATATGCAGCAGAGCCCTGGGATGGACTTCTTTTAATATTACTTTTTATAAATGCACATATTTTATATGCCCAAAGATTCTACTCTCCCAGACACTTACATGGTGTCAGTTTGAAGCAATACAGGGAAGGCTAAAAGCTTCTAGTAGATAAAGACTGGTTAGGTTCATTTGAGATTTTTCACTGACTTTCAGTTAGTTGGTTGATTTTCCTCCCTATCTGGTTGTTTCATTCGGTAATATTCCAATAAAGGAGGTTGATTAGATAAGAAAAATGTGTATACAAGTGTCTATATACATACAAATATGTATTTGTATGTATATATTTGTACATACATATTTGTATATATATAAACATATATCTACATCTACATATATATTAATAAGCTCCTGTTTATACACAAGTATGTTGGCAATTATCATCACTTGGAGGAACAAAACTATAGGAGGCTTGGGTTCAGGTGAATTTTGTAGGTTTTTTTTTTTCTTTCTAACAGTAAGGACGAAAGGACCAATGATCAGAGCTGTTGGTAAACGGAAATAGGCCGCCTCATGTGGGTACTGAGTTCTCCATTAGTGTAATTACTTCAGCAGGAGCTGGATGACCACTTGCATGAATCAACTAGACACTACTCCCACCGTCAAGGGTTTGAACTGAGGTGACCTTTTTTCCAATCCTATCTTTTTATGACAGGTAGGCTTGCACCATTGGGTCAGTGCTTGCCAGAACATTTATATGAGAGCTTTCCAGAAAGTTTGTCCGGCCTTTGCCTGTACTTATCAATACTTCTCATCCTCTTAATAAGTCTCTTTTCTTTTCCAAATATCTAGGCTAAGATTGATTCAGTCCTTCATATAGTCCTGCTCCCTCTCTGTAATGGTATACATACACTCCAAATAAACCTCTATAAAGTTCTTAAAGGTACTGAGGATTTGGCATAGTGGGAAAAGTCCTAGCTCGAGAGTTGGAAGATTTGGGTTTAAATGCTGCCTCTGCCACTCACTACCTTTCATCACCCTGGGTCTCAACTTCCTACTCTGTAAAACAAAAGGCTTGACCTAGATGACCCCTGAAATCCCTTCCAGCTCTAAATCTGTGATTTTTGAAACAAATGGCTCCAAAATTCCAACTCTTGGATTGGCAAACACTAGGTTCAGAGAATAAATATCAGTCTGCAGCCAAAGCACTCAGAGTTGCCACAGAAGTCTAACTTCCTCCTCTTCAGAGACACAAATGGAAACGAGAAGTGGAAGGAGCTAGCGTATGATGATCTGTACCACTAACTTTCACTTTGTTCATCCAGGCATGTTCAAGAATTAGCCACTCAATCCTAAAGGACAGTGCATGACTATAAGATAGGCATTTAATAAATATTTGTTGATTGTTTAATTGATGAATGGGCAGAGATCTTCATTTGTGGAGGAAATTTCCACATTGGGAAAATCATCAGCATGATTTTAACCATACTGTTGAAATAACATTCTTTGCATATTCTTTTGGAAGCTTGAATATTTATTTAAAAAATAAGAATTAGCCACTTCATTCCATTTTTTCCCCTTCCTGTTTCCATGGTATTCTGGTATTCTGGACTTCCTATTACTTGACTGCCAGCTTTGCTTCCTTCCTTCAAGAAGAACAGTGTCCTTCTCCTCTAGCTAAGGTGGGCAGGGAGAGTTCCATGGCAAATGAACAAGAGAAAAAGTAGATGCTGCCAGGTAATTTAATGTTAGTATTGGGGATTTGGGGATTGTTTAATGGAGCAAGTAATTTAGGGTTTTGCTGGAACACGCTTTCCATAAATTTTTATGCTCTTTGCACTTATGTCATTGGAAGGGGTACCAATGGCTGAACTATAGGTAGGTTAGGTTTAGTAATTTTCTTAGCTCATGTCAAAATCATTTTGAGACAGTAAGTCAATCTCTGAAAGCTCTTCTCCTACACTGCTCCCTACTCAAGTTCCAAACCATTTATAATTATAAGATTCTGCGGAGAAAAAATGAGCTGCAAAATGAGTGAGACAGAATCACAGTTTTCCCGAGCATATCCCAAACCTCCACAAAAGATACCATGCTTAAATGAAATTTTTTTTTATAACATAATTGCGTGCTTTATTGAGATACACAGTAAAGCAGTATATAATACAATAGTAAGGCATATATTTGGTGAAATCTGATATGTCGTGAAAATGCATTAAAACTGAGATTTTAAAAAAATAATTAATAAATGTTACAGTGTTGGTGTTAAAACACAATATATCATGGTACCCAAGTAAGAAAGCAGTACTGGATAACAATGATGTCACATGCCATATGATGTTTGTGTTTCAGTTACATTGATTATGTTTTACAGTTTAATACTCTGTGGTTATAAGGAACATGAAGTAATGTCCAAATTATGCTTAAAAAGCAGCAATAAAGCTTTCAACTTTTATTTAAATATTTTGACACACTCCAAAACTAATGTCTAAAAGAGAACACAAAAAAAAGATGAAAACAAAACCGTGCAATCCCTTTGCCTCTGATTTTTAGAAAGAAACTCAAACTTATCAGAAAGTAATGAAACCCTTTCCTAAAAAATTTTTTTAAATTAACTTTCCTGGGGGTGGAGGAGGATAGAGGGGAGGCCCAAGTCAAATATATGGTCTCAGGCCATCAATGAGAAGGAAAATGAGACAAAAATGAATTGTAATTTAACTTGATAGTTGAGCTTTGGGTTTTCTGTAAAAAGAAAAAAAATAGACTTAAAATGAAGAGATCAGTTCACACAATGGACAAGTGGTGATGATGTGAAATCATCTGTACATAATTGTCAGGAACACCACAAAACCAAAGTGAGGTAGAAATAGCATGACAAGCCATGTTGGATGTTAATTATCATTAAAAATAACGAACAAAACCCACTCTCCCAAGATTAGTTACACTTCATATAAGAGGTAACAGATTTGCAAAATTAATGGGTCGCACATTGAGTTCCTATTTACTGAATGATAAAATCATAGACTAGTAAAATGACATAAAAATACTAAAGCTTCTACTACCAGTCCTCTTTTTCCTCTGGGATTATTTATTTATTTTAAACAATTTAATCTGTCTTCTCTCTTCCCAGCTGCAAGTCATCCTTACTTGTGCGGTATTATTTGCAGAGACTGGCAAGGGAGGAAAAGACAGATGATTTGGGTGTCTCAATTGATTAGGAACATTTTCCTCATTGCCATGTGGCTGCTTTCGCAATTGCCCATTGGAAAGGATTGACTGAACTAATTCAGAATTTCCACAGGATTACTTTCCACTAAGAACTGGAGCTTCTTAGACCTCATTTGCAATGGGAAGATGTTGAAAGCACCACCATGGCTTGACCTCTAGGGGAGTACACAGTGCAGTAATTAGGGAAGTATTTACGTATATCTGCAAATAATCCAATCCTTAGCTTCAAACTGTATAGTCTGCTCACTAGTAGGGAACAGCTAAGAATTTCTGTCCGGTAGACCCACCTCCTGTCTTATTGTAACTTACTGTGGTGGAAAGAAGTGCATCATGATGTTTTGCCTTCCTTTTGAGGAGGGATCATTAAATGAACTGTGGCATCTCCAGGGCCAGAATGTGGACTATATTAATCAATGTATTCACCTGGTAGAGTAAGTCCTATGTACTCACATGTTCTTAAAAAAAAACAAACCAAAAAAACCAAAAACCAAACCTTTAGTGTTGAGTTGTCAGTGGGAAAAGCTTGAATTAGCACCTGGAGCCCTGGGCAATAACTTAATGTGGGAGTCTCCTCCCAGCTCCAGGGTCCCATGAAAACCCATCTTAGTCTAGGCACATCAGCCAGGGCAGCTGTAAGCAGCTGTCTTTTACTTACAAAGTGGTGGGAACATCATTGAACTGGAAAGTTCAGTTTTTTTCCCCAATAAAGTATATGTGTGTATATCTATTATATATGAAATATATAATACACACACATATACATATATGAAAAACCCTTGGCTAGTCCCACCCAGACAACAATAAAAAAAAAAAAGCAAGGTAAAGCAGTCATGTTGGTGCTATTACTGGATCTACTCTCTTTAATATGCAAGGAAAAAGAACACAAAACATGAATCTCTTATATGGACAGAGAGCTAAAAGGATGCAAAACAATGCACTGCCTCAAAGGTTTTTTTTTTGTTTGTTTGTTTTTAGGGATTTTTATAAACAACATTTTTTTATAAAGCACACTGTAGTTTACAATCTTTCTTTATAACTGTTATAAATTTTTTTAAACAACCCGAAATGCGTTCCATATAAAGAAATGGCAAGTTATTTAGCTATCAAGATTTTACATGTAGTTTTCTTACAACTTTTTTGTACAATTGCATAGACGTGTAATACCTGCCATTGTTAACAAAACAATAACAGACTTAGGAAACTACTGAAATCTACAGTATAGTACCACTACCCTTCACAAAAATATAGATTTTTTTTCTTGTAAACTCTTACGGTCTAATCCTCTTTGTTGTATGAATATTATAAAAACCATGCGGGACATCAGGAGTTGTAAAACATCTATTCTAACCTTTCTTCATCAGTCATGACTGTAACTAAGGTTTCCATCGCTCTGCCCAAATCATCTGCCATGTGGAAAAGGTTTCCTACATTGTGTCCTGAAAAACAAAGGTAAAGAGAAAGAAATGCTTTCAAATGATGTAAGAATCCAGCACATTGACATCAAGCAATCTGGAGATCATCCATGTATTTTTTTTTGTTTGTGTGTGTGTGTGCAGACAACACAGAAGCTGCTTACAGTTTGGTCTCTACCAATTGCCAGTAAGAAGCAAAGCCACATTATAGACATTACACACCTGTTAGTATAAATGTGACATTAAGTTAGCATTATTAGAACAAAGTTCAAATGGAAAATTTTCAAATACTACATTTCAGGACTTAAGAAGTGATAGGTTGCCATGGGGACTGACTTAAAGCATAATTCTTTCCAAAACTGCACAAACACACTGTGCTCTTATGATTCCTGCAAGTTAGAGTTTTCCTATCATAATGTTTTGAAAGGACATCCAAAGTATTACCTGATGGGAATAATAGTGGGTTTCTCAGCTGCCTCCATACTTGCTCCAGTTCTGAATCCATGCATGCACTCCAAGGAGGGGAAAAGAGTCCACTGGCCATTAGGGAGAGTTTCCTCCTGCTCTTATGTGACCCAGAATGTATCTTGGCTAACTTTGCTTAGCTTCCTATTTGAGTCTTTCCAGAGGATCCTTCAAAACACTCCTGTTACTTAGTGACATGAGTATTTGGACATGAGTTGGGAACCAATGCTTTGGTGAGAAGAAAATCTAGATTCCAGATTTGGAGGTCAGCTCCTAGCTCTAAAGCAAATTTGTAACATTTTTCCATTAAGTATTTCATCTTTGCAACTGGTGACTAGAATAACTTAAGTTTTTAGTTAACTACCTAAGCATGAAATCTACTTTAGGGGGCTTTTGCTGGTGAGGCTGAAAGAATTTCTTTCCTTGGTTATCTTATTTGAGAGCAAAAATAAACACCTGAAATTATCTTTTCTGTATAGTATAAATATTTAAATTGGAAACTTTCAAGATGGAGATCATTTTTTAATGTCTAATTACACTGGAGACTAGTGATAACATGAAACACTATAACATGGAATTTGACATTATGTAGCTTTATTTCAGATCTTATTCAAGTAGAAGTTACAGGAATGATTTGATTATAACATGATGGTATCAATAATCTGTCCCATAACAAGAAATCTGAAGAACGGTATTATTCACTGAGATGGCAGTGTATATTCATTTACAGGCTTTGAAAAATTTTAAATTCTAGGTAATGTTACCTGAGAAAATTATAGCTTGCTTCTTAATAGGCATCTCATTTTTTTATATAGTTAACCTTTCATTTTTTGATCTCAGTAAATTATCCACCTGACTTCTGAATTATGAATGCTTTACTGAGTTACTAGCCCAGAATATATCTATTTTATATATTCCCATAATAAAATAGTTCAACAAAATTTAAGTGCAGACCATAACAGAATATATAGACTAGTCTAGAATTTATTTCAATAGATATCCCTAGACATATTTTTAGAAAACAAAATGGAACCAGGATTTGGGAGACTTCGTGGAACAAGGAACTGTTGATGGGACCTACTCAAGTTGAGGCTTATTAAAAATTTAGTACCATTTAACCATTTACAACAATGTTACAGAGTTAGCAAATCTCTTTGAACTTGCTATGCAGAATAATTACATTTTTGAAACCACTTTTATTTTTGGTGGAGATTGTAAATGAAACACTTCCGGCAAGGCATGTGCACTATTTCATGAATATGACCAATGGCTTGGCAACCTCCTAGTGCCCATTTCAATAGCCTTATGCTCTAAGTTATAAAAATCACAGGTAAACACAATAGACCATTTGCTGCTCCCTGGAGATCGGAGTAAATGTCAACTGGTGCCACTGGGCTCCCGGGTGCTCCCCGACATTATTTTTGATTGTTTCCCAGCTCTGCTATATACTCCTGAACAATCTTATTTGTGGATAACCCATTCACAGATAAAAAGAACGCAGTGATTATAGACATTTACTTGGTTATCACTTTAACTGTTATTTAGAAAACTATCCCTACAAAGGGGAATGCAAAACATAAGATTCTTATAACCTGACTCTTGCATGTGAAATTTAATACATTTCTTATTACCTTTACTAGATTTCAGTGCATTAGGGGCCTTTGACATATACTGCAAACTACAGAAACAAGCAACATCTTGAGGGAAAGGAAATCGCTTAATATTGAGTTTATTCTAGTCCTGGTCTTTGAGTTCGCAGCAACTAAGAAGTATTCATTTGGGCAGGTGTGCTTTATGATGTAGGCAGTAGCTCAAAAGTAAAGACAGTAAAGACATTGCATTTTATATATAGGCAAACAGTGGCCCTATATCCCTGCAATGATCTTCAGTCACTATAAATGGTTAAATTTTAAATAACTGATAAGAAAACATCTTTATTCCAAATAATAGCATGGAATAAATATGGACATAATCCATAATTATAGCATGCCATTTGAAATGGCAGCTCATTATCCTTAAAAGAAGTTAATATGGCTCCACTAAAGTTTGGATGCTCATTACTGTGCTCTGTATCAGATGTGCTAATGTTCCTGATATATTTTTACACATGACCTCTGTGATCACTTTTATGATTTCAAAGAAAATTCGGCCATTTTCAGACATCCCCAGTGTGGAGCCTTCAGTAATGCTCTTAACCTTTCTAGGACCCTGTTTCCTCATTTGAAAAAAGGGGTTGGAAAAATGGCCTGTTAGGTTCCTTCCAGCTCCCATGATTCTATATTTTTACGTACTGACCTATGTCATAGGCCAGGTCTTTCAACTTAACAGACTTGGAGGCATAAAGGGAATTTGCACTGAAGCAAGGAAAAAATCCTTATCTTTGAGAAAATGCTGCCCAGAAGATACAGACCCAAATCCACCTAGAGCAAAAAGTCTATTGTAATGTGACATAACAGATTTATATCTTGCTTCCAAATTATACCATATATGTGATTGTAGCATTAATGATGTCATTTATTTCACCTGACAGATTTTTATAAAGGTAAAATAAAAATCTCATGCCATTATCATACTAGGCAATGAACAGAAGTCATTATTCAGACCTTTGCAATCAGCTTTAGGCATAAACTGATGCAAAAATACATCTACAGAAGGTGTTAGTTTAATCGACTCTTAAGTAGGTATTGTTGAACACAAACATAACATATGTTGAACTTTTTATTATATTAGGTCAGCTCCCTGCTTTTCCAGTTTGGTGCTAATAGTGACATATTTAGTCTTTCATATACCATAAATGCCAGAGGAGGCTGTTTTTCATGTGAATTCTCAATTCACTAGAATTGAGACTTTCTGGCAAAAAGCCAGTGACTAAATCTCAATTCAATACGTCAACTTTTCACAAAAATAAAATTTGCCACTAAATGAATGATATTCAGATTGCCAGAGCAATGTCTGAATACTGCATATCTTCCTCTACTTATCATTTAATCTCTGACAAGTCTGGTTGATTGTCCAGATGAGCTATTTCCCGTTTATAATCTGTCACAGTAACTTGGTTTCTTGGCTTTCTGAAAATATTAGGGAGGTTTTTCATTCATAAGCATCCTAATAGCATAGAATATTATTTCAAAAGTCAATTATATATTTGTGTGAACTGTAGTGTTGTATCACCCTACACTGACAGGCATTTCAAATCACCTTTATAAAGGTGAATTGTCTAATGTACTATCACTTCTTATGCAGGCATTACTGAACACCAGCATAACGGATTACTATTACTCCATTATGTCCAGATGTAAAGAACATATCTCTGTTTCATGTAACCTGCATCAGCATGGTCATACAAAGGGTCTGGAGAAGCAATCTGTTAAGAATGCTTGGGGACCCTTTAATCTTCACACAAACAAATGATTCTATTCATGTGCCTGGGTCACTTTGAGGATGTCAGTGCCATTGGCTAGGAAGTGCCTGGGCCCAGATTCAGGGGGAAGAGTCATATGTTCAGTTTTAGACTCCACTTCCAGCACCCAGCAAACTGAATTGTGCATAGTAAGAATCTGATGGATTCTGTTCTAATGATTGGGTTCTGTCTGGTCACTCCAGATTTGACATGTGCTACTTCGGTTATTGGACCTGTGCCTTTCTTTTTGCAAAAGTAAACAAATACACCAAAACTCTTCGGCGTAACACTATTATGATGGAGCCTTTTGGGTGGTGGGGAAGTGGCCCTTGGGAAGGGAGTTCAGGCAAAGAGGGAAGATCCATTCCCACTAAATCCTTGCTATCACCTTAATTACATTTGTTGGCCTTAAGGGAAAAAAAGCTCAGAAGATAAATAGAGTTTTATGTTTGTGAGTCCTCCATGTAACTCAATTTGAAGAAGTAATAGTAGCTATATGTGGCATATAATTTGAACTGGCATTTTAAAGTTCGACCAATTCAGACTTCCTTAGTCTTTCTAAGTTAGAATCTATTCCTTCTTTTTACTCCCTCCATAAAATCACTCCATATATCCTAGATGTGAGCATTGGCTTTGACACAATTGAAAATACTGGTTATAATAAATCAATTTTTTGAGGGGGTTATATTTAATTAGAATTACATATACAGCATTTCTGGAATGACCAAAAAATTAGTATTTCCTCAAATAAGTTTATACAAAAGGTTTTTCCCTCTCAGCCTATAGGTATAGTTGGGGGGAGGGAGGGAAGCATCCTTTACAGCATGTCACTTCTTGCCTCATTTATTGTAAACCCTTAGTAAGGAAAAAATACTATGTTAAACAGCAGACCGGTAGTCTCTAAACACCTTCTCCTTCAATAGTCTCTTGACTGGGTACTATAATTCATCTTTCACAAAATGTATGGCAAGACTCAGAGCAGCTGCAATGGAAACCCCAAGACCACACAGAATGATAATGCTGTGCATTATAACCTTATTCTCATTTACAGGGATTAAAAAATAACTCATCAAATGCTCAAATCCATTTTTATGCACATCTGAACATGTCTGACATCAAATACCTTCCTCTTCATTCCTTAATTTATACTCCAAGTTATGAATCATTCCATGGAAAGTAGTGGCACTGATTCAGTAGAGCTTAGCGTAAAATACATGACACCTTTTGATCTTCAGTTTCTAAAGGGTTCACTTTCTGCCCCTGAAAGGGAAACAGTACATGAACCAGTAAGAGGGGAACAGCACCAACAGCACAACTCTGGCTCAAAAAGCTAGAGGTCTGTGCCCAGAATGAAGTTCCATTATTAGTTTATTAAAAAAAAAAAGTCTGAGGCTAGATGTGCTTTGAGTCATCTCTTATGTTCAATCTGTGAGAGCAGCAAAGACAAATATTACGATTCCAACCTGTGGACCTCAAAGGGTTGTCATTTAAAGTTTCCTCCTCTCTCCCGCCATCTTCCTGGTGATGGCAACTGTGGCGAACGCTTCCAGAAGGTTCCTTATGGACTGAAAGTTCAGAGGCACCAAATGTCTTTTGGTGAGAAGCACAGTGAGGAATGCGCTTGGTCACACAAACACACATGCACAGTTATGGCACAAATGCCAAACACAGAAAGCAGGATGTGACAGACAAGAAGCCATGGCAGTGAGCCTGAATCTCACTAACCTCTCTCATTGGCTTTCCAGGGGCATTTCTTCCTTTAATAACAGAGAGGGGAAGAGGCAGAGATATCAGAAAAGAGAAACAAAACCATGTGTCAATACAGTTTTTGTATCAATAAGGGTTTCACTTAGGAAACAAAGATGGGGCTAGTTAAGTTCCTCCCCCCCACCTCCAAACTTAAAAAGAAGCTCAAATAGACTTTTATGCACCCTTAACAACAACAAAAATAGAAAAGTAATCCAATTAATAGCACATAGCACGTTCCTGTTTGAGACCCCAAAAGCAAGTAGCGAACAAAGCATGAACAAAAATCAGTGTATTAACTGTGATTTTAAAAAAAGGCACAGTTTAAATCTACTAAATGAAAATGAAGATTTATGCCATTAATTTCAAATGCTATGGTGCAATACCCATTCAATGTTCCCGTCCCTTAAGTGACTGGATAATAAACACATTTAAACATTACACATACTTTCCAGCTTCCTGTGTCATAAACCTAACATGAGTTAAGTTCCTGTGTCACCACACACAAGCTGGTACCTGGCACAGAAGGTAAACTCAGTTCTCGTGAATGGATTTCACGCATTTGGTAAAAATAAAGAACAGAGACAGATACAGGACAGGTACAGAAAGAGGCATACTGGGGAAGGAATATGGGAGGCAATGAAGTCAGAATAAACACCTGCCTTCAATTCTCCAGTGCTTTACATGCTAAGTTAATATACTTTAGTCAATCACTGGAGGGCTCATTAGCCTTGCTAGTTTTACTGGGTCCAATGTCCTGTATGTAATTATTTGAAACATACAAAAAAGAACAAAACTAATCACAAAGTAGCTGGCTCTAAGGTGTAGTATTGGACAGAAAACAGGGCACCTTTAACTACATTTGACGTGTGCATGCAATGTGCACTTTATTGCCTTTCATTCCCAGTGCTTCCTGTCTGCAATCTGGGAATAAACTAAGAATAGTCGTCTTTAGGAGTTCATTCCTAGTTCAAGTCAGAACTCCAAAACCATAAGTAGAATCTTAGTTTTTCCTTTGGTGACTCAAACTACCTTCAGAATTTTCTGAGTTTGGCCAGATAAAAACATAACAGTTTAATAAAGATTCCAAGTTTGGCACTGTCAGGGTCAATGCCCTCCCTGCCAAGAATGGAAGAAAAGTGAGTGGCATCTCCCATGATACACCTACTGCCTGACTGGAGTCACAGGAACAGGGAAAGCAAGAAGTGACAACTTTTGAGGTCACAGCAATGGAGCTATGCCCAGGAGTTAGGCTGCTAGGTTTCTTGGCCTAATTTCATCAACCTCCCTCTGGCATGTTTATTAGGAAGTGCCAAGCCCTGGCTCTTACTTTTTTGCTCTATTTAAGACTATGTATTTAGGAAAGAAACATTTACTAGAAAGCACTCCATTCTAGCTTAATATAATTTAAGGTTCTGGAGTAAAAAAGACTGAATTAAAAACCAACCCAAACCAAAAGGCAAGCTTAGCTTTGTCAGAGAATCTCAGCGTTAGAAAGGCCATCTAATCCAACCTGTATTTGTATGAGATTCTCTTTTACAACATTACCAACAAGGTTTTTTCCCATTAGTGGCTGAAAACCTCTAGCAAGGGGGAAGCCCCTACATTTTATAAGCTAGTTCACTCCAATTTTAGATCTAATTGTAAGGAAAATTTTCTACATGTCAAGCCCAAATATGCTTCTTTCAGCTATTGTGTCCAATTTGGGTTCTGAGATCATGTTCAATCCTTCCATCTTTCTCAAATATTTGAAGAAAGAGATTACATCCTAATTCACCAAATCATCAAATCTTCTTGTCCTACTTTAGCCTAAACATACTGTTCTTTCAACTGATTATTCTTTTTTTAAAAAATTATTTTGTTTTTAATTTATGGAATAAAACAAGCATTTCCATAACACAGTATAATAAAAAAGATGATGGTACATGAAACTGCAAATCTGTTATATATGACTTGCTATTCCTTTTAAATACATAAAAATTATCATGTAAATTTCATTTTTTTCTTCCCTACCCACACCCCTTTTGCCCGAGAGATGAGACCATTAGACATATATATATATATACACACACACACATATATATATTTCTATATATGATTCTATATCAGTTCCTTTTCTGGATGCAGATAGCATCTTTCTTTATATTTGTTCTTTAGAGTTAATTTGGATATTTATAATAGTCAAAATGACTTATTCACTCAAAGTCACTCTTACTGAATATTCTTATATGGCATGGTCTTGAGGCCCCTAGCTATCTTTTTTCCACTCCTTTAAAGATTCTCCTTCAGCTTCTCAATATTCTTTTGAAAATGCACTGCTTGGATCGAGATACAATACTCTAGACCAGGAGTTCTTAACTTTTTTGGTGTCTTAAACCCCTTTTTGTTGGTTTGGTGAAGCCTATGAACTCTCATCAGAATAATACTGTTTTTAAATACAAAAGAGCTAAATTTTAGTTTGAATTTACCAAAAATGTATATGAATATTTTCCCCCCATTCCTCCTAAAATCTATCCATAGACGACTTGATCTAGACACAAACTAACCAGTCCAGGGTATGTGCTTGCTCTACATTGAGCAAACACTTTTAATACCGTAAATACAGATAGCTCTTATTTAAAAAAGTTGAACAATTCAAAGAATCAATGCATCTCTGTGTGTGTATTTGTTATGTATGTGTATACAGTATATCCGATATAGAAAGCATTTTTTTTTCCTATTGTTGTCGCTATGTCTCTATAAATCTGTGAAACAAAGGAAGCTAACTGGGAGTCAACTTTTTTTCTTTGAACTTTTGAGTTTAAAAAAAAAAAAAAGTACGGGCAGCTAGGTGGCGCAGTGGATAGAGCACCAGCCCTGAAGTCAGGAAGACCTGAGTTCAAATCCGGCCTCAGACGCATAATACTCACTAGCTGTGTGACCCTGGGCAAGTCACTTAACCCCACTGCCTAGCCAAAAAATAAAAATAAAAATAAAATAAAATAAAAAAGTAAGTACCAAAATAAATCTATGTTTTATAATCAAGATGTCTTAAAATGAGCTTCATAAGACCAATGAAGGCTCTATTAAGTCTTATAACGTGAAACCAGTGAAAAAGGAATATTCTGAGAACCTTAAGATTTTGCAAGAGGGACTTTTTGGGTCTGAACAAAAGGCATAGTCAGATTTTGAGAATCAACCAGGAAATGGCCAATTTCTATTTGGGAAATTGACATTATTGATGAAAATTTATTACTTCATATTTCTTTGTCCAGAAAGGTAGGGTCTTTCTGTAGTACTGCTATAGTACAAAGGGAGTAACAATTAAATTTTTTTTTATGTAAACTAAAAGATAAAGAGACAAGCCTCTAGCACAGTGGCTAGATCTCCTCTGAGTGAATTCTAAAAAGACATGGCACTGGTAGAGGTGGCATCCATGCTGATGATATCCTGGATTCATGGAGTTCATCAAGGGAATTTACGTAAAACAAATACTAGCCATACATACTGTCTGTGAAGAAGAATGACAAGGCATATTTTGCCAGTTTCTAACAAAATAATGGTGCCTTAAAAGAGTAGAAAGACTGCAATGTCTGAATTTATCCTTTCTTCTGTTACTGTATTTAGACTTTATTGTTATTTAGTCCTTTTTTTAGTCATGTCCCACTCTTCGTGATCCCATTTGGAGTTTTCTTGGCAAAGATACTGGAGTAGTTAGCCATTTCCTATTTTAGCTCATTTTATAGATGAGGAAACTGGGGCCAACAGGGTTAAGTGACTTGCCTAGGGTCATACAGCTAGAATGTGTCTGAGGTCATATTTGAACTCATGAAGAGGAATCTTCCTGACTCTAAGGCCTGGCACACTATTCACTGTGCTGGCATAATTATCCCATTTTACAAAAAGTTACTATGTTTTAAAAATGTCAGAGAAGCTTAGAAACTGGGAAGGGTGGCAGGTGCAATAAAGAATAGTTTCTTCGTCACAACTGAGAGTTCATTTTGTAGATGGGAAAGGTCTTTGATGTAGAGACAAAAGACACTGAAAAGATTAAAAAAGTGTGTGTATTTTAAAGAATATAATATTATATATACACATATGTACATAAATAATATGTCACTGGGAACTAGTTCAACATATATTTATTAAGCCCCTCCCGTGGTAGGGGAAGATACAAAGTTTATATAAGGCACGGTCATTTTTCTCAAGAAGCTAATAGTTTGGGAGGGGTGGCATATGTGAAGAGAGGCAGTGTAGTATACTGGAAAGAACCCTGGATTTGGAAGCTGAAGACTTGAATTGTGGTCCTGCTACATGCTAACCTTGGGGAAATCATTCAGACTTCTCTGGAATTTGGCACATATGTAAAATAAAGGGGTTGGACTAGATAATCACTTATGTGTTTCCTTTCTAGTTTTAAATACTTTGGTATAAGTGTAATACAAAATTAACAATATAAATTTTTTTGCCAAAGATACGATATTTTGTAGGGTAGTAGGAGCATCTGCAAAAGACTGATAATTTGTTTGTAAACTGCCATATATAAGCTCAGCTTAGATAATTAACAAAATTTTGGTTTGTCTCTGAAACCTTAGTTGATCTGTTTATAGACTAACCACTACTGGTTAGGAAGCATTTCTTAACACACACACACACACACACACACACACACACACACACACACACACACAC